>NC_069500.1:1041550615-1041914365 GCF_027579735.1 Bombina bombina | reverse complement strand
CTGCTGACTGTGAGGTACAGGGTCAAAGTATTACTCAATGATGACGAATAGGGGGCGTATCGAACATCGCATATGTTCGCCTGCCGCTGCGAACGCGAACATGCTATGTTCGCCGGGAACTATTCGCCGGCGAACAATTCACGACATCACTATCAGTAGGTAGTTGTTTAACCTTAAACATCTTCTTTGGTGATTGACAGTTATTTAAGCAAAATATCTGCTTGGATAAATATGTAATGAATATACAAACTGGCCTTTAAAAGTACTTAAAAAATACAACAGTAGTTATGATAGGTTTAGGAATTGTATCCTAGGGGATAAAGTCACATGATACAATCATAATAAAGTATATACTTGTATTGTTTCTGAATGTATTAAATGCATACAACATGTTTTGAATTGTGTTTTAAGTCACATAGTTGTATAGATTCAGCAATAAATACTTAGTCTTTGCATGTATGACAAATAGACAGACAGACAAACAGTAAATGTACAAGTATTTAGTGACTAATCCGTTTAAGTATTTTAATGCCTAATGAAGATGTATTGAAGGGAGAAAGGCATATGCTGTTTCACAGTGGTCATGTTGTAATTCACACTGCACTGTGTAGTCTGTGTGAGTCTCAATCACGCGGTGGAGCCAGGAAGAATACTGCATTCCCTCTCAGTCCAGGCCAGGCTGCGCAAGTGAGCTCCGCCTCCACTGTCACCACGTCATGCGCACCCACATACAATCCCATAGGATAGCAATAGCCGGGCCAGCCATTTAAGTCATTAGTAATTGGTTGATTTAGTCACCCGGCCCTGAGTGCAGTAGAGTGGCCCTAGGGACTCAAAATTCTGCTGCCCCTTAAAAATCTGCTGCCCTAGGCACTGGCCTTGTTGGCCTATGCCTTAATACACCCCTGTTTGAGCTTTGTAACATGCTGCATTATCCTGCTGGAAGTAGCCATCAAAAGATGGTTACACTATAGCCATAAAGGGATGGACATGGTCAGCAACAAAGCTCAGATAGGCTGTGGCATTTAAACGATAAATTGGTACTAAGGGGTCCAAAGTGTGCCACAAAACTATCTCACACACTTTTGCACCATACAGTATATATATATATATATATATATATATATATATATATATATATATATCCTATATATAAAAGGCCAAGTGTGTTTGTCCGAAGCTGTCATGCGCAGTAGAGACAGCACAAGGACAAACACATCTGGCCTTTGAGTCCCTAGCTGATCTGCGGCAGAAGTGGGCGTGCGGGGCATGGCCAACGTGAAGGGGGATGGTCGGGCATGAATGTCCTGAAGGGGGAGTGGTTGGTGTGAAGGGGCGTGGCCGGGCACAGTCGCGCGATAGAAGGGAGAGAGATAGAGAGGGGGAGAGAGAACAGAAGAGGGTGAATAGACAGAGCAGAAGAGGGGGGAGAGAAAGAGTGAGAGAGAGACAGCAAAAGAGAGAGGGGAGAGAGACAGCAAAAGAGAGGGGGGAGAGAGAAAGCAAAAGAGAGGGGAGAGAGACAGCAAAAGAGAGGGGGGAGAGAGACAGCAAAAGAGAGAGGGGGAGAGAGACAGCAAAAGAGAGAGGGGGAGAGAGACAGCAAAAGAGAGGGGGAGAGAGACAGCAAAAGAGGGGGGAGAGAGACAGCAAAAGAGAGGAGGGGAGAGAGACAGCAAAAGAGAAGAGGGGAGAGAGACAGTAAAAGAGAGGGGGAGAGAGACAGCAAAAGAGAGGGAGAGAGAGAGAGAGAGCACAAAAGAGAGGGGGAGAGAGTGCAAAAGAGAGGGGGGAGAGAGAGCACAAAAGAGTGGGGAGGAGGGGGAGAGAGTGCAAAAGAGATGGGGGGAGAGAGAGAGCGCAAAAGAGATGGGGGGGAGAGAGAGTGCAAAAGAGGGGGAGAGAGAGAGCGCAAAAGAGGGGGAGAGAGCGCAAAAGAGGGGGAGAGAGAGCGCAAAAGAGAGGGGGAGAGAGAGAGAGTGCAAAAGAGGGGGAGAGAGAGAGCGCAAAAGAGAGAAGGGAGAGAGCGCAAAAGAGAGGGGGTAGAGCACAAAAGAGAGAGGGTGAGAGATACAGCAAAAGAGAGGGGGAAGAGAAACAGCAAAAGGAGGGGAGAGAGATAGCAAAAGAGAGGGGGAGAGAGACAGCAAAAGAGAGGGGGAGAGAGACAGCAAAAGAGAGGGGGAGAGAGACAGCAAAAGAGAGGGGGGATAGAGCGCAAAAGAGGGGGGAGAGAGAGCGCAAAAGAAAGGGGTAAGAGAGAGCACAAAAGAGGGAGGGGAGAGAGAGCACAAAAGAGAGGGGTGGAGAGAGAGCACAAAAGAGAAGGGGAGAGAGAGCAGAGAGCACAAAAGAGAGGGGGAGAGAGAGCGCAAAAGAGATGGGGGAGAGAGAGTGCAAAAGAGAGGGGACAGAGAGAGAGCGCAAAAGAGAGGGGACAGAGAGAGAGCACAAAAGAGAGGGGGAGAGAGAGAGCGCAAAAGAGAGGAGGAGAGAGAGACCACAAAAGAGAGGAGAGAGAGGGGGAGAGAGCGCAAAAGAGATGGGGGGAGAGAGAGCACAAAAGAAATGGGGGAGAGAGAGAGCAAAAGAGAGGGGGAGAGAGAGATCTCAAAAGAGAGGGGGGAGAGAGAGAGCAAAAGAGAGGGGGGAGAGAGAGAGCGCAAAAGAGAGGGGGAGAGAGAGAGCAAAAGAGAGGGGGAGAGAGCGCAAAAAGAGGGGGGAGAGAGAGCGCAAAAGAGAGGGGGAGAGAGAGAGCAAAAGAGAGGGGGGAGAGAGAGAGCAAAAGAGAAGGGAAAGGAGAGAGCGCAAGGGGTGGGACTGCTGTACTGCAAAAAATGGCCCATGTGAACGGGCTTTAGGACTAGTATATATATATATATATATATATACACACAGACACACACAGTTTGCATGGTCATTGACATCTGATGGAATTGTCATACACATCCCCACAAGCCTGCAGGAGCTGTAACATTACATTTTACATTTTACAATTTACATTGTTATACAATACAATCCTGAATTCTGTAGAATTTGTAAATGAAAACCTGCAATATCAGTGACATCCAACAAAATTATTTTGTGAAAACGGGCTAGATCTGGGTACTTCAATACCAGTTATAAGGACCCACTAATAGGATAGATTTTCAGAATTTCTAAACTACAAAGCAAGTGATATAATCAGCTGCTCCCTAATTGCACTTAATTAACCTGTTCTTATCCAAGTTAATCCTGAAAATCTGTCTTGTGGAAATGAAGGACCCTTGTCTAAAGTGAATAAATCTCTCAGGACTACCAGCTGCAGCTATATGTTTAACCACGCCCACAATATCAAGTATGGGATTTAGTGAAGGGATATGAAACCTATTTTTTTTTTCTTTTATGATTCAGATAGGTCATGTGATTTTAAACAACTTTCTAACTTGCTTCTATTATATTTTTTGTCTCTTGGTATTTTTTGTTGAAAAGCAGAAGTGTATTCTAAGGAGCCAGACCATTTCAGGAGAACTATATGGCAGCAGTTTTGCAAGAATGTTAACCATTTGCTAGAGCACTAGAGGCAGCACTATTTCCTGCCATGTAGTGCTCCAGATGTCTACCTAGGTATCTCTTCAACACAGAATATCATGGGAATGAAGCAAATTTGATAATTGAAGTAAATTGGAATTTTTTTAAAAATGGTCTGCTCTGTCTGAATCACATGTTTTTGGGGGTTTAAATCCCTTTAAAGAAACTGTTTAACTTTTTCTTGGTAAGAGTAAACTCAAAATATCAAGGTTGTCCCTAAGAATTTATAATATATGTGAAATGAGGTGCTTTTTTCTCTATATACTAACAAGTATATTTGTTGTCATTGCATCATAGAGTGTTACATCAGAACAATTACCAGTTTGATAAGCTAAGTCAGATTTATTAAATGGTAGTTGGCAATAATAAAGAATTAATATTCAACACAACAGATACAGAACAGAAACAGGTCCTATACAATTGCAATGGATATTATAGCATTTAAAACAAGGCCAGTAACATCCAGAAAACTCCCGCAGTGTAATGCAATATGTCCAGTAGCTTATTAAGCTCTTGTGTTACCCTAGGCACTGGGAAATATGCTGCTCCCGATCTCTCCAATCCCAATAATTTTAGCTCATATTTCCCTCATATATTTCTACCAATCAGAGGCAAGGGATATATGGGGGGTCATACACCCCATTAGAGAGGCATTGATTATTGATTTATAATACCCCTCATAGGGGGATATCTATCAAGCCGTCAACTTTGTTGCATTCGACAGCACCAATATGCTCGCCTAACATAACGGCCGCGGACCTGAATACGCTCTCCATATTTATAAAAAAACCAGCAAAAAGCCGCGCACCAAGTACGGGGCGATGAGCATCGGATTGTTGTTAACTAACAGTCATCGATCTTGCTGCTATTCAGCTTTTTACCAACTTTATTTATACCCTGTCACTAAAACGCCGCCACTATACTAAAATGTTTAACCCCTATCCCGCCACTCCCGGACCCCACCGCAACTAAATAAACATATTAACCCCTATTCTGCGGCTCCCTGACCCCGCCGCAACTAAATAAACGCATTAACCCCTAAACTCCTGGCCTCCCACATCACTACTACTAACTAAACCTATTAACCCCTAAACCACCAGTCCCCCACATTGCTATAAACTAAATTAACACCTTGAGTGCTAATGACGGCTCTGAGCCATCGCAGAGTTTCCCACTCTGGTGCTAACGACGTTTCAGAGCCGTCGCTAGCACTCTCCACCATGAGGGAGATCTGGGGACCAGGGGTTAAGGGTTAATAAATTTATTTAGTGGTGGCTGGGTCTGGGAGCGGCAGAATAGGGGTTAATACATTTATTTAGTTCTGGCGGAGTCCGGGAGTGGCGGGATAGGGATTAATAACTTTATTTAGGTTGCGGCGGGGTCCGGGAGTTTGCAGAATAGGGGTTAATAACATTATGCAGGTGGCAGCGATGTTGGGGCGGCAGATTAGGGGTGTTTAGACTCGGGGCTTATGTTAGGGTGTTAGGTGTAAACGTTACTGGTTTTCTACCATAGAAATCAATGGGATATCTGGCAGCATCGAACATAAGCTTTCGCTGCTTTCAGACTCCCATTGATTCCTATGGCATCCGCGGCCTTCAGGGTGGCGGATTGAAAACCAGGTACGCTGGGCTGGAATAGCTATATTAACTATTTGATAACTTTGAATGTGTATTCGGAACACCTGTAATGATGCAAGCATCAATCTGCAATGGATTGAGACCGGCGGATCGTATGTTACGTCACAGATTTCAACTTTTGCCTGTCTGTAGGCTTTGATAACTAGGTCGAATCAAGCTCGCCACCATTACGCTGCGGAATTCCAGCGTATTTGCGGTTGATGGCTTGATAGATATCCCCCATAATGCGCACAGGCCTAGTTGGTCCACACTAAAATACACATTTTGGTAATGACATCTAGATGGATTATGCAGTGACATTTAGCTCAAGCCTACAGTGCAAATTGCAGCCGCGAGAATTCTGCTGTATTACATCAGATTAAAGTGATAGTAAATTTTACATATATTGACATCCGATCCCTAATGTATGTCCTTTTTTTTTTTTATAATATATTTTTTATTATTATTAGGAAATGTGTGAAACATTACACATATAAAAATATACAAGCAAAACTTCATTGTATAGTAATGACGACACACAGAAACAGATTCATCTGCTCATTTTTAACTATTCAAGATGCCATAATATAGGATTCATGGTTTGAGAACAGGGTAGTGCTTATCATGTCAATTGGTGTGTGGGATGTTGAAAATCAAGCGTAAGACTTAGCTGGAGTCGAGTAATTAATGGTCCTGTCGAGACAAGAATCAGTCGACAATATTAAATAAGATTAAAGTCCGGATGAGAGAAGTGTCTAAAGTTGCGGTATTAGCGAGAGAAACCGCTTAGGTAGTCCTCCTAGGGAAGGAGGCTCCTTTCATGTGGGGGGAAAGGAGGAGAGGGGAAGTTGGTTAGTGTTAGGTATAGACACTTCTGTCTGATGGAGTGATTGTTAGGGAGGAAGTGGTTGCACGAAAGGGAAGGAGAAAGGAATAGTAGAGATAAAGGCAAGAGGAGAGAGAAAAAGGTGTTTTAGAACAGCCATTTTGCCTGTCAACTGGGGAGTGGGGTAATGTGAGTAAGTGTATGGATGTCAGTGTTCATTTGTAAATATCAATAATAGGGGGACAATGAATCCTGAGGTTACCTGTGTAACTGATGGAACTCAAAACCAAATAAACCAACATACCACTCTACAGGTGAACAAAACATTTAGTTTACATATTGCATATATCCTTGAGACAAGAAACATAAAGAAGAAGCAAAACAGAGAGAAAACTGTGCACGTACATACATATATGCCTCTGAGGGTTCCCTAGGAGGCCATCAGTGACCTACCTGACTTGTAATCTAGGGTTGAGGAGGTGTGCTTTCTGTAATTTATGTTGGTGGGGAGTTCTGCAGCGACAGGTTAAGGCCCTGCCGACACAGAGATGTGGGGTCCCGTGGTAGCTAACACCTTAAATGGGGCCTGATACTAAAGCCGAGTTCCGGTAGAGAGACCTGCTATTTAATAGGAGCACATGTGACGTGGGTTCTAGGTTTCAGAGCTCAGGGGGCAAGATGCACTAATCAGCTATGTGTGTGTGTCAGGGCAACACTTCAATATATACTCTGCCTAACGTGAGTGTGTAGGGGATTGCCGAGGCTTGAATTTGTGCACTTTTTCAAAGCATGGAATAACACATGGATCAATAAAATGGTTAGCATGTCAACAATATACTAAATTCCTAATAATCAGAAAGTGCATAGAACTGAATTAACCCAAGAAACATTAACATTTACCACCATATAGGGGTTATTCAGCACCACAATGAATCCAAAGGAATCAGTGGCCTATGCAATAAGGTGGCAAGTAATATATAGTATAGAAGTTTAGATCCCTGAGGCACACAGATGAAACTCACTAATCGAAATGTTTAAACAGCCTGAATGACATTTTACACAGACGGAAAAAAAAAAATAGACCTGTAAAATAGGATATAAAGGTTAGTTCTGATTATACTTATCAGAACAGTCCCAGTCAGATTGAAGCAGTCCCCTCAAGTGTCCTGAAGGACTGAAAGTCCAGTTGTTTGAAAAAGAAAAGAGAGAAAAAAAAAGTTACAGCTCAATAAGCTGTGTCTACCCCCTAGGAGTCCGGGAGCTGGATCTGTGTCTTGGAGGTAGAGCTGTCTATCCTTTATGATCCTTTATGTGTAGATTGCCTGTGTTGGGTACTTCTTGGGTCCACTGATGACTGGTCAGGAATTGGGGCTCCAGGGTGTGCAGATGTAGCTTGTGAAACATCTGGTTGGGTGAAAGTCGACCATTCCAAAGCTGTGGCACTTAGTTGTTTGGTATGCGTCTGTGAGTTAGCTCCCTGAGCAGGAAGTTAGTTCCCCGCTTGCAATAGCGTGTACCCTTTAGAAGCCTTTAGCACTATATGCATTTGATTATCCCTAAAATGAATAGTTTAATAGGATATCCCCATTGGTATCTGATGTTACTTTTCCTCAGCCTGGAAGTGATTTCTGAGAAGGTTTTTCTCTGTTGTAGAGTCCACATGGACAAATCAGGGAAAATCTGTAAGTCTTTGAATTTGTCAGGTAGGGCAGGCCTCTGGAAGTGGGCTCTCTGGGTTCTTTCTTTATAGGTAAAGTAATGCAATCAAACTATTACATCACGTGGCTGGTCACCTGGCAAGCCCTTAGGTTTAAGTGAGCAATGTGTTCTATCCATCAGGTCCTCTGAGTCAGTGGTTGTTGGGGCGAGACAGTTGAATAATTCCTTCAGAAATGGCTGTAGAGCGGATGGAGAAACAGACTCAGGCACACCCCGTATCCTAAGGTTATTGCGCCGAGATCTGTCCTCAATGTCAGCTATCTTGTGTTCCACCACGTCAAAGTAATCAGAGAGTTATTGCGTGAAGTTTAGGATGTTTGTTTGCTCAGTAGCGAGATCCTCATGTCGCCTTTACAGAGTGTCAATTTGCTTCTTTGTGTAAGAGATTTATTTTTTCAATTCACCTGTTAAAGCCGCCAGTTTGGCTGTAAAAGAGGCATGATGCTTATCAAGAAGCGACTTCCGGCAAGACTGTGAACCATCACACATCCAAGAACGGACCTTGTCATAGACAGGAACTAAATTTTTAGCCATCTGCATTACAGGATATAATTTTTTGCAAATATCCTACCTGGACATTCGAGAGATACTGTAAGGTACAGGTTACATTCTTTCCATCTTGCACTATTTTGAAAAACGGAAACTACCAGTATCGTTCAAACTGACTTTACTACACTTATACCAACCTTTTCAGTGTATTAGTTGTTTACACAGGACTTTTTGGCCAAAAGGACATTTGCAGACCCACAGCCAAAAGACATTTACAAGCTCTTTTTTCATCTGGGACTTATCTATCAGGAGAACAATAACAGATTTTTTTAGGGGGATTTCTCCCTTAAAATCCTTATTTTTAATATCCACATTTCTAAATGAATCCATCACAAACAGTTGGTTTGTGTTTTTAGCCTGAATTAAATAAAGTAGTTTTATTTCTTAACCTATAAGGCTTGCTTCTGACAATCATTTGTCCTGCCTCATAATATTCACCCTCCACACAGGAGGAGTGTTAACCTCTATTGCCACTACCTATACCTTACAGAGGAAAAGCTTACCATACTCCATAGAGGAGAAGCTTACTATACCTCATACACAAATGAGAAGTGTACCATACTCCACGGAGGCAAAGTACATTACTCCACGCAGAGGAGAAGCTCACCTTATTCTACAGAGGAATAGTTTACCATACTACACAGAGGAGGAGTTCACCATACCCTCAGGCTATTGGACAAAGGAAATGCCACACTCCAGCTGATCGCTCCGATGGTACTGAAAGAAGGAAGAACCCATTCTACAAGGGAACACTCAACTGATAAAACAACTTTAACACAGATAGGGATTAAATCCCCCCATGCTTCCTACATACCTCACATGTTTGAGGTCTCAAAAGGTGAGCAATATTCTTTGATTGTTTTGTCATATAACACATCAGTGTTTTCATACTGCACCATAATTTGTTTCTATGTTTTTGTTCTGTCCCTTCTATGAGCGCTGATATCTGAACCCCATACTACATATATATATATATATATATATATATATATATATATATATATATATATATATACGTTGATTGCAGTAGCCATGTTAGTCCAGAGATTTAGATAAAACCTCAAAATCAAAATTCTCAGAGGCAACTTCAAAAACACCATGGAAAGAAAAACCTTTGAAATGAAAATGATAATGCACTTCAACCTGTTTAATTCTGGACTAAATGTGGACTCTGGATTTTAACACATTCTCAAAATTTTTTGTAATATACTTTCATTTAGTCAATTACATTGTATATTCCACATTCTTTATACATAGGTACACAGGTAAGCCTATGTCCACACTTTTGTCTTTTTAACTTTTGTATTCCCCCTGTATATACAATTTCACATCTTTATAGATATTGATTCAATGTTGATATATAACTTTATGTCAGTATATGCTCTATGTATAGCTATATATTTCCCCTGTCTGTTCTCCTACACTGGACACTGTCTGCCTGTTACCTAAGCCCCCCTCATGATTTTTACGACACCTCCTCCTCTCCCTGCACTTTCTGTCTTCTTAGCTATTCTGTGTTTTAAGATATAATCTGTAAATTCCATTGAATTGGTCAGTATTGCTTCAGACTTGATAAAGGAAGGAACTCTTCCGAAAGCTTGTCAACTTATAAATGTATAGTTAGTCCAATAAAAAAAAGTATCATTGCTCAATGCAATACTCTTGTTATTTTGATAGATATATATATATATATATATATATATATATATATATATAAATCAATGTAAATATTTGCATAGGAAATTAGCACATCTAGGCAAGATTCCCCGCTCTCTTTTTCCCAGAAATACCTCATATACAATGTTACCATTGCACAAGAGAATTCTGGGTAAGATATGCAAATTAGATATGCAAATTCTCAGTTTTTTGCTTCAAAATACTGTTTTAACACAGCTATCCTTTTAACAGGATTATTACAGCATTCCAGAAATCACTCACTATACAGCCTGTTTCGTTCTTTTTGGAACTCATCAGTAGGAGATAGATTTCTGGTTGCTGTATTGGTAAAGCTATTTTCAAGGTTAAACCAAAATTCATTAAAATTAAGGGGGAAGAAAAAATCTGAAACTAAAATCCTCTATGTCTCAAAATGAAATCAATGTAAATATTTGCATAGGAAATTAGCACATCTAGGCAAGATTCTCCGCTCGCTTTTTCCCAGAAATACCTCATATACAATGTTACCATTGCACAAGAGAATTCTGGGTAAGATATGCAAATTAGATATGCACATTCTCAGTTTTTTTGCTTCAAAATATTGTTTTAACAAAGCTATCCTTTTAACAGGATTATTACACCAAACCAGAAATATATATATATATATATATATATATATATATATATATATATATATATATATATATATATATATCACTAATGTATATACATTCATACTAAGTAAAGTTAAAAGTATGCACACTTCAAACACAATTATTTTTAATTAAGATTTTTTTTTTTTAAATAAGCAGATTCTGCTAAAAAGGTTTTGCAAATCAATCGAACTCAGCTGTTGTAAGGCAGTCAAAGTCAGTTTAATCTTTAGAAATTTTAGCTATTTTTAAAAATGTATTAACTTTCTTTACTGATTTTTTTTTTATTTTTATTCACCACAAGTCCAGAGTGGATACAGCAGCATTCTGCAGCTTTATTCAATACAACTGTACAGTCTAAGGGGCATCCAATTATTCTTTTATTTCATTCAATGGAATCCTACTTTACTAGAAACATCCAACTGAGATTTGCACAATGCAAAGCTGTAGTGTTACCCTGGACAACCAGAAACTAGAGAACAGTCCAAATATACTATCTTATACATTTTACTTATTTACTTTTCAGAATAACTCTTGTGCTACTGGTCATAACCCCATTTAATACACAAAAGTAAACTATGTATTATTCATGAGAATACTGAATTATTTGATCAGCTGAATGAAACAGACTGAAAGGTTGGAGAGGAAATAATTAAACATATCAACATAAGCTAGCTTGTTAGATCAGTGCAGCATGTGCAGGTCTCTAAGTGTGCTAGAGAGTTATAACAAGGGAGTTATTATATATGGATAACAAAATATACAGAACAGCGTCTGGTATATAATTGGAACATTTGGAACCCTGCTTACACTGCTCTCTCTCTCCTCTCTCCCCAGGTATGTGTATAAAGACAGAATCCATTTTAACCTTGCATCACACACTATAAATGCCTTTTCCCCCTACAAATCTTTATCTATGGTATGTGTATAAGGACAGAATCCATTTTAATCCTGCATCACACACTATAACTGCCTTATCCCCCTATAAATCTTAATCTATGGTATGTCTGTATTACCTTAAAAACTTTAATTTCTCTGTCTTCCACTTTGATAAGAAAGGTGTCGTCTGCATTGTTCTCTCAGGCCTTGTTTGACGCTGCTGTTATTTATGACCTTTGCTAATAAGAAGCATGTGACTGTTATTACCTTTAAATTGAATACCCCTAGCTTGTTACATCAGTGCAGCATGTGCAGTTGTGTGCTAGTTCATACGTGTAGAGCGTTATAACAAGGGAGTTAGACAAAGGAGTAGACAACAGAAAAAAATACCTTTAAATCTCCCAAATTAACTGCAAATATGCTACACTTTCTACTGTCTGCATTAACCTTTTCCTCCCTTCTCCTTAAAATCACAGTTCTTCCTTTCACAAACAGCACTCAGACAATTCATATTTGTCCTTCTCTTCTACCTTCCCCCTCTACAACACACATGAACTCTATTCCTCTCTCACATCCCTCAGCCAGCCATGCTTCACTGATCTTAAACTTAAACACTCACATATGACACATTCTCATCTCCTATCGCTCACCATCTTTCTTCTTCTTGCCGCTTGGGATGTCTCACCTAACCCAGGTCTACCCACTGCTTCCTTTAGCTCACTACCCCAAATGACACCTCATACACCTTGCCCATATAACCCTCTAATCTTATTAACTGCACCTCTGTTAGTACACCCCAATTCTCTTGTGCTCTTTGGAATGCACGCTCTGTATACAATAAGCTTATATCTATTCATGACCTATTTATTTCACATTCACTTAACATGTTAGCCCTCACTGAAACTTGGCTTTCCTCATCTAACACAACTGCTGTAGCCTCTCTGTCCTATGGTGGCCTACACTTCAGTCACACTCCCAGGCCAGGAGACAAACTAGGAGGGAGAGTAGGAATTCTCCTGTCTCCACACAGGACCTTTCACTGCATTCCTTCACCCCCTCTCTTTCCTTCTCATCTTTTGAAGTTCATGCTTTCTGCCTCTTCTCCCCTCCAGCGCTTCATGTTACAGTCATCTATCGGCCCCCTTGCCCAGCATCACAATTTCTGGACCACTTTAAGCCTGGCTTCCACATTTTCTCTCTTGTAATGTCCCTTCTCTCATCTTAGCGGACTTCAACCTACCCATTAATAATCCTAACATGCCTGCTGCCTCTAAACTTATATCCCCTACCACCTATTTTGGCCTGTCCCTGTGGACAACATCTCCAACCCACTGTGAAGGCAACTCCATAGACCTGGGGCCCTATCTATCAAGCTCAGAACGGAGCTTGACGGCACGTGTTTCTGGCGAGTCAGTGTTTCAGACTCGCCAGAAAACACAAGTTATGAATCAGTGGTCACAAAGACCGCTGCTCCATAACCCTGTCCGCCTGCTCTGAGCAGGTGGACAGGAATCGCCGGAATTCAACCCGATCGAGTACAATCGGGTTGATTGACACCTCCCTACTGGCGGCCCATTGTCCACGAGTCTGCAGGGGGCGGCGTTGCACCAGCAGCTCTTGTGAGCTGCTGGTGCAATGCTGAATACGGAGAGCGTATAACTCTCAGCATTCAGCGATGTCTTGCGGACCTGATCCGCACTGTTGGATCAGGTCCGCAAGACATTTATTAATAAGGCCTCACTAATCTCTGTGCTGTTTCCAACTTCCTTAACTTCCCCTTTCCTCTCTCTGACCACCATCTACTAACTTGCTCTCTTACTCTACCTGCTACATCTTTGCAAGCCCCAAAGAAACTGCTACCTTACAGGTATTTCAATGACTTGGATCTCACAGACTTTTCCACTCAACTGAATCCTCTGCTCTCTGACATTTCATCCCTCTCTTGCCCAAACCTCATTGCTTAACAGTATAATTTGGCACTAAAATCAACACTTGACAAAGCTGCACCCTCCACTCTTCGACGTACATCAATCACTTGACGGCAACCGTGGCACACCAAACAGACCAGATATTTTCAGCGGTGTTTATGGGCTGCTGAATGGCAGTGGAGTAAATAATGCATCTGTGCTGATTTCTGGCATTATAAATTCATGCTTAAGTCCTACATCTCTGCGCTCAGCCTGGCCAAACAAGTCTATTTTTTCTCCCTTGTGTCATCTTACGCATCCAACCCCAAAAAGCTTTTCTAAACTTTTAACTACCTTCTACATTTGCCTGCACCCTTCCTACCAACCTCACTGCTCAGATTATTGATGATCACTTCAAAAATAAAATTGACACCATTAGGAAAGATATCTACACCTCACACCCCTCAAACCCAGCAATCCTACCCACCCCTTCCATTAACAAAACTCTATGCTACTTCCCTCCTGTAACAGAGGAAGAAGTCTCTGTACTCCTATCCTCTGTACTCATATCCTTGGCTCATCTCACAACCTGGCCACTTGACCCTATTGCTTCACGACTTCTTCCCTCTCTCTCTCTGCTGCACTAACCCCTACCTTAACTCATCTTTTTAACCAATCTCTCACCACTGGCACATTTCCTGATACATTTAAGCATGCGTCAATCATACCAATCCTAAAAAAGCCCTTGCTTGACCCCTCCACGCCTTCTAACTATCGACCGGTCTCTTTACTTCCCTTTGCTTCAAAATTATTGGAATGACTGGTCAATAATTGGCTAACTCAATTTATCACAACTAACCCCTTACTTGATCCATTACAATCTAGTTTCCGCCCTAAACACTCAACAGAAACTGTTCTTGCTAAAGTAACAAATGAACTATTATCAGCTAAAGCAAAAGGCCACTACTCCTTACTAATTCTTCTTGACCTATCCGCTGCTTTTGACACAGTCGACCATCCTCTCCTCCAAAAATACTACATTCATTTGGCATCTGAGACACAGCCCTCTCCTGGTTTGCCTCATATCTCAACACTTGTTTTCAGTTTCCTTTAACAACATATCTTGCGATCCTATGCCACTCTCAGTTGGAGTACTGCAAGGCTCTGTCTTGGGCTCCTTGCTTTTATCTCACATACATCCTCCCTTGGAAAACATATAGCCTCCTTTGGATTCTAGTACCACTTATATGCTGATGATACCCAAATCTATCTTTCCTCTCCTGATATCTCTCCCTCTTTACTCAACCAGATTTCCAACTGCCTCTCTGCAATTTCCTCTTGGATGTCTTCACACAACCTCCTACTCAATCTGTCCAAAACTGAGCTGCTTCTTATTCCCCCCTCTTCGAGACATCCAACACCTGACATTTCTCTGACAGTTGGAGACTCTATTCTCAACACCTCACCCCAAGTCTGCTGTCTTGGGGTCAAACTAGACTCAGAGCTCACATTCAACCCACATTTACAAAATCCTGCCGTTCACACCTACCCAACATTTTCAGAATTCATCCCTTCCTTACTCAAAAAACTACAAAAATACTTATTCATTCCCTCATTTTGTCACGCATTGATTATTGCAATCTACTTCTAAATGGCCTTCCAAAATACCACCTCTCCTTCTTCCAATCTATTATGAATGCTTCTGCTAGACTCATCCACCTAAGTCGTTGATCTACATCAGCTGCTCCACTTTGCCAATCTCTACACTGGCTCCCCATACATTTCAGAATACAATTTAAAGTATTAACCCTAACTTACAAAGCACTCAACAGTCTAACTCCCAACTATATTTCCTCTCTCATTGTGAAATATTCCCCATCCCGTCCTCTTCGATCAACCTCTGACCTACGTCTCTCCACTCCTGCTATCTCTACGTCCCTTTCCCGCCTCCAAGACTTCACACGTGCTGCTCCTGTCCTCTGGAACTCTCTACCCTGCACCATAATACTGTCTACAACCTTGTATAGCTTCAGACGCCCCTTGAAAACCCAACTATTCAGAGAGGCTTACCATCTCTCTCCAACCCTTATCCGAACCAAACTAATACATTAACTGCCAGAATCACTGCTGCCACTACAACCGATGTGACAAGCTACCCCAACCTTATGTCTCTGGAGCAGGGCCCTCTTCCTCTTGTACTAGATTTGTTTAGTTTTGTTATGTTTTGTATTTTATCACAAATCCTTGTGATTGTATACCCCTATCATTGTACCCAGCGAAACTGAATTTGGCGGTGCTATACAAATAAATGATAATAATAATAATAATAATACTAATAACATAAACATAACTGATAATATATTTTATGAAAAGAAAACAGAAAAAATGTATTTATTTAAATGTATTAAAACTTATTTTCACAATAAAAATTGACTAGAAATAAGTGTTCTTTGCTTTCCGTATGGAGATGACATAATGTACAGGAAAAATGTTTAACGAACTGTTATTTAAATGTGAAATTTAAATGTCATATTCACCGTAACTATCATATGTACACACTGGGTCAATGTCACATAAAATATAATAGAACACTACAGAGTAGAGAAACCTAGGCTATAACCACAACTAAAACTTCTACCATTCTTTGAAGTGTGCATCCACAATGTATGTGCTTCAGAATAGGGCCTCCTCATAATAATTACTGTATCCCAAGGCCAGAATGAATGTATTTATTGTTACGGAATATGATGGTGCTTTAGATATAAATGTGTAAAATATTGTATAAAAGCCTTCATACAATTGGAAAGATAAATTGATCCAAAGCACGTTACACACAAAGACTGTTACCACTATCACAAAATGATGTTACCTGTTGCAGCAATGCTATGATTTTATCAGCTGGTGAGGTGGCATTAAGTGGACCCAATTTTCAAAATGTTTCATATATATATATATTTTAAATTGACTTTTATAGTGGGTAAGATATGTTTTAAAAATAAACTGTCTTGTTGCTGATGTGTAGTGACTTATTTATAGTTTTTTTTACTTTAAGATTAATGTAAGTGTAATATTCTTTGAATACTTACGAAAACCCTGGTAGCAGAATTGTTATGCTTACCTGATAACATTTTTTCTTTCTGGATATGGAAAGTCCACAATGTCATTCCATTACTAGTGGGAATATCACTCCTGGCCAGCAGGAGGAGGCAAAAAGCACCACAACAAAGCTGTTAAGTGTCACTCCCCTACCCATAATCCCCAGGCATTCGACCGAAGGGAAATGAAAAAAGAATAACACAAAGGGGTAGAGGTGCCTGAGGTTTAGTAAAAAATAACTGTCTTAACAAAGGGTGGGGTCATCGACTCTCCATATCTGGAAAGAAAGAAATTTAATTTATCAGGTAAGTATAAATTTTGTTTTCTTTCCTAAGATTTGGAGAGTCCACAACGTCATTCAATTACTAGTGGGAACAAATACCCAAGCTAGAGGACACAGAATGAACAGGGAGGGAGAACAAGACAGGCAGATCTAAACAGAAGGTACCACTGCTTGAAGAACCTTTCTACAAAAAGAGGCCTCAGCCGAGGCAAAAGTATCAAATTTGGAATATTTGGAAAAAGTATGCAGAGAGGACCAAGTTGCAGCCTTGCAAATTTGTTCCACAGAAGCTTCATTTTTGAAAACCCTAGAAGAGGAGACAGCCCTAGTGGAATGGAGCTGTAATCCTCTCAGGAGGCTGCTGTCCAGCAGTCTCATAAGCAAAACGAATTATACTTCTCAACTAGAGGGAAAGAGAAGTAGCAGTAGCCTTTGACCCTCATGCTTTCCAGAGAAACAAACAACTGGGCAGAAGACTAGCGAAAATCCTTAGTCGCCTGTAGGAAGAATTTTAGCGCGCACACAACATCCAAGTTGTGCAACAGACATTCTTTATGAGAAGAAGGATTGGGACAGAAAGAATGAAAAACAATTTCCTGATAATTATTTCTATCTGAAACCACTTTAGGAAGAAATCCCAATTTAGTACGAAGAACTGCCCTATCCGGATTAAAGATAAGTTAAGGTGAATCACCCTACAAAGCCCATAGTTCAGAAACTCTCCAGCAGAAGAGATAGCAATAAGAAACACAATTTTCCAAGATAGCAACTTAATATCTATGAATGCATTGGCTCAAATGGAGCCTGCTGCAAAACTTTAAGAAGATTAAGGCTCCAAGGAGGAGCAACAGGTTTAAACACAGGCCTGATTTTGACCAGGGCCTGACATCTGCCAGGCGCTTGTTGTAACAAAATAGATAATGCAGAAATCTGACCTTTCAGAGAACTTACTGACAACCCTTTCCCCAGACCTTCCTGGAGAAAAGACAAAATTCTAGGAATCCTGACCCAACTCCAAGAGTAGCCCTTAGATTCACACCAATAAAGGTATTTATGCTTATACCTTTATGGTAAATATTTCAAGTAACAGGCTTGCGAGCCTGGATCATTGTCTCAATGACCGACTCAAAAAATGCACGCTTAGACAGAACTAAGCGTTCAATCTCCAAGCAGTCAGCTTCAGAGTAATGAGATTTGAATGGAGGAATGAACCCTGAGTTAGAAGGTCCTTCCTCAGAGGCAACCTCCAAAGTGGCTAAGATGACATCTTCGCTAGGTCTGTATACCAGATACTGTGAGGACATGAAGGAGCTATAAGATTTACCGATACCCTCTCTTGTTTGATACGAGCAATACTTGTGTAAGGAGCGCAAACAGAGAAACAGGTATGCTAGACCGAAATCCCAAGGAACTGCCAGATCATCTATCAGAGAGGCCTGAGGATCTCTTGATCTTGAACCGTACCTTGGAAGCTTGGCGTTCTGCAGAGACAATCAAACTCCGGCACCCCCATTTGAGGGATAACCTGGAGAACACCTCCGGATAGAGAGCCCACTACCCAGGGATGAAATGTCTGTCTGATCAAGAAACCTGCTTCCCAGTTGTCCACTCCAGGAATGTGGATGGCAGATAGACAACAATTGTGAGCTTCTGCCCACTGAATAATCGTGCCACCTCCTTCATGGCTAAGGAACACCAAGTTCCTCCCTAGTGGTTGATGCAAGCCACTGAGGTGATGTTGCCCGACTGAAACCTGATAAACTGGGCTAAGGACAATTGAGGCCAAGCCATCAGAGCATTGTAAATCACTCTCAATTCCAAGATGTTTATGGGGAGAGCAGACTCCTCCCAAGTTCATAGTCTCTGTGCCTTTAATGAGTCCCAGACTGCTCCCCAGCCTAGCAGGCTGGCGTCCATGGTCACAATCACCCAGGAAGGTCTCCGGAAGCATGTGCCCTGAGACAGATGGTCCTGAGAAAGCCACCATGGGAAAGAGTCTCTTGTCGACTGGTCTAGATATATCCTCTGAGACAGATCCGAATGGTCCCTGTTCCATTGTCTGAGCATGCATAATTGCAGAGCTCTCAAATGGAATCGAGCCAAAAGGGAATGGTATCCATGGAAGCGACCATCAGACCAATTCCCTCCATACATTGAGCCACTGATGGCTGAACAGTAGACTGTAGAGAGAGGCACAAGGAGAGAATTCTGGATTTTCTGACCTCCGTCAGAATAATTGTCATAGAAAGGGAATCTATTATGGTCCCTAAGAAAACCACTCTTGTAGCTGGAACATGGGAACTCATTTCCAGATTCACTTGCCCAACCATGGGAACGTACAAAAAACAACAAGATCTCTGTATGAGAATTTGCTTGTTGAAAAGATGGAGCCTGAACCAATATGTCGCCCAGGTAGGGCACCACTGAAATTCCCAAGACCTGATTACTGCCAAGAGAGCCCCCAGAACCTTTAAGAAATTTCTGGGAGCTGTGGCAAGGCCAAACGGAAGAGTCATAAACTGAAAGTGTTTGTCTAGAAAGGCAAATCTTGTGAATTTGTGATGATCCCTGTGATGGGAGCATAAAGATATGTGTCCTTCAGGTCTATGGTGGTTATGAACTGACCCTCTTGGACCAAAGGAAGAATGGAACAAATGGATTCCATTTTGAAGGTCAAAAAGTTCCCTCTTTTGTGGGCACCACGAACAGATTTGAATAGAATCATAGACCCTGTTCCCTTACTGAAACTGGAACAATCACTCCCAGGGAGGAAAGGTTCTGATCGCAGTTCAAGAATACTTCTCTTTTTAACTGGTCTGCAGATAAACTTGAGAGGTGGAATCTGCCCCTGGAAGGGAGATTTTTTAATTCTATTTTGTAACCCTGAGATATTATGTCCACAGCCCAAGGATCTGGGACATCTCATCTCCACATTTGACAAAACAGGGAAAGTCTGCCCCCACTTGATACAAACACGGACCGGGGGCCGACCATTCATGCTGAGGGTTTCTTTGATTGCTTCCCCTTATTCCAAGACTGATTGGGTTTCCAAGAAGATTTGGACTGCTCCTGCTTGGAAGAGGAAGACTTTGACCTATGAAGTTATGAAAGGAACGAAAATTACTTTGATGTCCTTTGAGTCTGTTCTTCTTGTCTTGCGGTAGAAAAGACCCTTTTCCACCCATAATATCAGAATTTTTTTGCCAGACCAGGTCTGAACAAGGTCTTATCCTTGTAAGGAAGTGCCAGAAGCTTGGACTTAGAGGTTACATTAGCTGACCAAGATTTTAGCCACAATGCCCTGCGGGCTAGGAAAGTGAAGCCAGACATCTTGGCTCCCAGTCTAATAACTTGCATGTTAGCATCAGAAATAAAGGAAAATAAGTTGCCGCACTTGCTACTGTGGCAATACAAAATGCAAGTTGCCATTGAAGACCTTGATGAACATACATCTTCTTCAAATAAGCTTCCATCTTTTTGTCCATGGGATCCTTAAAGGAGCAGCTATCCTCTATAGGGATCGTAGTTCTCTTAGCCAGAGTAGAAATAGCCCTTCTACGTTAGGCACCGTGCGCCAAGAATCTTTAATGGAGTCAGCAACAGGAAACATCTTTTTAAATGCGGGAGAAAGGAATCCCTTTTCTTATTCTTCTGAAATAATCTCTGTCACATGGTCTGGGACAGGATAAACTTCCACAGAGGAAGGAACATCATAGTATTTATTAAAGGGACAGTAAATTCATAATTAGGACATTCATGATTTAGACAGAACATATCATTTTAATTAACCTTCCAATTAACTTCTATTACTTTATTTGCTTCCTTCTCTTGTTATCCCTTTGCTGAAAGGATTATCTAGGAAAGCTCAGGAGCATCAAATAACCTAGGTTCTAGCTGCTGATTGATGGCTGCATATATATACAGATTGTCATTGGCTCATCCATGTGTTCAGTTTGAAACCAGTAGTGCATTGCTGATCCTTCAACAAATGATATCAAGAGATTGAAATAAAATTTGAGACTAGAAGTAATCTGGAAATTTTTATAAAATTGTAAGTTCTACCTAAATAGTGAAAGAAAATGGTTGGGTTTCCTGTCCCTTTAAGTTTACTAGACTACTTAGGGTTGACACCAACAGAAGTATCGGAGTCATCCAAACTTGCCATTTCCTCCATTAACAATACATACGCAAAGGTGTTAAAGCTTAAATTTGAAGTTCACTTCTTCAGTATCAGATGAAGGAATAATATTGTTCGAATCTGAGCTTTCACATTCAGAGGCTACCGGCGTATCTTCCTCATCTGACTTATGAGGGAGGGCAACCTGCAGAGCAGTAGGTGGAACAGAAACTTTACTATCTAAATGTCTAATTTTCCTCTTGCGTTTTCCCAGCATATGAAAAGCAGATAATGTCACAGATACCACAGAAGACACCTGTGCAGCAAAATCTGCAGGCAAATAAACTCCTCCAGGAGGCTGAGAGGAACTGCAGGGCACTGTATGTGACGCCATAGAGGCTTGGAACATTTGAGGAGAAAGCTGTGGCATTGCCTGAACAACATCATCCTGAGAGACATTGGGCTCAGTGGGAAACAGTGTTCTAGCTAAGCATGCAGCAGAGAATTGCATAGGCCTAACAATTTGTCAAAAGACACAGTCTTCCATGTCCATAATACTAAATAAAAAAATTCCAAAATTGTAGATTTTTTTTAAATATAGTGTCATTTTAAGAATTTTTAATACCACGGCCGCTTAACGTTATGCAACAATTCTTTAAAATAATAAACCAATCAGGCCCCTTACACCTCAGACAGACTGGGGTGTCTTACTGTAACACATATACACAATTTGGCTGCCAGAAATTTAATGACGCTGCTCAGCTCAGTGAATATCCCACAACAGAGAGAAGTCTCATGACCGGCAGAGAGAGGAAACTACGTAGCAAGTAAAAGGCGAGCATTTGCCTCTGCCTACAACACCAGAAATAAATTTATACAAACGCTCAAGCAGTCTGTCAGTTAGCCTGTTCTAGCTAAGCAAGCAAAGAAAACCAACTGCCAAATTTTAAGTTTATACATAAATCCTTGTATAAAACATTATCCCAAAGAGGAAAAACATCCCAATAAAGGGAAGATTAACCTCTAGGGGCCTATCTATCAAGCTCCGAATGGAGGGCTTGTGTTTCTGGCGAGCCTGCAGGCAGCAGTTATGAAGCAGCGGTCTAAAGGTCACTGCTCCATAACCCTGTCTGCCTGCTCTGATGAGGCGGACAGACATCGCCGGAATTCAACCGATCGAGTACGATCAGGTTGATTGACACCCCCCTGCTGGCAGCCAATTGGCCGCGAGTCTGCAATGCTGAATACGGAGAGCGTATTGCTCTCCGCATTCAGCGATGTCTGTCAGACCTGATCCGACAGACATTTCATAAATAGGCCTCCTAGTCTCAACATACATAATGTGCCTTCCCACTGCCAAAGAGAATCCTGTATAAAGGATTTAAAAAATGTCCCCATCTACTGCGTATGAAATATTTTTCTGAAGTGTAAGTCTCCAAGATCTAAAAGACAAAAGCACTTACCTGCAGTCTAGCTGTCCAGCAGGAAGACAGCTCACAAGGCGTGAAAGGACACATACTCCTTACAGAGACCCGTAGAAAAAGAAAGAACAAAGTTACCAACTCTGGCTTTCTGTACCATGGGCAGCAATGTGTTAGGAAACAAAGCAAGGACTACCTCACAACTTCCTAACTGCTTAAAAGCCACCACTGCTCTACTGTAGAGATTGATGTGGACTCAGCTAAACCCAAATTCTTGCTTGCAGGGAAAATTACCCGAAAAAGGAATTAATTTCTTCAGACACCCACTAGTAATTGAATGACGTTGTGGGCTCTCCATATCTTAGGAAAGAAAATGCTTTTTCTTAAAGTAAAGTAAAGTCAAAATTAAAGTTTTGTGATTCACATAGAGCATGTAATTTTAAACAAGTTCCATGTATTTTATTATCAAATTTGTTTTGTTTTCTTGGTATCCTCAGTTGAATAGCAAACCTAGGTAGGCTTACGAGCAGCAATGCACATATGGGAGATATCTGCTAAATTTGTAGCCACACATATATCCCTCTTGTCATTGGCTCACCCAATATATTCAACTAACTTCTAATAGTGCATTGTGGCTCATTCAACACTGAATACCAAGAGAATGAAGCAAGTTTGATAATAAAAGTAAAATGGAAAATTATCTAAAATTGTATGCACAATCTGAATCACAAAAGAAAAATGTTGGATTTCTTAAAAGATTATTTTATTGGGTTTGAGCAATTTCAAAATGAACATTCGGTTACAATTTAAGGTATGTTTGTTCTCTAGAAATACATGTTGGAACAAAATGTTTCTAAACTATTAGTTATTGTATTTGAATGTCTTTTTTTCTAGCATTCTGACATTTCTTTATTTCATTTTGAAAATATTTTTGGTAGTATTGTGAACTAAATGATACAAACATACATTAATTCTGCACTGTGATTTTATTTTTATTTTTCAATAAATAAGGAAAATATTAATGAAGTAGTGTCAAATAGGTTTGTATTCTTTAAAAGCCTCTAAAAAATTGAAGAAAATAATTTTAGAAGTGAATGAGTTTTTTTTAAGTGACATAAAGGTCAATAATTCATGGCAGAAGAAATGAAAGGGAAAAAAAATAGAAGTATGGAAAGAAATATGAATGAGCTATTTGCCTGCATTAGAATGGATAGGCTGCACAATAAAAAAAAATCTGTAACGCAAGCTTAAAGGGACAGTATACTGTAAAATAGTTTTTCCCTTAATGTGTTTACAATTGCTTTTTTTACCAACTGCAGAATAAAAAAAGTATGAAAATTAGCTTTTTAAGGCTTATTTGTGTATATTAAAGCTCTGAATTTGTGTTTTGAAGCCACAACCTCATAAAATGGGTTGAGCTTGTAGGTATAATCAGATCTCATTACTGTATCACATTGTGCACATATACCTGCTTCTTTATCTTATAGCTGTCCTTAAAACAATCACCAGTACTTTAAGAGAACAATGGAAAATCAACATTGTATTACCTTATTTCTGTTTATCCGACTGGGAGTGTAATTTCTTCTGCTGGCTGTGTTTACAAAGCTTATCTATAGCTGGTACGCGCGGCCACAAACTTTCAGAATAGGTGGGGATACCACATGCTAAATCAACAATTTCAAATGCCAATATAAGGGTAAAGGAGCTACTTGTAAACAATTTAATACACTCCAGTAGGTAAAGTGGATCATTGGGAACAAATTAAAGGGGAGAAAATTTTTGAGTAAACTGTCCCTTTAATGGAGTAGGGAAATATAATATTAGTAAAGGACAAGGAAGGAAGTATAATAGTTATTTAAGCCACCATTTCAAAGAAGATACTCTAATCCTTATAATGAGATTTTTCAAATTTGCATTGGTTTATTTTTTATAGAAAAAGTGACATAGGGGCCTAGTTATCAACGCGTCTACTTTACCTGCCTTCGCCGGTTCAATACGCCCGCCCAAGCTTGCCTACCATCGCCGCCGCGGACCTGAAAAATGTTGCCTAAGTTATCAATAAAGCTGTCAAAAAGCTGCGCGCCAAGTATGGGGCGATGAGCAGTGGATTGTGAGAGTTATCACTCATCCGATCTCGCTGCTCTTCTGATTTTTTACAGCTTTATTGCTAGCCTGTCACTAAGCACCCACACTAAACTACACTGATCTACCCCCTATACCGGCGCCCCCGGAGCCCCCCGCAACTAAATAAAGTTATTAACCCCTAAACCGCCACTCCTAGACCCCGCAGCAACTCTTATAAATGTATTAACCCCTAAACCGCCGCTCCTGGACACCGCCGCCACCTACATTATACCTAGTAACCCCTATCCTGCCCCCCCTATACCGCCGCCACTTATAATAAAGTTATTAACCCCTATCCTGATGATCCCGGACCTCGCCGCAACTAAATAAATAGTTTAAAACCTAAAACGCCGCTCCCAGACACCGCCGCAACCTATATTAAACTTATTAACCTCTAATCTGCCCCCCTACACCGTCGCCACCTATAATAAATTTATTAACCCCTATCCTGCCCCCCCTACAACCGTCGCCACCTATAATAAATTTATTAACCCCTATCCTGCCCCCCCTACACCGTCGCCACTGTAATAAAATTATTAACCCCTAAACCTAAGTCTAACACTAACCCTAACACCCCCCTAACTTAAATATTAATTAAATAAATCTAAATAATATTTCTCTTACTAACTAAATTAATCCTATTTAAAACTAAATACTTACCTTTAAAATAAACCCTAATATAGCTACAATATAAATAATAATTATATTGTAGCTATCTTAGGATTTATTTTTATTTTACAGGCATCTTTCAATTTATTTTAACTAGGTACAATAGCTATTAAATAGTTATTAACTATTTAATAGCTACCTAGCTAAAATAAAGAGAAATTTACCTGTAAAATAAAAACTAACCTAAGTTACAATTACACCTAACACTACACTATACTTAAATAAATTATTCCTATTTAAAACTAAATATTTACCTGTAAAATAAACCCTAAGATAGCTACAATTTAATTAATAATTACATTGTAGCTATTTTAGGATTTATATTTATTTTACAGATAACTTGGTATTTATTTTAGCTAGTTAGAATAGTTATTAAATAGTTAATAACTTTTTAATAACTACCTAGCTAAAAGAAATTACCTGTAAAATAAATCCTAACCTAAGTTACAATTAAACCTAACACTACACTATCATTAAATTAATTAAATAAATTACCTACAAATAACTACAATTAAATACAATTACATAAACTAACTAAAGTACAAAAAATAAAAAAAGCTAAGTTACAAAAAATAAAAAAATAACTTACAAACATTTAAAAAATATTACAACAATTTTAAGCTACTTACACCTAATCTAGGCCCCCTAATAAAATAACAAAGCCCCCCAAAATAAAAAAAAATTCCCTACCCTATTCTAAATTAAAAAGTTCAAAGCTCTTTTACCTTACCAGCCCTTAAGGGCCTTTTGCGGGGCATGCCCCAAAGAATTCAGCTCTTTTGACTGTAAAAGAAAAATACAACCCCCCCAACATTAAAACCCACCACCCACATACCCCTAATCTAACCCAAACCCCCCTTAAAAAAAAACCTAACACTACCCCCCTGAAGATCATCCTAACTTTAGTCGTCTTCAGCCAGCCGACTATCGATGGAACCGAAGAGGAGATCCGGAGCGGCAGAAGTCATCATCCAAGGGGCGCTGAAGAAATCTTCCATCCGATGAAGTCATCATCCAGGCGGCGCTGAAGAATTCTTCCATCCGGGCGATGTCATCTTCCAAGCGGCGTCTTCACTCTTCATCCATCCGGAGCGGAGCCATCTTCAGACGAGTCGACACGGAGCCATCCTCTTCTTCCCAACGACTACCGATGAATGGATATTCCTTTAAGGGATGTCATCCAAGATGGCGTCCCTTCAATTCCGATTGGCTGATAGGATTCTATCAGCCAATCAGAATTAAGGTAGGAAAAATCGGATTGGCTGATTGAATCAGCCAATCAGATTTTAGTTCAATCCGATTGGCTGATCCAATCAGCCAATCAGATTGAGCTCTCATTCTATTGACTGATCGGAACAGCCAATAAAATGCAAGCTCAATCTGATTGGCTGATTGGATCAGCCAATCGGATTGAACTTCAATCTGATTGGCTGATTCAATCAGCCAATCAGATTTTTCCTACCTTAATTCTGATTGGCTGATAGAATCCTATCAGCCAATCGGAATTGAAGAGACGCCATCTTGGATGATGTCCCTTAAAGGAATATCCATTCATCGGTAGTCGTCGGGAAGAAGAGGATGGCTCTGCGTCGGCTCGTCTGAAGATGGCTCCGCTCCACTCCGGATGGATGAAGATTGAAGACGCCACTTGGAAGATGACATCGCCCGGATGGAAGAATTCTTCAGCTCCGCCTGGATGATGACTTCATCGGATGGAAGATTTCTTCAGCGCCCCTTGGATGATGACTTCTACCACTCCGGATCTCCTCTTCGGTTCCATCGATGGTCAGCTGGCTGAAGATGACTCAAGGTAGGATGAGCTTCAGGGGGGTAGTGTTAGGTTTTTTTAAGGGAGGTTTGGGTTAGATTAGGGGTATGTGGGTGGTGGGTTTTAATGTTGGGGGGGTTTGTATTTTTCTTTTACAGGCAAAAGAGCTGAATTCTTTGGGCCATGCCCCGCAAAAGGCCCTTTTAAGGGCTGGTAAGGTAAAAGAGCTTTGAACTTTTTAATTTACAATAGGGTAGGGATTTCTTTTATTTTGGGGGGCTTTGTTATTTTATTAGGGGGCTTAGATTAGATGTAAGTATCTTAAAATTGTTGTAATATTTTTTAAATGTTTGTAAGTTATTACTTAGCTTTTTTTATTTTTTGTACTTTAGTTAGTTTATGTAATTGTATTTAATTGTAGTTATTTGTAGCTAATTTATTTAATTAATTTAATGATAGTGTAGTGTTAGGTTTAATTGTAACTTAGGTTAGGATTTATTTTACAGGTAATTTTGTATTTCTTTTAGCTAGGTTGTTATTAAAAAGTTAATAACTATTTAATAACTATTCTAACTAGCTAAAATAAATACCAAGTTACCTATAAAATTTAGTTTTAAATAGGAATAATTTACTTAAGTATAGTGTAGTGTTAGGTGTAATTGTAACTTAGGTTAGTTTTTATTTTACAGGTAAATTTCTCTTTATTTTAGCTAGGTAGCTATTAAATAGTTAATAACTATTTAATAGCTATTGTACCTAGTTAAAATAAATTGAAAGATACCTGTAAAATAAAAATAAATCCTAAGATAGCTACAATATAATTATTATTTATATTGTAGCTATATTAGGGTTTATTTTAAAGGTATTTAGTTTTAAATAGGATTAATTTAGTTAATAAGAGAAATATTATTTAGATTTATTTAATTAATATTTAAGTTAGGGGGGTGTTAGGGTTAGACTTAGGTTTAGGGGTTAATCATTTTATTACAGTGGCGGCGGTGTAGTGGGGGGCAGGATAGGGGTTAATACATTTATTATAGGTGGCGACGGTATGGGGGGGCAGGATAGGGGTTAATAGGTATCATGTAGGTGGCGGCGGGGTCTAGGAGCGGCAGTTTAGGGGTTAATACATATATTATAGTTGCGGCGGGGACCGGGAGCGGTGGTTTAGGGGTTAACATATTTAGTATAGCTTGCGGTGGGCTCCGGGAGCGGCGGTTTAGGGGTTAATCAGTTTATTAGAGTGGCGGTGGGCTCCAGGAGCGGCGGTTTAGGGGGTAACATATTTAGTATAGCTTGCGGTGGGCTCCTGGAACAGCGGTTTAGGAGTTAATCAGTTTATTAGAGTGGCGGTGGGCTCCGGGGGCGGCGGTTTAGGGGGTAATATATTTAGTATAGCTTGTGGTGGGCTCCGGGAGAGGCGGTTTAGGGGTTAATCAGTTTATTAGAGTGGCGGTGTGCTCTGGGTGCGGCGGTTTAGGGGGTAACATATTTAGTATAGCTTGCAGTGGGCTCCAGGAGCGGCAGTTTAGTGGGTAATAACTTTATTTAGTTGCGGCGGTGTAGGGGGGACAGATTAGGGGTGTTTAGACTCGGGGTACATGTTAGGGTGTTAGGTGCAGACATCTCCCATAGGAATCAATGGGATGTCTGGCAGCAGCGAACATGAACTTTCGCTATGGTCAGATTCCCATTGATTCCTATGAGATCCGCCGCCTCCAGGGTGGAGGATTGAAAACCAGGTACGCTGGGCCGGAAAAGTGCCGAGCGTACCTGCTAGTTTTTTGATAACTAGCAAAAGTAGTCAGATAGTGCCACACTTGTGTGCGGAACATCTGTAGTGACGTAACCATCGATCTGTGTCGGACTGAGTCTGGCGGATCGAAGCTTACGTCACTAAATTCTACTTTTGCCAGTATCTAGGGCTTGATAACTAAGGCGAATCAGCCTCGCCACAAATAAGCTGCGGAAATCCAGCGTATTTGTGGTTGACGGCTTGATAACTAGGCCCCATAGTCTCCTTGAAGGTTAGTCTAGCCCATGCCAGGAATACAGATCCAAAATGGCTTTCCATTCAAGAGCTCTATGCAGTTTAACATTTCTGATTAGTCAAGAAAAAAAATAATTTCCCTTATGTTACAAGGATAACCAATGAAAATGTTAAAGGTCAAATCCAAAGGGAGCAGGAGGAAATCTGTATTCAGAGTAATCAGAGTCAAACTCAATACAATCCAGGACATAAAAAAGACATAATCCATAGAAGCAGTTCAACACAGTCCAAAAGGCAAATAGAGAAAAGCAAAAAGATAAAGCACCTTCAGGAAGTTCAAACCACCGTCAGCTTTTTAACAGGACTGTAAAGATCTTGTCATTTCAAGACATTTCTGTTGTCCTGCTATAGAATAACATATTAGCTAAATGTAAAAATTATTAAAACAAAGTAACATCTTGTTTGCTGCAATTGTATTTTCAGTAGCCAAACTTCGCCCACCATTTGCCTTACTTGGAAAAGGCAATCCAGACTTGAGTCTGCAGACAAAAAGGCTAGCCACGGTCTTATTGTTAGTGTAAACTGCATTGTTTTCCAGTTATTATCTGTTAAATCATGTTATGTATTATAATTATGAATATTAATAATTAATAACAGTATAAAATGATTGTCAGTGATATCTATAATTAATATTTTAGAACTTTGTCAATACACTTCAGTAAGATATTAAAACTCTGTAGTATACTCCAAAATATCACTATTGAGATATCTATAAATTTGACAACAATATTATTATTAAAAATTAATATTTAGTCCTTTGTTCTGATCAGTTATCTTTATAGACACATTGAATTATATTTATGTAAAAACTAGATTATGAATCAATTATACACGCTTATTCTGTTACAATTTTCTATACAAAACAGACCACAAAATATATTTCTAAAAATTAACCTTACTCACAGTGAATCGCTTATTAAAATCACACTTGAATTATACCAGAACAATTTGTAAATATCCCGCAACCTTAGTTTAATGCCACATAATGGATTACAAACATACTATGCTTAATTTAAAACAATCAGAGCTTTAGCCACAATAATAAATGTTGTATTTAAAGTATATCACAGTTGCTTTTAACGACTAAATACATTTTAATGCCTGACCCTCTTCTCAATAACAATTGAGTATATTTATTTCTAGACCACACAAGACTATGAAACATACATTTAAAATACAAAATACCCTTTTAAATCACCAGCTTCAATTAAACTACAGCAACAGTGAATACCTTTGCTTTAAAATATTAAATCACAAAAATCACCATACATTACCCAAATAAACCAATGTGAGAGATCAGCTTTTGCCAATATTCATTCGGTCATAAGAGAAGGAATATTCCACTATTTGTCATGGCACAGATCACAAAATTATCTTTCTTATCCACAAGAAAGGGTTCCAAAAAAATATCAGAGAAAATACTAGCCTCAAATCTATGTATTTTCATCTTATTCCAGTGAGTCTGATCTTGTTCCTTAGTGTGTAGTAGTTTTTATCAAATGATAACCACTCCTTTTCTAATCATTCCAAACAGAGATTTGGTTTACGCCCTCAATCCAAGCTTGTCTCTCATAGGTTATTTGGAAAATGCCTCTCTGAGCAGCCAAATACCTTTTGGTTGCAATTCTCGCATCAAACACCGGAGGGCAACAGACAACGGAATGCAGCTTTGTTTGCAAACACCACTACAAAAATATTCTTATATATTTTAAAATGTATACTTAATATACTCATTTTTCCCTGATATTGATAAACTTATCTAGTCAGCATATATGTCCCATCTAATGTAATTTAGCATGTATTTATTGAGACTAAACATGGGTGTATTTCTAGTATCATATTAGTAAGTAAGTATGTTCTTAATTTATTTGTTCCTCATGGAACCATACGGCTAGATTTAGAGTTTTGTCGGTAAGGACCCGCGTAGCTAACGCCGGCTTTTTTCTGGCCGCACCATAAAAATAACTCTAGTATTGAGAGTCCACATAAAGGCTGCGTTAGGCTCCAAAAAAGGAGCGTAGAGCATTTTTAACGCAGCTTCAACTCTCGATACCAGAGTTGCTTACGCAAGCGGCCAGCCTCAAAAACGTGCTCGTGCACGATTCCCCCATAGAAAACAATGGGGCTGTTTGAGCTGAAAAAAAACCTAACACCTGCAAAAAAGCCGCGTTCAGCTCCTAACGCAGCCCCATTGTTTGCTATGCGGAAACACTTCCTACGTCTGCACCTAACACTCTAACATGTACCCCGAGTCTAAACACCCCTAACCTTACACTTATTAACCCCTAATCTGCCGCCCCCGCTATCGCTGACCCCTGCATATTATTATTAACCCCTAATCTGCCGCTCCATAAACTGCCGCTACTTACATTATCCCTATGTACCCCTAATCTGCTGCCCTAACATCGCCGACCCCTATATTATATTTATTAACCCCTAATCTGCCCCCCACAATGTTGCCTCCACCTGCCTACACTTATTAACCCCTAATCTGCCGACCGGACCTGAGCGCTACTATAATAGAGTTATTAACCCCTAATCCGCCTCACTAACCCTATAATAAATAGTATTAACCCCTAATCTGCCCTCCCTAACATTGCGGACACCTAACTTCAATTATTAACCCCTAATCTGCCGACTGGAGCTCACCGCTATTCTAATAAATGTATTAACCCCTAAAGCTTTATTTCATTGTAGTTATTTGTAGATATTGTATTTAATTAATTTATTGATAGTGTAGTGTTAGGTTTAATTGTAGCTATTTTATTTAATTAATTTAATGATAGTATAGTGTTAGGTTTAATTGTAACTTAGGTTAGGATTTATTTTACAGGTAATGTTGTAATTATTTTAACTAGGTAACTATTAAATAGTTCTTAACTATTTAATAGCTATTGTACATGGTTAAAATAATTACAAAGTTGCCTGTAAAATAAATATTAATCCTAAAATAGCTACAATGTAATTATAATTTATATTGTAGCTATATTAGGATTTATTTTACAGGTAAGTATTTAGCTTTAAATAGGAATCATTTATTTAATAAGAGTTAATTAATTTCGTTAGATTAAAATTATATTTAATTTAGGTGGGTGTTAGTGTTAGGGTTAGACTTAGCTTTAGGGGTTAATACATTTATTAGAATAGCTGTGAGCTCCGGTCGGCAGATTAGGGGTTAATAATTGAAGTTAGGTGTCGGCGATGTTAGGGAGGGCAGATTAGGGGTTAATACTATTTATTATAGGGTTAGTGAGGCGGATTAGGGGTTAATAACTTTATTATAGTAGCGGTGTGGTCCGCTCGGCAGATTAGGGGTTAATAAGTGTAGGCAGGTGGAGGCGACGTTGTGGGGGGCAGATTAAGGGTTAATAAATATAATATAGGGGTCGGCGGTGTTAGGGGCAGCAGATTAGGGGTACATAAGGATAACGTAGGTGGCGGCGCTTTGCGGTCGGCAGATTAGGGGTTAATAAGTGTAGGTAGCTGGCGGCGACGTTGTGGGGGGCAGATTAGGGGTTAATAAATATAATATAGGGGTCGGCGGTGTTAGGGGCAGCAGATTAGGGGTACATAAGGATAACTTAGTTGGCGGTCGGCAGATTAGGGGTTAAAAAAATTTAATCGAGTGGCGGCGATGTGGGGGGACCTCGGTTTAGGGGTACATAGGTAGTTTATGGGTGTTAGTGTACTTTAGAGTACAGTAGTTAAGAGCTTTATAAACCGGCGTTAGCCTAGAAAGCTCTTAACTACTGACTTTTTTCCTGCGGCTGGAGTTTTGTCGTTAGATTTCTAACGCTCACTTCAGACACGACTCTTAATACCGGAGTTAGAAAAATCCCATTGAAAAGATAGGATACGCAATTGACGTAAGGGGATCTGCGGTATGGAAAAGTCGCGGCTGAAAAGTGAACGTTAGACCCTTTTTTGAGTGACTCCAAATACCAGAGTTAGCCTAAAACCAGCGTTAGGAGCCTCTAACGCTGGTTTTCACGGCTAACGCCAAACTCCAAATCTAGGCCTAAGTATTTAATATAGATATTTCACTTCATCTTAATATCACATACAAACCTTGTGAGTTATAGTCTGAGGTAATTAATCATATAGCTAAATTTATATTTGATTATTATTCTATATTAATATAATTACAGCATCAATTACACATGCATTTATCAGATGTTTGAAAAATAAAAGAATGTCACCTAGATTAAGAGTTATGTGCGCTATAGGAAAATTAACAAACACAACAAAAGTTGCATTATTTAACCCTCTATAGCGCAGCCATTACAAGTTTTCAAACAGCCGGCTTGTGCATGTGATATGGCTGCGTTGAGCTCCATACGGCACACAATATAAGCGCTGTTTTGACGTGCTCTTGCACGCTTTCCCCATAGACATCAATGCAGAGAGCGGGCTAAAAAAAATCCTTCATCCTCCAACAGAATGAGAGCTGCTTAAATCCTATTGGCTGATTTAAACAGCCAATAGGATTTTAGCAGCTCCAATTCCTATTGGCTGATTCAAAATTTTCAGCCAATAGAAATGCAAGGGACGCCATTTTAAATTGGCTCCCTTGCATTGAAGATTCAGTTTATGGTGGCAACCGTATGAAGAGGATGCTCCACGCCGGATGTCTGCAGGATGGTCCCGCTCTGCGCCCCCAGGATCAAGATAGAAGATGCCGCCTGGATGAAGATAGAAGAGGCCATCTGTATGAAGACTTCTCGCCGCCTAGATGAAGATAGAAGAGGCCGTCTGGATGAAGGCTTCTCGCCGCTTGGATGAAGATCGTTCAAGCAGGACCACTGCTTCTTAACTTCTGCTTCAGGCGGAACTGAAGCGGAATGGGTCGGAAGCAGTATCCGCTGCATCATAAATTGACCCCATGATCTTAAAGTGTCAGTAAACCTTAAAAATAATGTTATATAATTCTGCACATAGTGCAGAATTATATAACATTATATTAGCTAAACTTTATAAAACCTAATGTACCCTTTTAATTTTGTTTAAAAAACGCTGTTTTACAGACCCGCCCTCTGTACTCTGCTGAGCGGGTCTGTTATATTCACACAGCGCATCGGGCCAGCTGTATAGTCACAGCCCGGACTGACCGCACCATAAGACTAAGTGCAACTCGCTCCTGCTCTGTCTGACAGAGAGCGGGTCTGTAAAACAGTGGGGTTTTTTTTTAAATTAAAAGGGTACATCAGGTTTTATAAAGTTTGGCTAATATAATGTTATATAATTCTGCACTATGTGCAGAATTATATAACATTATTTTTAAGGTTTACTGTCCCTTTAACTATCTCTTTCAAGAAAAACAAGACATATTTTGAAAGTCATTCTCCTGTATCTTTTATCACATTTTTGAAGCATTCATAGTTAAAGGGACAGTAAAACCCTTGTAATTAAAACATTTTTATCTGCAGTCTTTCAATAGATGAACATAATAGCAGAGTCTATTTTTCAATGATCAAACTTATATTAGGATCACCTTGTTAACTGAAAACAAATATCAGTTTGCATTTTTCCAACACACAAAAAAAAAAAATTCAGAAAGATTGGAATCTACCCTAGAGTTGGATGACCTACTGAAGAAAGAGGTTAATAATGGTGTATCACAGAAAATGGCTGATTATATAAAAATTAAAAACCCACTAATTCCTGTTTTTAAACAGTTTCCAAAAATGTATAAACCCCAATTGGCTCCCTAGGAGAAAAATTGAGTGAATGGGAAGATGAAAATGTACAATCAACAGATGTTTATTTGCCAGGATATTTAAGTTAAACAACCGTGGTAACTCCTCCTCATAGACTTCTGTGAGGGGCACTACTAAATTAAACAATCTAACAGTTATTGCTTGTGTGCTAACCCGACGTGCACTAGAAAAACATTGCTAAACCCAAAGTAAGTACAAAATACTTTACATTTGAATACTCTTCAAATAGGAGAACATCTTTTTATTTTTAAATATTCTATATATATTTTTTGTAAAATATACATCTATACCTATATATCTCTATGAATATAAGCACATATAGATTTATATTGATATATATATTGTAAATATATATATATATATATATATATATAGAAATATATTTTTAAAATAAAAAGAAAATGTCTTCTAAGTGAAGAACATTGAAATTCTATTAAAAAAAAGAAAACATATACAAAATTATATAGAGTATATGTATGTATATACATATTTATACATATAGACACAAATACACACATATACACATACTGTATATACACATATACATTTATATATGCACATACATATATTTAGACATAAATATATGTATATATATATATATATATATATATATACATACACACATACATATACATCATAGCCCTTCCCAGACGAGCACCTTGTCATATACCATATCCATTTTAACCCTTAGAAAACATTTTTATTAATATTTAAAGTAATGGTAATATGTTCCTTTATTCAATCTCTAGCCTGAATCAATAAAATAAATTAAAAGGACCTTCATTCATAAATTTTGAAGTGAAACGGCTATAAAACTTACTTTTATTTTATGAACCGCCCTACTAAAATAACCGCTTCTGCTGCTCACGCAAAACTACTTTTCCACATTTTATCCAATAGCTTTAATAGGCACTCAATGTTTGCAATCGGGCTACACATACTTGAAAACAAAAGAAATCTCAATGTATCCTAACTGGTAAAATATTTTATAAATAAATAAATAAACTTGTAATCTGGATATATGTAAATAAAAAACATTTTGAAGAATATGGAACATATGGAACATTTATTCTGCCAAATATGCATGATGGGCATACTGAGCACAATTGCTCAATAACTATATTGTCACTTTTGATATTCTTCAAGTACTGTTTTTACAATATTTACATTTACTAAAATAACCGCTTCTGCTGCTCACGCAAAACTACTTTTCCACCTTTTATCCAATAGCTTTAATAGGCACTCAATGTTTGCAATCGGGCCACACATACTTGAAAACAAAAGAAATCTCAATGTATCCTTCCTGGTAAAATATTTTATAAATAAATAAATAAACTTGTAATCTGGATATATGTAAATAAAAAACATTTTGAAGAATATGGAACATATGGAACATTTATTCTGCCAAATATGCATGATGGGCATACTGGGCACAATTGCTCAATAACTATATTGTCACTTTTGATATTCTTCAAGTACTGTTTTTACAATATTTACATTTATTAATTTTAAAAGCTCTGTTCTGGTTTTGTGCGATCTGAAAACAACAAAACTGTGAGTTTCTATTACATGGACTTTTGATATCTTCTTATACTGGATTTTACAGTACTGAAACTGTAAACCTTGAACGTGCTTCATTGCTACATTGTATCTGCATAGAAGATGTTCAAACAGGATTAGCCTTCATGACTGGGTTTTTATAGAGAATGCACCGCCACGCACATTATGTCCAAACACATTAAAATAGTACATTTTACAGTGCTTGCCTCTAGAACTCACGATTGCATGATCCCATTTTAAAGGGACACTAAACCCAAACATTTTCCTTCATAATTCAGTTAGAGAATACAATTTTAAACAATATTCAAATTTACTTTTATTATCTAATTTGTTTTATTTTTTAGATATCCTTTGTTGAAGAAATAGCAATGCATATGGGTGAGCTAATCACACGAGGCATATCTGTGCACCCAACAATCAGAAGCTACTGAGCCTATATAGATATGCTTTTCAGCAAAGAATATCAAGAGAATGAAACAAATTAGATAAATTAGATAATAGAAGTAAGTTAGAAAGTTGTTTAAAATGTCACGCTCTTTCTAAATCATAAAAGAAAAATTGGGGTTACATGTCCCTTTAAAGGCCGGTTATAAAGACACCTGTACTAATAGTGACAATCACGGCAGTGCAAATATGAATTAGAAACAAACATTAACAGAAAGAGATTGCTACATGCCACTTCTAGCTGCTGAGGTCCTAATGTCACTTTTCCTACAGATCCCCTTAGCTGTGCAGAATATTATGTAATCACCACATATACATAGGTAATCTAACGTATACATATGTAAATGTGTGCCTTGGCCACTGAAAATGGCCTATACAATAGTAATGAACAGAGTTTAAATGAATCAGTACCATGTATGTTAGTATACAGTACCTCTAAAATGTCTTGTGTGGTAATTTCAAAGTTTCTTGCCCATGTGTATATAGATAATAATAGAATATTTTTCAAATGGTCTTGGAATATTTGCAAGCATGTTCAAAATGACAGTTTGGGGCTTTATCAAGTGCCTTGAGGTGTTTAATTTGAAAAGGCAAAACTGGTCTGGAAATAGTGTTGACAATCTCCTGGAAAAGGATTGTGATCAACACCAAGAACTATTTGTCCCCATAGTAAAAATAGGGCATTTTTCTGCAAGCAGAAAACATAATTACAGGTGTGTGAAATAGCTTAAAACATGCTATTGTGATCATGTTGAATCAAAAAGTGGCCTTTTTATGGCCAGAAAAATAGCCCAAAAAGCCTCAGCTGATAGATTGAAAATCATTCCCATAGTTTGTGGAGCAAATTGTAGTTAGAGATGTAAGTTAATGAGTTATCTAATATTTTATTAGAATAATGCTGTGTAACATAGATAAAGGGGTAGATTTATCATATCCCGGGCGGACATGATTCACTATAGCATACACTGTCGGCATTTAACATTGCACAAGCAGTTCTAGTGAACTGCTTGTGCAATGCCACCCCCTGCAGATTCGCGGCCAATCGGACGCTATCAGGGGGTATCAATCAACCTGATCGTATTGGTTTGGGGCAGATTGATGTCCACAGCCTCAGAGGCAGCGACCGAGTTAAAGAGCAGCAGTCTTAAGACCGCTGCTTTTTAACTCCTGTTCCTGTCGAACCTGAAGGCTCGGGCGGAAACAGTTACATTGGGGCTGATACGGGGGTTGGTAAATCAGCCCCAAAGTAATTTATTGGCATCAGACTTGAAAAATACAGATATTTTAAGAAATTTCACTAAAATTTAACACATGTTCTGACAAATTTAAGGACTCAATATTTTGCTTGTTTTCAGCATATAACAATTTCTGAAGTTAGGATGGTATTGTCAGTATCTCTTGTAATAGTGTGTAGTTATACTTATAGGTTATGTGTGCAATTATCTTGTTGTGCTCCAAAACCATAGAGATATATGCATATGAACTGAGGCGTTATTGGTATGGTTGGCATATATGTTCGTTATCTTTTTTTATTAATGCAAAAGTGCTCATTAATAATTTTAATTGATCAGCAAGAAGTGTTTGAATCCAGATATGTTGTCATACAATATGGTGCTGAGTAAATTTTTTGTATTCTGCTCATGTGTAGAACTAATGTTACTTCAAAAAACTTTGTGGAATTCTGTGATGTCAAAAAGAGTGGTCCAGGGTTTCTCAAGTCTTTTTACCGGATAAATCCGTGAAAAACGGTACCATAAATGTGTTGTAAACTAATAAGAATTTGGATTTTGATTAGAAAAACAGGACTGAAAACGACCCATTGAAAGCCATTAATGGTGATAATTATCACGCAAGATTCTAGGCCAATACCTGCTATGCAGCTTATCTAATATATTGGACATATTATGCACTTATTATTTCATAATATAACAAACTGATTACCTGTATGAAAATATAGATTGTCATGTATCATATTTACATAACCAGAAGAATATCTGAGTATCTGGCTGCTGTTTATGCTGATAGAGACAGGCAGCTACATAGGATTCAATATTCTGTGGGCAAATTGTTATCTAATAATTTGTCTTACACCTTGCTGCTTCCTTTATCCCACATGTTGAAAGATAAGAGCCGATAAGGGATTATCTAATATAAATAAATAAATACTAGAAAGTAAACAAACACATAAATAATCACTGGCAAGTACCAGGCTGCTTGATGTTTATTGAAGTTTTACTTTTTAAGCTTTTGTGTAAATAAATACAAAGCCTTTACTTCCTTATCAACCATAAGAAATTAACATATTGGTGCTGAAGATGCAAATACCCACCTGTTGTATCTACTGTATAATGAGATGGTTATGTGAGTTAAATGTACAATCACTTTTTGGACTGATTTCAAAAACACAGATAGCCTTCCAAGGTTAGCTTCATGCACACGGCCACATTCACAGTTAGTACTAAGAAAGTTTAGAAAACCAGATGGTACAAATAGCCAAATAGAAAAAAAACCTTACTCAATTCTGCTTACTTTGTGATTACCTTACTTTAAATATGCTATTTGTTTGCAGTCATCAAGCAGAAAGCTCAACTTAATTTTCATAGCAGAATCCAAGAACTGACATATTGAAGGCAAAAATATATATATAGCATCATCTGTTCATGTGTTTTGTTAAAAGGTTACATAGTGATTTTCCTTTACAAGCAGAATATTGTAATATGAGGTATAAAATAATCTACTTAACATAATGCGTACAGATTGTGTTTATTTATCTGAAACAATCAATAAGCTAGCACACTGTGAAGGGAATTTAAACATGGCTGATAACATTCTTCACAAAGAATCTCACATAAAATGCAGCTGAAAACAGTTATTTTGCTCATAAATTTTGCTGCCAAGAATTTTAAACACTGCACCTGATACACAGGGATTATGTGAACATATTTCCTTTGCTAACATACCTGTATGATTTTTTTCACATGTAGTTGCCCCAGATTATCTAGTTTAATAATTATTAATAAAATGAAAATGTCCTTTACATAATAATGCACAGTAACAATTTGCATTTTTGTTTACTGTGACTGAAAGTCATCTGTAAATATAATTCATATCTTTATTACATGCAAGCAAAGCTATAATTTGCTATTGCAACTGTAAATAACCTGCAAATATATGTGAACAAATTATCAGAGGAAGTGGCTCTATTACCACAAAATGCATCAAAAAAGTATTTAAACCTGCTTATAACTATGTAATAGAGGAAGACATCTATGGCCGCAACATCCTCTACCTTTTCCACTCAAGAAAAATTGTGAGGTGGACAATGCACAAGTATTTGTATTCTTTAAACCAGCTCCTAGAAGGCTGTAATCAAAAGAAACCATGTGACACACTTAGATAAATCAATGCTTAGTGATAATCTGCATAGGGTTAACAATAATCCCATTAATGGTTTCGTCTTATTTTATGCAGCCATAGGATCAAAAGAAACAATTTATAATTCAGATCTTTATAAACGCATTGTTTAAAAGCACAAATAAATATATATTAGCTAAAATAGAAATTTGACATAGATGTAAATTTGTTTAGTACATATTTAAAAATATATGTACATGTCCATTAAGTTGATCACAGGTAACAGTTTCAAGAGCATAACCAGTAAGCAACATACTATGAGATACTAATATTCCTCTAAAAGTTGCTGATCACTAACTAAAAATGGGGGAATGTTACATATAACAACTTATGAAATGTTTGTGCTGTTTTAAGAAAGTTATATCAACCGACTGTGAAAAGAAACTGAACTGTGTTAAAAAATAGAAGCCAATAAAATTTTATATCAGCTGAACATTTTAAAAATATAGGGCAAAAACTTTATTCACATTAGGATTTGCATTAATATTTCTTGATTTTTGTTTACGAGGTTACAATTTTCTCATATGTGTACTAATAAGTCCAAGAACAGCATTGTTGGTTGTTTTTATATTTCACTTTGCTGTCTTTTTTATTTTTAATATTAAAACACTATTATACTTAGAGGAACTGTCTTTTCTCCCTTTTTAGTGTTGAACAAATAATTCTTTAATTATTACTGCCATAATGAAAAAAAGCTAAATTTATGCTTACCTGATAAATGTATTTATTTCTGGATATGGTGAGTCCATGACTTGAGTAATAACTGATGGGAATATCCCTCCTAGCCAGCAGGAGGAGGCAAAGAGCACCACAGTTAAACTGTTAAGTATACACAACCCCCAGTCATTCAACCGAAGAGAAATGGAGAAAAAGGAGTTACACAAGTTGTAGAGGTGCCTGAGGTTATAGTCAAAAGAACAACTGTCTTAAAATAAAGGATGGGGCTGTGGACTCACCATATCCATAAATAAATACATTTATCAGGTAAGCATACATTTTGTTTTTCTTTCCTAAGATATGGTGAGTCCACGGCTTGAGTAATTACTGTTGAGAACCAATACCCAAACTAGAGGACACAGATAAATAGGGAGGGATAAGACAGGCAGTCCTAAACAGAAGGCACCACCGCTTGAAGAACCATTCTCCTGAAACAAATTTGTTCCACAGAAGCTTCATTTTTGAAAGCCCAAGAAGAGGAAACAGCTCTTGTGGAATGAGCTTTAATTATCTTTTAGAAGGCTGTTGTCCAGCGGTCTCATAAGCCAAAAGAATTATACTTTGTAACCAAAAAGAAAGAGTAGTACCAGTAGCTTTCTGACCTTTACGTTTCCCAAAGAAACAGACAAAGAGGGCAAAGGACTGGTGAAAATCCTTAGTCGCCTGTAAGTAGAATTTAAGAGAATGTACAACATCCAAATTGTGTAACAAAAATTCTTTGGAAGAATAAGGATTAGGACACAGAGAAGGAACAACAATTTCATGATTGATATTTCTATTAGAAACTACCTTAGGAAGGAAACCTAACACAGAACGAAGAACCACATTATCGGCATGAAAAATAAGATAAGGGGAATCACACTGCAGAACTGAGAGTTTTGAGACTCTTTGAGCAGAAGAGATAGCAATAAGAAACAAAAACTTCCAAGATAACAACTTAATGTCTATGGAATGCAACGACTCAAACTGAGCCAGCTGTAAAACTTTAAGAACAAGGTTAAGGCTCCAAGGAGGAGCAACAGACTTAGTCCTTGGATTCACACCAATAAATATATTTATGCCATATCTTATGATAAATCTTTCTAGTAACAGGCTTGCAAGCCTGAATCATGACTGAGAAAAACCACACTTAGACAGAATTAAACATTCAATCTCCAAGCAGTCAGCTTCAAAGAAACAAGATTTGGATGAAGGAAGGGACCCTGAATCAGGAGGGCCTTCCTCATAGGTAGTCTCCAAGGTGGGAGAGAAGATATCTCCACTAGATCTGCAAACCAGATCCTGTGAGGCCACACAGGGGCTATTAGAATCACCAACGTCCTCTCCTGTTTCATACGAGCAATGACTCATGGAAGGAGAGAAAACGGAGGAAACAGGTATGCCAACCTGAAAACCCAAGGAACCGCCAAAGCATCTATCAAAATGGCCTGTGGATCTCTTGACCTTGAACTGTACCTTGGAAGCTTGGCAGGATGCCATCAGATCGAACCAGGGAACCCCCCATTTGAGGACTAAGCTGGAAAACACCTCCAGATGGAGTTCCCACTCCCCATGATAAAAAGTTTGTCTGCTCAGAAAATCTGCTTCCCAGTTGTCTACTCCTGGAATGTGGATGGCAGATAGACAACAATTGTGGGTCTCTGCCCACTGAAGAATCCGAGTAACCTCCTTCATGGCTAAGGAACTCTGAGTTCCTCCCTGGTGATTGATGTAAGCCACAGAGGTTATGTTGTCTGACTGGAACCTGATAAACTGGGCTGAGGATAACTGAGGCCAAGCCAATAGAGCATTGTAAATCGCCCTCAACTCCAAGATGTTGATGGGAAGAGCAGACTCCTCCTGAGTCCAAAGACCCTGAGCTTTTAATGAGTTCCAGACTGCTCCCCAGCTAGGAAGGCTGGTGTCCATGGTCACGATCACCCAGGAAGGCCCCCGAAAGCATGTGCCCTGAGACAGACGTTCCTGAGAAATCCACTACGGGAGTCCCTTGATAACTGATCTATCTCTATTCTCTGAAATAGATCCACATGGTCGCCATTCCATTGTCTGAGCATGCACAACTGAAGAGCTCTCAAATGGAATTGAGCAAAAGAAATAATGTCCATGGAAGCCACAATCAGACCAATTACCTCCATACATTAAGCCACTGAAGGATAAGCAGTAGCCTGAAGAGAGAGGCAAAAGGAAATTATTTTGTTTTTCCTGACCTCTGTCAGATAAATCTTCATCAATAGAGAATCTATTATGGTCCCTAAGAACACTACTCTTGTAGCAGGGGAAAGGGAGCTTTTTTCCAGATTCACATTCCATCTGTGGGAACGAAGAAAAGACAACAATATCTCTGTGTGAGATTTTGCTTGTTAAAAAGATGGTGCCTGAACCAATATGTCGTCCAGAAAGAGTTCCACAGCAATTCCACGAGAATGGATCACTGCCAAAAGAGCCCCCAGAAACTTTAAAAAAATTGTGGGAGCCATGGCTGGACCAAATGGAAGGGCTCGCATTCTATTGGCTGTTCCGATCAGCCAATAGAATGCGAGCTCAATCTGATTGGCTGATTGGATCAGCCAATCGGATTGAACTTGAATCGGATTGGTTGATTCAATCAGCCAATCAGAGTTTTCCTACCTTAATTCTGATTGGCTGATAGAATCCTATCAGCCAATCGGAATTCGAGGGATGCCATCTTGGATGACATCACTTAAAGGAACCTTCATTCATCGTTTAGTCATCGGGGAAGGAGGATGTTCCAAGCCAGAGGTCTTGAAGATGGAGCCGCTCCTCGTCGGATGAATGAAGATAGAAGATGCCGCTTGGATGAAGATGTCTGCCGGTCCGGATGTCCTCTTCTGCCCGGATAGGATGAAGACTTCTGCCGCTCCGGATGTCCTCTTTTGGTCCATCGGTGACCGGCTGGGTGAACACGGCTCAAGGTAGGGAGATCTTCAGGGGGGTAGTGTTAGGTTTATTTAAGGGGGGTTTGGGTTAGAGTAGGGGTATGTGGGTGGTGGGTTGTAATGTTGTGGGGTGGTATTGTGGGTTTTTTTACAGGCAAAAGAGCTGATTACTTTGGGGCATGCCCAGCAAAAATCCATTTTAAGGGCTGGTAATAGAGCTGTTAACTTTTGTAATTTAGATTAGGGTAGGGAATTTTTTTTATTTTGGGGGGCTTTGTTATTTTATTAGGGGGCTTAGAGTAGGTGTAATTATCTTAAAATTCTTGTAATCTTTTTTTATTTTTTGTAATTTAGTGGGGGGTTTTTGTAATTTAGTTTAGTTTATTTAATTGTAGGTAATTGTAGGTAATTTTTTAAATTTATTTAATTATAGTGTAGTGTTAGGTTTAATTGTAACTTAGGTTAGGATTAATTTTACAGGTTATTTTGTAATTATTTTAACTAGGTAGCTAATAAATAGTAAATAACTATTTAATAGCTATTGTACCTAGTTAAAATAAATACAAAGTTGCCTGTAAAATAAATATTAATCCTAAAATAGCTACAATATAATTATTTGTTATATTGTAGCTATATTAGGGTTTATTTTACAGGTAAGTATTTAGTTTTAAATAGGAATACTTTAGTTAATAAGAGTTAATTTATTTTGTTAGATTAAAATTATATTTAACTTAGGGGGGTGTTAGGGTTAGACTTAGCTTTCGGGGTTAATACATTTATTAGAGTAGCGGCGAGGTCCGGTCGGCAGATTAGGGGTTAATAAGTGTAGGTAAGGTAGCTGCAACGTGGGGGGGGGGCAGATTAGGTGTTAATAAATATAATATAGGGGTCGGCGGTGTTAGGAGCAGCAGATTAGGGGTTCATAGGGATAATGTAGGTTGCGGCGGTGTCCGGAGCGGCAGATTAGGCGTTAATAATAATATGCAGGTGTCAGCGATAGCGGGGGCAGCAGATTAGGGGTTAATAAGTGTAAGGCTAGGGGTGTTTAGACTCGGGGTACATGTTAGGGTGTTAGGTGCAGACTTAGAAACTGTTTCCCCATAGGAAACAATGGGGCTGCGTTAGGAGCTGAACGCTACTTTTTTGCAGGTGTTAGGTTTTTTTTCAGTCCAAACTGCCCCATTCTTTCCTATGGGGGAATCGTGCACGAGCACGTTTTTTCCAGCTAGCCGCTACCGTAAGCAACACTGGTATTGAGGGTTGAAATGGCGGTAAATATGCCTTTACGCTCCCTTTTTGGAGCCTAACGCAGCACTTCAGAGAACTCTAAATACCAGCGTTGTTTAGAAGCAGCGCTAGAAAAAACAAGACGCGTAGCTAACGCACCCCTTTGGCCGCAAAACTCTAATTCTAGGTGATATTTAATTAAAAGTATAGTAAGATTTTATAGCAATTATTCTTATTCATGGATTATACATGTTAAGTTGTTGACATGATGGAATGGTTTAGCTGTTACTTTTGGCTGCCAGAAGGTACTTTAAAATCATTTGAATACCTGAGCAATCTGATAAACAGATTTTCACTGTATTGTAATGAAAACAGAATGAGAAATATTTAAAATATTTATAAAAATTATCTAAAAAACACATTACAAATATGAATGATGGTATGTGATGTTAATAAAAAAAATATACATCTAGAAAAGTGTAGGTATTATAATCAATAGAGTGAACTGCCGTTAGAATGTTGAATTTGATAGTATCTGAAATACTGAGTTTAATGAAGAAACATAAATACACTCAAGATGACAGAGGAAAATATAGTCCAAAAGGCAAATAATTGGTAAAAATTACTTAAGTAATGCATCATCCATGACTTCACTCTCAGCACTGGCGTCCCTGCCCATGCAGAGCAATGTTAATGCTAATAAGAGGGAAGCTATACATGAAAATATTTGTGTAAAATGTTCCTTTAAGATTATAAGAATGTGGACAAGTGCATATTTGCAATTGATAACCACTTTATCCTGTACCTTGTTAGGACAATATCTACTCTAATTCATTTACTACCCTCTGTACATACATTGTATTCTTTTGTACAATACATTGCACATATGAGTTGCTGTTCAGAGTCTGTAAGCGACTACATAGTTAACTACAAGGACATTGCAATTTTTGCCTTTTAGTATTATTAAAGTATCAAAGTGGCATGCATGTGCTCTGTTGTATTGTCTTCAGTGGCAATAAGGGAGCACCAAGACTTTATTTTGGACTGATCATGTGAATAAAACATTGTCTAATGTATCCCTCAATGTTTTCTCTATAACTGGAGAGACAGTGGTTATTATTTTTTATTCCTTTATTCCTTTATGTATATATTGAATTGTCTGGGTGCTCTCTATGGTTTTTATGTAGAAACTTAGTGAAAAAAGAGGCACTCACAGGTCTTAATAACTACAAATATTTAGAACTGTATTGTTGTAATTTATCCTTCATAGGGTTAAGTCTGAATATATTATATCTACATACATAATCCTGTGCCTCTTCTGTTTCTGTTAATATTCACTCTGTTTCACTCATCTTGTGTCATTTCCCTTCAATTTCCCATCCTTCTTTGTGTTCTTTTTGGTCTCATTGGGTGATGTTGTGTTTACTATTTTATTTTATCTTTTAGTCTCTGCAGCTGCTTTGAAAACCTACCCCAGTGTTGTAAAAATGATGAAAGTGTTAAAGCACCGAAGTGATGTGTCTTCTCAGGCATTCAAGATTAAAAATCTGTTCCATGTGGCTAATCCGTATTGATTATTATAATCTGCTAAATAACAGTTACTGGAATTTTGGATTTCGGTCTTTTCCCTGCTCTGATAAATTACATTTATAAATGCTGTATTTACCATGTAAACCAGTGAATCCACCAACACTAATGCAAAGCTAAGCACTGCTTAGACTTTTTCTTAGAGGGACATATAAATGAGCATCGACTGCTATATAACGTTTCACTATAAATGAATGCATGTTGTTTTGCATAGCATTTTTCTTGTATATACTAATCACAATTATTTTAAAATGAAGAAAAATAACACATTCAATATGAAGCACCGGCCTAAAGAGCATGTAATCTGTTTAAAGCGAAATTGTATTGTAAAATAGTTTTCCCTTAATAAGCAAGATTACAAGTCGAGCGGCAAATCAGTTGTGAAAACTCTGCGCACGTTATGCTATTACAAGTTGAAAAACAACTTATTTTGCGTGAACGTTAAGTTGCATAATGCAAACAGCCAAAAAAAGCATGTTCACGTATTCAGCATAGAAGTCAATGGAGAAGACAAATAGAAAAAAACCACACAAAAACTCTAATTTGTTGCGCAAAGCCCTTGACATATTCTCCTCAAAAAGTGTACATGAAAATGTGAATATTTCATATTGTGAAAATGTTTTCTTAACGGAATATGTTCTGTTTATTTATAAATAAATATTTCTCTATATGTGATGATTTTTGGACTGATATATCTATTTATAGCTAGATACATATATGAATATATATATATATATATGTCTAGATATCTCTCTGAGATTTTGTTTAATGTGCATAAGCTTTTAATGTCAAATATTTTCATTATCTCCATAGTTAAACATATCTCATTCTCTATACATATAAATCCATGTTTCTCTATGTATATGTATGTATGTCAACGTAAAATCCCAGCGTCTGCTTTTTTTTTGTAACACCTGAGATCTCATATCTTTGAGCCCTTATAACATTTAGTGTAATATTTTTTTTTTTTAATCATTTATAATAGACAGTATTAATATGAGTGCAACTGTACTTTGTAATGTATTTTTGAAGTGTTTCATGAAACTTTTATGTTGTTCAAAACTGATAAATATAGCTCTTCCAGCGTAAAAGGTGAATGCGCATACACAATAACGATTTTTCAAAACTTGGAATAGCTGTGCAATGGAAATTGATTGCGAAAAGACCATATAGCGCGAGAAAAAGTCATAATGTGCGACTTGTAATCTTGCCTAATATGTTTACAATGGCTTTTTATATCAGCTACCAGTATAAAAGTTATGGTAAATTATTCATTTAGGGTTATTTTTGTAAATGAAATAGCTTGTTTTGCTTTTTCAACCCACAACTCATTAAAATAGGCTGTGTGGAGAGAAATCAGACATCCTCATATTATTGCTCAAATGCTTCATTATATTATCTCTGTTTATATACAATTCTTAGGACCTGATGATCTAAAGATCTCATCTGTCTAACAAGTCTCATCAGTACTATGAGGTACCTCAAATTATTTTAAAAAGCTAATTTTAGCATAAAAACTATTTATCTCTCATCTTGCGGGGCACTGAAAGGAGAGACACATTTCTTGCAATATAATTCTAAAAAGCCTCCAAAGGTTTTACATGATTTCTATCCATGCTGGTGAGTTTTTGATCATTAACATTCTAGTACTTTTCTCTACTACTTTCCACTAAGAGTGTAATTTCTTCTGCTGTTTATGTTTTGCATAGCAAGTATTAAAATGTTCACTATAGGTGGGTATACAACTGGCAAAAGCTGTGAGTTCAAATGACAAAATAAAGATAAAGGAACAATAATACACTCCAGCAGGTAAAATGGATCACTAGGAACACAATAGGATTGGCTGATTGGATCAGCCAATAGGATGAAAGCTCAATCCTATTGGCTGATTTCAACAGCGAATAGAATTTTTTCAACCTTAATTCCGATTGGCTGATAGAATTCTATCAGACAATCGGAATCTAAGGGACGCCATTTTGGATGACGTAATTTAAAGGAACCTTCATTCATCGGTAGTCGTCGTCAGAAGAGGATGCTCCACGTCGGATGTCTTGAAGATGGAGCCACTCCACGCAAGATGGATGAAGATAGAAGATGCCGTCTGGGTGAAGACTTCTGTGGGCTTGGATGAAAACTTTGGCCGCTTCGTTGAGGACTTCCCCCGGCTTCTTGGAGGATGGATGTCAGATCTTTAAAACTGTAAGTAAATCTTCTGGGGTTTGAGTTAGGATTTTTTAAGGGTTTATTGGGTGGGTTTTAGTTTTAGATTAGGTCTTGGGCTGCAATAGAGCTAAATGCCCTTTTAAGGGCAATGCCCATCCAAATGCCCTTTTTTGAGGGCAATGAGGAGCTTAGTTTTTTTTAGATTACCTTTTTATTTGGGGGGTTGGTTGTGTGGGTAGTGGGTTTTACTGTTGGGGGGTATTTGTACATTTTTTTACAGGTAAAAGATATGATTACTTTGGGGTAATGCCCGCAAAAGGCCTATTAAGGGCTATTTGGAGTTTATTGTAGGCTAGGGTTTTTATTTGGGGGGGGGGGCTTTTTTATTTTCATAGGGCCCTTAGATTAGGTGTAATTAGTTAAAAGCGTTGATAATTTCTTTTTTATTTTTTGTAACTTAGTGTTTATTTTTTGTGTAACTTAGTGTTTGTTATTTTTTGTAACTTAGTTAGTTTTTTGTAGCTTTGTAATTTTTTAGTGTAGATTTAAATTATTTGAGTAGGGTTAGGTGTTTAAATATATAATATAGTTAATTTAATTTGTAGTTTATTGTAATTTTAGTATAATAGTTAGGATAGATTAATTATTAGTTTAATATAGTTTTATGTAATCTTAGTATAACAGTTAGGGTAGATTAATAGTTTAATATAGTTTAATTTAAATCTTAAGTTAAGTTTAAATTTATTATAAGATAGGTATGAGTTAATATTTAATGTAAGATTAGCGGGTTGTTAGGTTTAGAGGTTAATAGATTTAGTAAGTGGTAGTGATATGGGAGGCCAGGGGTTTAGGGGTTAATAACTTTATTTAGTTGCGGTGGGCTCCGGGAGCAGCGGGTTAGGGGTTAATAACTTTATGTAGGTGGCGGCGGCGGTGGCGGGAGCGGCAGATTAGGAGTTAATAACTTTTATTTAGGTGGCCGCAGTGTCGGGGCGGCAGATTAGGGGTTAATAAGTATAATGTAGGTGGCAGCGTTGTAGGGGGCGGCAGATTAGGGGTGTTTAGACTCGGGGTATATGTTAGGGTGTTAGGTGTAAACATAACTTTTATTATACCATAGGAATCAATGGGCTATTGGGGAACAGCAAACATAAGCTTTCGCTGCTTTCAGACTCCGATTGATTCCTATGGCATCCGCCGCCTCCAGGGTGGAGGATTGAAAACCAGGTACGCTGGGCCGGAATAGTGGCGAGTGTACCTGGTAGTTATTTGATAAGTTGCAAAAGTAGTCAGATAGTGCCAAATTTGCATTCGGAACATCTGTAGTGACGTAAGCATCGATCTGTGTCGGACTGAGACCGGCGGATTGTATGTTACGTCACAAAATTCTACTTTTGCCGGACTGTAGCCTTTGATAAATAAGGCGAATCAGGCTCTCCAAAATTACGCTGCAGAATTCCTGTGTATTTGCGGTTAACGCCTTGATAAATAGAGGCCAAAGACTGAAGTCTATCGAGTTCAACCAATACAAATCTAATTTACTTATAAAAAAAGCTCCAGTTGATCTTAAAGGTATAAGAAACACAACATTTATCTTTTATTATTCAGATAGAGCATGTCATTTAAACAACTTTGCAAGTTACCTCTATTATTTAATTTGTAGCATTCTCTTGCAATACTTTACTGAAAAGAATACCTAGGTAGGCTCAGGATCAGCAAAACTCTACTGGGAGCTTTCAGATGATTTGCGGATGCACATATATGCCTCTTGTCATTGGCTTATCTAATGTTTTCAGTTAGTTACAACTAGTGCATTACTGCTCCTTCAACAAAGAGTACCAAGAGAACAAAACAAATTTGATAATTTAAGTAAATTGGGAAGTTGGTTAAATGTGTATGATCTATCTGAATCATGAAAGAAAAATTTAAAGTTTCATGTCCCTTTAAATTAATCCCATTAAAATCTGTTTCTAGCCAGAAATGTATCTAACCCATTTTTAAATGTATCTAATGCATTCACTACAATTGTATTGCTCTTAAAGTCATAAAAACATTTCTGTAGCAGGATATTAAATCTCCTTTCCCCCAGCCTTAAATTGTGACCTCTTGTCACAAACAATGTTTTTGGAATAAATAGAGCTTCTGACATCTCTGTATATGGGCCTTGAATATATTTATATAAATGAATCATGTCACTTCTCAAGCGCATTTTCTCTAGAGAAAACAGACTCAGTTTAGCTAACCTCTCCTCATAGCTTAAAGGGCCACTGTAAGTAAATATTTTCTATGCCTGTTACTAACTAACTACCCCAAATACGCTTTTTATCAATAGCATTTCATTAACATATCTCTACCGTATATCAGAAATCTTGTCTGCAAATTTAATTGTTTTCCAAACCCACTCCGTGTGTATCCTTTGCTCTGTACCAATCCGTTTACAATACCTAGGATTCAAAATGGCGCTTTAAACACAAAGTTATTGGTTTAAGTATTTTGAACATGCAGTGCTGAAAATAGTGGGCAGGATAAAGTGACATCATCGGCGAATAAAAGATATAACTTTTAGAACGTTATGAAACTTCGTTTTGGAGAAAATATAGGTCAGTAGGTTTTAATTAATGTTTATTAACTTTAATATGTTAGTTGTTTAGCTTAAAAATTATAACAGAAAGTAATCCTTTAAAGGGACAGTGAAGTCCAAAAAAAAACTTTCATGATTCAAATAGAGCATGTACTTTTAAACAACTTTCCAAAATACGTTTATCACCAATTTTACTTTGTTCTCTTGATATTCTTAGATGAAAACTATTCATTTGCTAATTTCTTAGACCTTACAGGCCGCTTCTAATCTGAAAGCATTTTGACAGTTTTTCATAACTAGTGGGCATTAGTTCATGTGTTTCACATAGATAACATTGAGCTCACACACGTGAATTGACGGAGGAGTGAGCACTGATTGGCTAAAATGCAAGTCTGTCAAATTAACTGAAATAAGGGTTCAGTCTGCAGAGGCTTATATACAAGGTAATTACAGAGGTAAAATGTGTATTATCATAACAGTGTAGTTATGCAAAACTGGGGAATGGGTAATAAAGCGATTATCTTTTTAAACAACAAAAATTCTGGTGTTGACTGTCCCTTTAAATTCTCCATTCACATTATTAGCTTTGTGGCCCTTCTCTGAATTTTTTCTAGGTCTGCAATGTACTTTTTTGAGACCAGTCCCCAGAACTGCTCTCTAAACTCAAGGTGAGGTCTTGCCAAGGATTTATATAGTGACAATATTATGCTTTCCTCCCTTGCATCAATGCCTCTTTTAATACATGCTAGTATCTTATTAGCCGCTGCACTGCATTGTGCACCCATCTTTAGCTTGCTATCTATTACTACTCCCAAATCCCTTTCCACCTCTGTTTGGCTAAGTTCAATTCAAATAATACACAGGTAGATTACGAATTTTGCGTTATGGCTTTTAACGCTGAAAAAAATGACAATTCCAGAGAAATGGCCCAGAACGCATATTACGAGTCGTGTCGGTATTGCTATACCGCAAGCATTTTAGCTTGTAACGCAACGTCCATTCCGCACTCAAAAAAAGTTTTTTGCATGAGATTTTCATAGCGCCGGTATTACAGGTTGTGCGGTGAGGCTAAAATGCTTACGTTACAGCCTATACAGACACGATCCATATCGCCATCTAAGAGCAGTAGTTATGAGTTTTGTGTAACAAAAATGTTTCACAAAACTCATAACTAAAATGTTACAAAGTACACTAACACCCATAAACTACCTATAACCCCTAAACTGCTGCCCTCCTGCATTGCAAACACTATATTAAACTTATTAACCCCTAATCCACCGCCCACCCACATTGCGACTATTAAATACATTTATTAACCCCTATTCTGCCACCCTCGACATCTCCAACACTATAATAAAGCTATTAACCCCTAATCGCCTGCTCCCCAACATCGCTGACACTATAATAAAGTTACAGTATTAACCCTAAACCTCCCGCCTCCCACATCGCCACCACTAAATAAATCTATTAACCCCTAAACCTCCGGCCTCCCACATCGCAACCACTACATAAACCCTTTAACCCCTAAACCACCGGTCCCCCATATTTCCGCAACAAAATAAACCTATTAACCCCTAAACAGCCACCCCGCCACATCGCAAAACACTAAATTAAACTATTAACCCCTAAACCTAATCCCTCCCTAACTTTAAATTAATATTAGAATATAACTATCTTTAAAAAAATAAAAACTTACCTGTAAAATAAAAATAAACCTACCATTAAACTATAAATTAATCTAACCTTACTATTCAAATAAATTAAAAAAATACTACCAATTAAAAATTCTAAATTCCAAATTTCAAAAACCTAAAACTATGAGAAAAATTTAAAAATCTAAAATTACAAAAAATAATAAACTAAATTACGAAAAATATAAAACACTAAGCTTACAAAAAATAATAAACAAAATTATCAAAAATAAAAACAATTACACCTAATCTAATAGCCCTATAAAAACACCCCCCAATAAAAACACCCCCTAGCCTACAATAAACTACCAATAAAAAAAGTTAAACAGCTCTTTTACCTGTAAAAAAATACAAAGTCCCCCCAACAGTAAAACCCACCACCCAACCAAACCTAACTCTAAAAAAATCTAAGCTACCCATTGCCCCTAAAGGGGCATTTGTATGGGCATTACCCTTAAAAGGGCATTTAGCTCTTTTTCAAATTGCCCAAACCCTAATATGAAAAAAAAAACACCCCAAAAATATCTACTCATGGTTTATGAAGTCCGGATACCCATCTCCATCCAGGTGGCGAGAAATCTTTATCCAGGCGGCTGTCAGGGTGCCAGGAATCAGACTGACATTTGAAGTGCAAAAATAATCACACCTTTATTAATAGCAAAAAATAATAAAAAGTCCACAAGTCAAATAACAAGCCAGGAGTCAAAACCAGAGTTGGTAGTCAGACGAGCCGAGTCAGGAGCCAAAGCGAATAGTCAGACGAGCCGGAATCAGCAACAAGGAAAACAGCAGAGTCAGGAACAAGCCAGGGATCAGGAACCAGGAAGGACGTCAGGCAGCCAGGTAATACACAGGAACTCTCACAAACAGGTCTGAGACAACGCAAAGGCAAGTCATACTGAACAGAGGCCCTTTAAATAATAAGTGATAAAATGCACAGACAGGTAGGGGGAGTAGGGGTTCCAAATTTAGTGGAATATTATCAAGCCTCAAGACTGGCGCAGACGGCTGTATTAGGTAGACAAAACAATGGATTAGTGTGGCCACGGATAGAAGCAGAGATTGCGGGTAATTCGAAAGCAGAGGATATATTATGGGACTTAGAAGCAATAACCAAACCATGGGAATATAGATCGCCAATAACACTAGAAACAATTAGGCAGTGGAATAAGATCACGAAAGGGCTGCGGTTATGTGGGCCAAACTCATTGGCAAGACCTGTCAGATTCCTACTGCCAAACGAATTAAGGAAAATAGTCGATAAATGGGCAAATAAGGGGCTGTATAGGGTGGCTGACTTTTTATCTAACCTCAAGCTACTTTCGTTTAATCATATTAGAGACCAAATAGAGCCGGAACAGCTACACTTGTTTGAATACCTGCAGATCAGTTACGCGATTACAACGTACATGTCAAATAAGCAGACCACCCAACCTACAGAACTCGAGAGAATGGTAATGGCGGCCTCTAGAGGGAAAAAATTGATATCTAGGATCTTTATATTAATTCAGAAGGTTAAATGCAATACCAAGCTAGACATGACAGAGAGATGGGAGAGGGACACATTAGAGACGTGGGAGACGGATGAATGGAATGAACTGATGCTAAACTCATACAAAGGATTGATTAGCGCAGACATGAGAGTAAACTGCATAAAGGTGATGTTTAGATGGTACCTGACACCAGAAAGGACAGCGCACTTTGCCACAACGCTAAATGGTAACTGTTACAGGGGATGTCAAGAAAGGGGTACATTTAGGCACATGTGGTGGGATTGTCAAGGAGTACAGCCACTGTGGAAGAGACTGTCAGAGCCGGTTAGCAATCTGTTAGAAGAAAGAGTATCTCTCACGATCGCACAGGCATTACTTCATGATAGGGTGAAACCATTCAATGCATCAATAAACAAGTTCATCAAAATCCTCTGCACTTGCTTGAGAATCTACATTGCCCGACACTGGAAGATGGGGGTACCCACATGGCAGGAGGTGGTGGGAAAAATAACAGAGACGTATACCATGTCAGAAATAGCGGAGTGGTCACAGGGACAGCCAGAGCAATTTCAGAAGGTTTGGTTCTATTGGTTGCTGAGATCAGAACAATGTTTGAGATATACTGGAAAATGATAGAAGCGGGGAAGAAAGGATCAGTTAAGGAAGATCTAAATTTAGCCCTAGTAGTCGCCCATGTAGTTATCCTCTCTGCAGAAGCAGACAGCAACGATATATAGAGTCATAGTATGTTAGTTAATAGATTTAAACAACACAATACTGGCACCTCCTGGGAGGGGGGAGGGTTCTAGTTGGGGAGGGGGGGGGAGGGTATGTTACTAACTGAAGGTAATTAAAATATACAGGTTGGAGTGGATTATTTGGCGACCTAAAGATGATTAATACTATGTTGCCAAGATCCACTTTTATCAAGAATGTTAAGGTCCATGATTTAAGTTGATGGTTTTCAAAAAATACACCTGTACAACTATGCTTTTATGAATGTATTTGTTTCTGTTTTGACCTTGAAAATTGATCAATAAAAACTATTTCAATATAAATAATAAGTGATGACATCACACAATTCTGAGACGGCATCCTGTCTCACACGGATGATGCACAACAGTCTGGCCATAAAAGGAAGTGCAGGAAATGAGCAGCATCCCCCACAATGCACCATAGTCAGGAAGAGAGGTGAGTAAATTGGCTGCCAGCAGCACATGGTAAACAAAACAGGGAAAAAACCCTGACAGCGGCGACATCTTCATCCATCACGCGGGCGTCTTCTATCTTTATCCAATGCGGAGCATCCTCTTCATAGGTTCCCACTGTACACTGAAGCTTCAATGCAAGGTAGCCATTTCAAAATGGCGTACCTTGCATTCCTTTTGGCTGATTTGAACAGCCAATAGGATTTCAGTAGCTCTCATCCTATTGGCTGATTTGACTTTGAAGAATCAAATCAGCCTATAGGAATGCAAGGTACGCCATTTTAAAACGGCTACCTTGCATTGAAGCTTCAGTGTACGGCGTGGACCGTACAAAGAGGACACTCCATGCTGGATGTCTTCGCCGCTCCACTCTGCAACGTCGGGATTGAAGAGGCCCCCACGATGGATGAAGATGTCACCGCCTGGATGGAAATGGATTTCCGGACTTCAGGAACTGTGAGTAGATATTCTGGGGTTAGTGTTAGGTATTTTTTTATTTTTTGGGTGTTTTTTTTCTTCAGATTAGGGCTTGGGCAATTTGAAAAAGAACTAAATGCCCTTTTAAGGGCAATGAAAAAGAGCTGAATGCCCTTTAAAGGGCAATGCCCATAAAAATGCCCCTTTAGGGGAAATGGGTAGCTTAGGTTTTTTTTAGATTTAGTTTTATTATTTATTAATATTTATTTATTTTGGGGGGTTGGCTGGGTGGTGGGTTTTTCTGTTGGGGGGACTTTATATTTTTTTACAGGTAAAAGAGCAGCTTTATTTAGGGCAATGCCCTTGAAAAGACCTGTTTAAGGGCTATTGGTAGTTTATTGTAGGCTAGGGGGTGTTTTTATTTTGGGGGCTTTTTATTTTTATAGGGCTATTAGGTGTAATTGGTTTTATTTTTGACAATTTTGTTTATTATTTTTTTGTGTGCTTAGTGTTTTTTATTTTTCATAATTTAGTGTTTATTATTTTTTGTAATTTTAGATTTTTTCATTTTTCTCGTAGTATTAGGTTTTTTTAAATTTGTAATTTAGATTTTTTAACTGGTAGTATTTTTTTGTTTTATTAGAATAGTAAGGTTAGGTTAGATTATAGTTTAATGGTAGGTTTATTTTTATTTCACTGATAAGTTTTTATTTATTTAAATACAGTTATATTGTAATTTTTATTTAAAGTTAGGGGAGTGTTAGGGTTAGGGTTAATAGTTTAATTTAGTATTTGGCAATGTGGGAGGCCAGAAGTTTAGGGGTTAATAACTTTATTGTGTTGGCGATGTTGGGGAGTGGCGGAATAGGGGTAAATAACTTTATTATAGTGTCAGCAATGTTGGGAAGCGGCAGATTAGGGGTTAATAACTTTATTTAGGTGTCAGTGATGTCGGGAGCGGCGGATTAGGGGTGTTTAGACTTGAGGTTTATGTTACGGTGTTAGGTTTAAAGGTAACTTTTTTTCCCATAGACATCAATAGGATTGCGTTACGGCGATTTCCATTCCACGATCACAGGTGTTAGATTTTTTTTCTAACACTCTCTCCCCATCAGTCTTGAAAAATTAAGAGTAGAGGGTTGTCTATAACAGTGCTAAATTCCTGTAAAACCCTTGGGTATATTCCATCAGGACCTGGAGTTTTATTTACCTCAATATTATCCAGTTTTTTTCCTGATTTCCTCTAGACATATCACAGTTAATGGTATGGGTTTGTAATAGCATTTAAAATGGGAATTCATTTTTCAAAAGCTGTGCCCTGGTTCTCCAGCATTCGGCTTGTGTAAGATCCCTTTCAGTAATCCCTTGCAACACCTACTGAAAGGTATGGGGAAAATATTTTTAACCTTTTTAAATTATAGATTTTTTTTTAAGTGGGCAATTTATAATTTCCTGAAAATTCAACTTGATGTTATTTTGCACTGTAGCAAGATGCTAATGATAGACCAACAAGCTGTGAAATAAGGAATTTCATTTTAGATTCATGGCCTTTCCTGGTAGTGAAGTAGGGAATAGTTATGTCGCGAACAGTTTGCCGGAGAACAGTTCCCGGCGATCATAGCTTGTTCGAGTTCGCCACGGTGGGCGAACATATGCAATGTTTGATCCACCCCCTATTTGTTATTATTGAGTAAACTTTGACCCTGTATCTCACAGTCTGCAGACACATTTCAGCAAATCAGCAGCAGACACTCCCTCTCAGACCCTCCCAGCTCCTGGGCAGCAGCCATTTTAGATTCATTCTGATAATGCATTCTTAGTGAGAGGAGGGATAGTGCTGCTGCTGATGATTTTACAGGGAAATTGATAGCTAGGCTAGTGTATTCAGTGTCCACTACAGTCCTGAAGGATTCATCTGATCTCTGCTGTAAGGACAGCACCCCAAAAAGCCCTTTTTAGGGCTAGAACATCAGTCATTTTTTTTCCCTTTGTAATCTAATTGCATTTGCCTTCCTGTCAGCGTGTGTCAGGCTCACAGCATATACTGTGCCTAATTGCTCAGTGCCACCAGTCATATCTAGTGTAACATTAGTGTAAATGTAAAAAAAAAAACTTTTACATCAGTCTGATAGTGTAATCTAATTTCAGTTGCCAGGCCAGCCTGCCACTGCTAGCCTGTGTGTCAGGCTCACAGAATATACTGTGCCTACTTCCTCAGTGCCACCACTCATATTTGTTGTAACAGTAGTGTAAATATTTTGACTGTGAAACATCAGTCTGCTAGTGTAATATAATTGCAGTTGCCTGCCTGCCAGTGTGTGTGCCAGGCCCACTTGCCAACTAGTGCCACAATCATATTTGTTATGACAGTAGTGTAAATATTTTAAAAAAAACTTTTTTGACTGTGAAACATCAGTCTGCGAGTGTAATCTAATTGCAGTTGCCTGCCTGCCTGCCAGCATGTGTGCCAGGCCCACTTGCAAAGATAGCGGCACCACTCATATTTGTTGTAACAGTAGTGTAAATATTTTAAAAAAAACTTTTTTGACTGTGAAACATCAGTCTGCTAGTGTAATCTAATTGCAGTTGCCTGCCTTCCAGGGTGTGTGCCAGGCCCACTTGCTAAGTGCCACCAATCATATTTGTTATAACAGTAGTGTAAATATTTTTAAAAAAAACTTTTTTGACTGTGAAACATCAGTCTGCTAGTGTAATCTAATTGCAGTTGCCTGCCTGTCAGCATGTGTGCCAGGCCCCCTTGCCAACTAGTGCCACCAATCATAATTGTTATAATAATAGTGTAAATATTTAAAAAACAAAATTTTTGACTGTGAAACATCAGTCTGCTAGTGTAATCTAACTGCAGTTGCCTGCCTGCCAGCGTGTGTGCCAGGCCCACTTGCCAAGTTAGTGGCACCACTCATATTTGTTGTAACAGTAGTGTAAATATTTAATAAAAAAACTTTTTTCACTGTGAAACATCAGTCTGCTAGTGTAATCTAATTGCAGTTGCCTCACTGCCAGCGTGTGTGCCAGGACCACTTGCCAAGTTATTGGCACCACTCATATTTGTTGTAACATAGTGTAAATATTTAAAAAAAAAAACTTTTTGACTGTGAAACATCAGTCTTCTAGTGTAATCTAATTGCAGTTGCCTGCCTGCCTGCCACCGTGTGTGCCAGGCCCACTTGACAACTAGTGCCACCAATCATATTTGTTATAACAGTAGTGTAAATATTTAATAAAAAAAACTTTTTTGACTGTGAAACATCAGTCTGCTAGTGTAATCTAATTGCAGTTGCCTGCCTGCCAGCGTGTGTGCCAGGCCCACTTGCCAAGTTAGTGGCACCACTCATATTTGTTGTAACAGTAGTGTAAATATTTAAAAGAAAAACTATTTTAACTGTGAAACATCAGTCTGCTAGTGTAATGTAATTGCAGTTGCCTGCCTGCCAGCGTGTGTGCCAGGCCCACTTGCCAACTAGTGCCACCAATCATATTTGTTATAACAGTAGTGTAAATATTTAAAAAAAAACTTTTTGGACTGTGAAACATCAGTCTGCTAGTGTAATCTAATTCCAGTTGCCTGCCTGCCAGCGTGTGTGCCAGGCCCACTTGCCAAGTTAGTGGCACCACTCAAATTTGTTGTAACAGTAGTGTAAATAATTAAAAAAAATTTTTTGACTGTGAAACATCAGTCTGCTAGTGTAATCTTATTGCAGTTGCCTGCCTGCCTGCCAGCGTGTGTGCCAGGCCCACTTGCCAAGTTAGTGGCACCACTCATATTTGTTGTAACAGTAGTGAAAATATTTTTTAAAAAAACTTTTTTGACTGTGAAACATCAGTCTGCTATTGTAATCTTATTTCAGTAGCCAGGCCAGCCTGCCACTGCCAGCCTGTGTGTCAGGCTCACAGCATATACTGTGCCTACTTCCTCAGTGCCACCACTCATATTTGGTGTAACATTAGTGTAAATTAAAAAAAAAAATTTTTTACATCAGTCTGCTAGTGTAATCTAATTTCAGTTGCCAGGCCAGCCTGGCACTGCCAGCCTGTGTGTCAGGCTCACAGCATATACTGTGCCTACTTCCTCAGTGCCACCACTCATATTTGGTGTAACATTAATGTAATTTTTTTAAAAAAAACCTTTTACATCAGTCTGCTAGTGTAATCTAATTGCAGTTGCCTGCCTGCCAGCGTGTGTGCCAGACCCACTTGCCAACTAGTGCCACCAGTCATATTTGTTACAACAGTAGTGTAAATATAAAAAAAAAAATTGGACTGTGAAACATCAGTCTGCTAGTGTAATCTAATTGCAGTTGCCTGCCTGCCAACGTGTGTGCCAGGCCCACTTGCCAAGTTAGTGGCACCACTCATATTTGTTGTAAAAGAGTAGCGTAAATATTTAAAAAAAAAACTTTTTTGACCGTGAAACATCAGTCTGCTAGTGTAATCTAATTGCAGTTGCCTGCCTGCCAGCGTGTATGCCAGAACCACTTGCCAAGTTAGTGGCACCACTCATATTTGTTGTAACAGTAGTGTAAATATTTTAAAAAAAACTTTTTTGGCTGTGAAACATCAGTCTGCTAGTGTAATCTAATTGCAGTTGCCTGCCTGCCTGCCTGCCTGCCAGCATGTGTGCTAGGCCTACTTGCGAACTAGTGCCACCAATCATATTTGTTATAACAGTAGTGTAAATCTTTTTTAAAAAAATTTAACTGTGAAACATCAGTCTGCTAGTGTAATCTTATTGCAGTGCCTGTCTGCCAGCGTGTGTCCCAGGCCCACTTGCCAAGTTAGTGCCACCACTCATATCTGGTGTAACATTAGTGTAATTTTTTTTAATAAAAACCTTTTACATCAGTCTGCTAGTGTAATCTAATTGCAGTTGCCTGCCTGCCAGCATGTGTGCCAGGCCCACTTGCCAAGTAGTGCCACCAATCATATTTGTTATAACAGTAGTGTAAATATTTTTTAAAAAAATTTAACTGTGAAACATCAGTCTGCTAGTGAAATCTTATTGCAGTTGCCTGTCTGCCAGCGTGTGTGCCAGGCCCACTTGCCAAGTTAGTGGCACCACTCGTATTTGTTGTAACAGTAGTGTAAATATTTAAAAAAAAATCTTTTTTGGCTGTGAAACATCAGTCTGCTAGTGTAATCTAATTGCAGTTGCCTGCCTGCCAGCGTGTGTGCCAGGCCCACTTGCCAACTAGTGCCACCAATCATATTTGTTATAACAGTAGTGTAAATATTTAAAAAAAACTTTTTTGACTGAAACATCAGTCTGCTAGTGTAATCTAATTGCAGTTGCCTGCCTGCCAGCCTGTGTGCCAGGCCCACTTGCCAAGTTAGTGGCACCACTCATATTTGTTGTAACAGTAGTGTAAATATTTTAAAAAAAAATTTGACTGTGAAACATCAGTCTGCTTTTTTGTGTCAGGCTCACAGCGTATACTGTGCCCACTTTCCCAGTGCCACCACTCATATCTTGTTTAATAGTAGTGTAAGCGTACATTTAAAAAAAATAAATTTTATGGATTGTGAAACATCAGTCTGCTTTTTTGTGTCAGGATCACAGCATATACTGTGCCCACTTGCCCAGTGGCACCACTCATATTTTGTTTAATAGTCATGTAAGTCTACATTTTAAAAAAAAAATCACAGGCAGAGGCAGGCCACCCCGCAGGTGCCGTCGTGGTTCTGTGATTCCCTTTGACCCTACAATAATGCACAGTGCTCAGAGGCCACTTACCATGAACGCGAAAAGTTCTGAGGAGGACCTAGTTGACTGGCTAACACAGGACACCCAATCTTCTACAGCTTCCGCTCGGAACCTTGGCGCACCATCCACCTCCAGCTTAGCTTCGGGCACCTCTCAAGTGACCAGTGCCACTCGCTCGCCTGCCGCCACCATCAACACTAGCACCACAGCCGCTTCACTTGATCTGTCAGAGGAGTTATTGACACATCAGTTGGAAGAAATGAGTGATGCACAACCATCATTGACAGAGGATGTAGATAACAGTGATATGTCTCAGTTAGGCAGCATTACAGACATGGACGTACGGTGTGATGATGATGATGTTGTACCCGCTGCTACTTCCTTTGTTGATTTGTCAGATACAAGTGAAGCGGTTGATGATGATGCATCCGTGGATGTCACGTGGGTGCCCGCTAGAAGAGAAGAAGAGGGGGAAAGTTCAGATGGGGAGACAGAGAGGAGGAGACGAGTTGGAAGCAGGGGGAGGTTGTTGCAAGGAGATAGTGGCACAGTCAGACAGCATGCATCGGCACCCGGGGTCAGCCAGACAGCACGCCAATCAACTCATGCTGTTGCCACCACCAGAATGCTGTCATTGCAGAGCTCAGCAGAGTGCCATTTTTTTGTGTCTCTACCTCTGACAACAGCAGTGCCATTTGCAACCTGTGCCAAAAGAAACTGAGTCGTGGGAAGTCCAACACCCTCCTAGGTACAACTGCTTTGCGAAGGCACATGGTCTCACATCACAAACGCCGATGGCATGAACACATGAGTAGAATCAGCACACAAATGCAAAGCTGCCATCCTCCTCCTGGTCCAGCATCTTCAGCCACGTCAACCACTGCTGTACTCCTTGCCCCCTCTCAACCATCCACCACTCAGTCACTCTTCCGTAGCAGTTCCTGCTCATCTGCCCACAGTCAGGTGTCTGTCAAGGACATGTTTGAGTGTAAGAAGCCAATGTCCCAAAGTCACCCCCTTGCCCGGCGTCTGACAGCTGGCTTGTCTGAACTCTTAGCCCGCCAGCTTTTACCATACAAGCTGGTGGAGTCAGAGGCGTTCAAAAAATTTGTATCTATTGGGACACCGCGGTTGAAGGTACCAGGCCGAAATTTCTTTTCACAAAAGGCAATCCCCAACCTGTACTCGATTGTGCGAAAGGAAGAAATGGAATGTCTGGCACACAGTGTTGGGGCAAGGGTCCATCTGACCACTGATAGCTGGTCTGCCAAACATGGTCAGAGCAGGTATATCACCTACACTGCGCATTGGGTTAACCTGCTGACGGCTGACAAGCATGGAATGCGTGGCTCTGCAGAGGAGTTGGTGACACCGACACGACTTGCAGGCAGGACTGCTGCTAACTCCTCTACTCCTCCTACTCCATCCTCTTCCATAACCTCTTCCTCGGCTGAGTCCTCTTCTGCTGCTGCATTTTGCTCCACATCAACAGCACCCCCCCAGCTCCCCAGGTACTATTCCACATCCCGAATATGGCAGTGTAACGCCATCATGGGGTTGACTTGCATGAAAGCAGAGAGTCACACCGCAGCAGCACTCCTGTCCGCCCTGAATGCACAGGTGGATCAGTGGCTGACTCCACACCAACTGGAGATTGGCAAAGTGGTTTCTGACAATGGAAGTAATTTGGTGGCGGCATTGAAATTGGGCAAGTTGACACATGTGCCATGCATCTGATTGTACAACTCTTTGTGCATAAGTACCCAGGCATACAGGACATCCTGAAGCAGGCCAGGAAGGTGTGTGGCCATTTCAGGCATTCCTACATGGCCATGGCACACTTGTCAGATATCCAGCGGAGAAACAACCTGCCAGTGAGGCACTTGATTTGCGACAGCCCGACACGTTGGAATTCAACACTCCTAATGTTCGACCGCCTGTTCCAACAAGAAAAAGCTGTTAATATGTATTTATATAACCGGGTGCTAGGACAGCCTCTTGGGAGCTGGGGATTTTTTTGCCACATTACTGGACGCTCATGCGCAATGCCTGTAGGCTCATACATCCTTTTGAGGAGATGACAAAGCTAGTCAGTTGCATGGAAGGCACCATCAGTGACATCATACCATTTGTTTTCTTCCTGGAGTGTGCCCTGCGAAGAGTGCTGGATCAGGCCGTAGATGAGCGTGAAGAGGAAGAGTTGTGGTCTCCATCACCACCAGAAACAGCCTTATCAGCATCGCTTGCTGGACCAGTGGCAACGCAGGAAGAGGATTGTGAGGAAGACGAGTCAGAAGAGGAATGTGGCTTTGAGGAGGAGGAGGAGGAGGAGGAGGAAGACCAAGCACAACAGGAATCCCAGGGTGCTCGTTGTTGTCACCTATCTGGTACCCGTGGTACGTGGCTTAGGGGAAGAAGATAACTTCAGTGAGATCAGTGAGGATGAGGAACGGGACATGAGTAGCTCGGCATCCAACCTTGTGCAAATGGGGTCTTTCATGCTGTCGTGCCTGTTGAGGGACACTCGTATAAAAATCTGAAGGAGAACGAACTGTACTGGGTGTAAACGCTACTAGACCCCTGGTATAAGCATAAAGTGACTAAAATGTTACAGAATTCCTGCAAGTCGGAAAGGATGGAGCAGTTAAAAAATAAATTAAAAAGTATGCTTTACACAGCGTATAAGGGTGATGTCACAGCACAACGGGAATCTAACAGGGGTAGAGATGAAAGTAATACTCCTCCTCCCACAACCACGCCGGCAAGGACAGGACGCTTTCCAGACATGTTGTTGATGGAGGACATGCAGACCTTTTTAACTCCTATGCATTGCCACAGCCCTTCGGGATCCAGCCTTAGAGAATGACTCAACCGACAGGTAGCAGACTACCTCGCATTAACTGCGGATCTCAACACTCTGAGGAGCGATGAACCCCTTGACTACTGGGTGTGCAGGCTTGACCTGTGGCCTGAGCTATCCCAATTTGCAATCGAACTTCTGGCCTGCCCCGCTTCAAGTGTCCTGTCAGAAATAGCCTTCAGTGCAGCAGGAGGTATTGTCACTGAGAAGAGAAGTCGCCTAGGTCAAAAAAGTCTTGATTATCTCAACTTTATTAAAATGAATGAGGGATGGATCCCAAAGGGACTGACATTGGGCAATACATTCGAGTAAAAAAAGGCCTGATGAGATGAGCTGCCTTGGGCTAAAAATGGTCTACACGCTGCTGTATTTTATCTTTGAATGCTGGATGACTTGCGTGACTTATCCGCTAGGGTTCAAGCCGCAATGTTTTAGGTCACTTTCTAACTGTCAAACAAACATAATTTTTTCTGGCTGCTGCTACAGCAGTGGCTGCAACAATACCTAATTTTTCAGGCATGTGTACATGCCTAATTTTTCTGGCCTCTGGTGCTGCACTGTGGCTTCAAAACCCAAACCAAAAAAAAGGCACATAACAGGGATTAAACTGCTAAGAATAGAACTACTTAACACACCACTCATATCTGGTGGCACAGTAGATTGCACGCGCAGTGCCCCAAATTTGAAGTAGGAGGACTGACCAAGCATCTTTTTCCATCTCCCGGTTCCTAAAAATTATCTCCGGGTTCCTAAAAATTATGCCATACCTGTACTCGATTGTGCAAAAGGAAGTCATGGCATATGGGGTCTTTCATGCTGTCATGCCTGTTGAGGGTCGGGGACCCTCGTATAAAAAGGCTGAAGGAGAACGACCTGTACTGGGTGTCCAAGCATATTTTTCCATCTCCCGGTTCCTAACAATTATCTCCGGGTTCCTAAAATCGATGCCATACCTGTACTCGATTGTGGAAAAGGAAGTCATTGCATATGGGGTCTTTCTTGCTGTCGTGCCTGTTGAGGGTCGGGGACCCTCATATAAAAAGACTGAAGGAGAACGACCTGTACTGGGTGTCCAAGCATCTTTTTCCATCTCCCGGTTCCAAAAAATTATCTCCGGGTTCCTAAAATCGATGCCATACCTGTACTCGATTCTGCAAAAGGAAGTCATGGCATATGGGGTCTTTAATGCTGTCATGCCTATTGAGGGTCGGGGACCCTCGTATAAAAGGCTGAAGTAGAACGACCTGTACTGGGTGTCCAAGCATCTTTTTCCATCTCCCGGTTCCTAAAAATTATCTCCGGGTTCCTAATATCGATGCCATACCTGTACTCGATTGTGCAAAAGGAAGTCATGGCATATGGGGTCTTTCATGCTGTTGTGCCTGTTGAGGGTCGGGGACCCGCGTATAAAAAGGCTGAAGGAGAACGACCTGTACTGGGTGTCCAAGCATCTTTTTCCATCTCCCGGTTCCTAAAAATTATCTCCGGGTTCCTAAAATCGATGCCATACCTGTACTCGACTCTGCAAAAGGAAGCCATGGCATATGGGGTCTTTCATGCTGTCGTGCCTGTTGAGGGTCGGGGACCCTCGTATAAAAAGGCTGAAGGAGAACGACCTGTACTGGGTGTCCAAGCATCTTTTTCCATCTCCCGGTTCCTAAAATCCATGCCATATACACGTCCCCTGATAGGGGACACCGCAGTGGAAGCTACCCAGCCACAATTTCTTTGCACAAAAGGCAATCCTGGACCCCAACCTGTACTCGATTGTGCAAAAGGAAGTAACCTTACCATGGGTCCCAACCCGCATGTCTTGTAATTCTCTGTCTGTGAAATTGCATATCTATCAAATCTATCTCTTTATCTATCAAATCTATCTATCAATCGTATCTATCAAATGTATATTGCATCTATTGATCTATGTAATTCGTATCTATCAAATGTATATTGCATCTATTGATCTATGTAATTCGTATCTATCAAATGTATATTGCATCTATTGATCTATGTAATTCGTATCTATCAAATGTATATTGCATCTATTGATCTATGTAATTCGTATCTATCAAATGTATATTGCATCTATTGATCTATGTAATTTGTATCTATCAAATCTATATTGCATCTATTGATCTATTTAATTCGTATCTATCAAATGTATATTGCATCTATTGATCTATGTAATTCGTATCTATCAAATGTATATTGCATCTATTGATCTATGTAATTTGTATCTATCAAATGTATATTGCATCTTTTGATCGATGTAATTCGTATCTATCAAATGTGTATTGCATCTATTGATCTATGCAATTCGTATCTATCATATGTATATTGCATCTATTGATCTATGTAATTCGTATCAATCAAATGTATATTGCATCTATTGATCTATGTAATCTATGTATCTATCTATCTATCAAATCTATCTATCTTGTGGCCTGGACTGTTTTGTGACAGCCACTTGTGTTTCGGCCAAATAGCAAGACCGACCAAGCATCTTTTTCCATCTCCCGGTTCCTAAAATCCATGCCATATACACCTCCCCCGATAGGGGGAGTAACAGGTATTAAACTTCTGAGAATAGGGCTACTTAACACACCACTCATATCTGGTGGCACAATAGATTGCACGTGCAGTGCCCCAAATTTGAAGCTGGAGGACCGACCAAGCATCTTTTTCCATCTCCCGGTTCCGAAAATCCCTGCCATATACACATCCCCTGGTGCCGCAACTGCCTCTGGGAACCTTACCATGGGTCCCAGTCCCAGACCGCACGTCTTGTAATTCTCTGTCTGGGAAATTATATATCTATCAAATCTATCTATTTATCTATCAAATCTATCTATCAATCTTATCTATCAAATATATATTGCATCTATTGATCTATGTAATTCGTATCTATCAAATGTATATTGCATCTGTTGATCTATGTAATTCGTATCTATCAAATGTATATTGCATCTGTTGATCTATGTAATTTGTATCTATCAAATGTATATTGCATCTATTTATCTATGTAATTCGTATCTATCAAATGTATATTGCATCTATTTATCTATGTAATTCGTATCTATCAAATGTATATTTCATCTATTTATCTATGTAATTCGTATCTATCAAATGTATATTGCATCTATTGATCTATGTAATTCGTATCTATCAAATGTATATTGCATCTATTGATCTATGTAATTCGTATCTATCAAATGTATATTGCATCTATTGATCTATGTAATTTGTATCTATCAAATGTATATTGCATCTATTGATCTATGTAATCTATGTATCTATCTATCAAATCTATCTATCTCGTGGTTGTGCAAATGGACTGTTTGCGGTGCGTCACACAGGGAGTTTGGTCTTTCACTGTGAGGCAGGCGTAACCCTTACACTACCTGATTGATGCAACATCATACCTGATGTTTTAAAGCATGTCATTCCAAACAATTTAGGGATGTTAGGTGATTTAGGCCCTTTATGGCTTAAAACCAGACTCTGCATCAACTATGTAATTTTCCATGGGAGTTTTGCCATGGATCCCCCTTCAGCATGCCACAGTCCAGGTGTTAGTCCCCTTGAAACAACTTTTCCATCACTATTGTGGCCAGAAAGAGTCCCTGTTGGTTTTAAAGTTCGCCTGCCTATTGAAGTCAATGGCGGTTCGCCCGGTTCGCCGGTTCGTGAACAGTTGCGGAAGTTCGAGTCCGCCGTTCGCGAACCGAAATGTTTAGGTTCGCTACATCACTAGTAGTGAAGTAGTGAATAGAGTAAAGTAGAGAACTGTTTAGACAAGGACTGTTTGAACTAACACATTTTGTGATATTGTTTCTTGAGCAAGATCTTTAATTGTGGTCTCTTCTACCCTTTCTAGTAAATAAAGATGTTTTCTCTGCTCTTCTTTACTATTCTTATTTTAATAATAAAACTAAATTAAATATTTTGCTCTGTTTGGGCTTGTTTTTGTTTCTTTTTTTAGTGTACTTTCTCTATTATATTATAATATTATAATAATAATAATACAATTAATTAAAATGTTATTGACACAATAGTGTTCTGTGAGTCTTTGTTTTGTTTTCTTTTGCTTGCATTTAATTCAGCCATGAACCGTTTGGCTACTTTAGTCTAGCATATTTTGCCTATTCTATCACACAGCTTCTTTCAAGGTTAAGTTATTGTGAATGTGTTCAGTTGAAATATTAATAATCTAAACTAATACTATTTATATTATCATTTCATTGCAATAATGTTTTCATACATGCGGGATTCTACATGCAAGAAAACGTTTACAAAAAATAAATGTTTATCTTTTTTGTTCTGATGAATGACCTTCTTACACCCGAGTTACATTTAAAAACACTTCCTATGTGATAATTAAATAAGGAAACACATATAGTATATACAATGTCACCATGTCAAACATGGCTGCTTATTAATTACTCTATACAAATACATGCATGCTAAACAATTAAAAATAGTTTTTTGCTATATAAATGTCATGATACTGAAGGGTTTAATTGTACATGAGTCAAAAAAACTAATACTTATGACTCAAAAACACCCATTACACGAACAGGTCAGTCAGTTTCAAGGCAGCTCTTACTATACTAGACATTTTGTGCTTTTGAGAAGGGCTGTACCTGGGGGGTACTGAGAGAAGTAAGTGATGCACAACCTGTTAGAGGGGTGGGACAGTGAGAAGCTAATTAGAGGGACACAGACAGTGAGAGTAATTGGGTTAAGTAGACACAAAGGAGTGATGGTGGTTGAGCCTTATACAGAGGTTTGATTATTAAGAGGGAGAGTGGATTAGACAGCCTGTTGCAGAACCTGTTTCACTTTGAATTAGAGGAGTGAGAGGATCAACAGCTTGTAAGGGGGAATCAGCCAGTTTTATGACTGAGAGAGGGATTTATAACCACAAGTTGGATGATGCAGTATATTTTCCATTGGATGGTCTAAGTTCCCTCTATGAAGGTGTATACATTCTCTAAAACACTGTGAAGGACATCCTAAATCCTACAATAACTCCATTAATGCACACAATAATCATAAGCTAAAAAAATATTGATGTCTCAGAAGCATAATATAGGTAACATACAAATTGAACTGGAATGGCTTAAACGCCAAAAATCAGCTGAGCATGCATACAATATTTTCACTGGAAACAAAACACAAAAAGGCTTCTCACAGTGTAGACTATGTATACAAAAGGAGAAATTAAATATCCCAAATGGTAACTCACAATAAGGGAGGCACTACCAAAACAATAGTACATGTAAGGCAGGCTAGATGTCACAGTCACCAGCTGACTGAACCAGGTTGTTCTATCTGGCAAATATAAAAACCTCCCTTCAGAATCTCTGGAAATCAAACATAGAAGTACATCTCATAGTATAGACTATACTGTTATATTGTGACAATCTCAAAAGATCCTAAGTGGATAACTCACAATGCTGTTAGCGCTATAGGAGAAATAGTGCATAAGGACATGCTAGATATTCTAGTCTCCTGCTGACTTTCTCCTCAGGTAAACTCTTCTGTTGAAGTTCCTGATCGCAGGCAAATACCAACATGTAAGGGGAAAATAATAAGAGCTATTTAGGTTAGAGTTAACTAGATTTCAAACTCAACAGGTTGTTTCATCAGCTGATAAATGCGTTGTATAATTACTGTATTTATTGTTATTGCAATTTGTATTGAAGATCTAATCTAGTTAACTCTAACTTACATTGCTCCTTTATTATTTTCTCCTTCCATTTTGGTATTTGTCTGCTATCAGGAACTTCAACAGAAGAGGGTACCTGTGGAGATCAGTTGTTATTATTAATATATTTACTATTGATGAATAAATTATTATTGTATATGTCAAGATGAACATAACTTTGAAAGCTTATTGAACTCACAAATGTTGCATCACAGTAACAGCACAAGTAACACAACAAAAAAAAATACTTTTGTTTTACTATGTTAAGAATGCTTAGAAGTTTATAGGATTCTGCCAACACTAAATGTAAAACCTATATTTCTTTAATAATTAGTTTTATCACAATTGTATTTCTTCTTGCCTTATCTACAACTTCTTTTGGTATCACCTCTTGTTTTTAAAACACGTAAATAGATGTTATTAAATGATAAAGTGAAATAAAAATTGTTCCCATGTGGTAACAAATTGTTTATTATCATCTGGCAGATCAATAAACATTAACACATTTACTCTTTGACCAATATACAGCAAGTTACCCTTTACTGTTAAAACTGTACAGTCAAAAGAATATTTTATAATTACTTTGAGCAATAGTCATCTCAATTTGAAAATACTTTCAGTATGGTTACTATTTTTTTATATACTATTTTATTACTGCCAGTTTCCTGGAGTTTTCAGAAATTACACAAAAGTTCCAGAAAGTTGAAAAGGTGTTTTATTAAGTATGAGACAAAAGAGAGACTGCAGCTAGTGCTGAATGTGCTGCAGAGATGGCACAGTTGTGAGTAAGGTATAGTGTTTAACCTTTATTCTAGCTGATAGGAGATGATGTAGTATTCTATTATCCACACTGACATATGATTTATTGGGATAGTTCCTTTTCCTGCAAACTGCTTTAAACCATTATTTCCTCTGAAATATAAAGGCTTTTTCCCCAACCTACCAGTAAGCACGATGGGTAAACATTTTTCAAGAAAAATTATATCACTGCTGTAGAATTGTTTACAGCATAAATTGCAGTTTGCAAATTTACCCAAAGTGAATGAAAATAGCTAATATGAATTACTCATATTATTAGCATAATCTTAACTATTTAGGAGTCTAAAGAAAATATGATTCTACTATATAAGGCAATTTCATTTTAAAAGGAGCTTATATAAAATCAGATTCTGATTATGTTTAGGCTTAATGTTTTAGATTTTGCTACAAAGAAATATTTCAGAATTCATCAAGATAGATGTGTAAACTGAACAATGAAGTCCACAAACTGTATTACAATTGTGGTGGTGTTTTGCAGACTGTGATTTAATTTGTCAGTTAATCATTATGCTGTGATTCAACTCTCTATCTCTGCTCACCTGCAACACACACATCTTATCCATGCAATTAATAGACATATTTAGAGATGATCCTCCTTCTCTTGTTGGTAACTGACGACTTGCTATGCTGCCCCTCATGATGAACGGTCAATTCAATCTATTGGGCAATTTGTTTTCTGTTGGGTTTTGGCCAGAAAATTGCACTTTTTTTTTTAACACAATCACAATATCATATTTTTTGGGGGCTATTTTGCTTAGCCACAAATGCAGTTCGGCTCATCGAAGAAACCCTATTTTTAAAATGGAGCTGAAATGTTCTCTGGGATTAAAATTCATTTTCTCAATACTTTTACTAATTACTAATCTAATTTGACACCCATGTGCAGGAAACTATAGCTACAGATAACATTGTAAAGGTGTATTTGTATACATGGTCTACATTAATTTAAGTTATATTCATTGCCATTGTATAGTCATCTGCAGTGGGCATGACGCAAATTTACTTATGTATGAAGTGCTTAACAACCAAAAACACATTCATGGCTGTGGGCTTTTAAAGGCTAAATCCATTTAAATTTGTAATAACTCAAAAATCATGTTTCCCATATTGGCCAAAACTGAGTTATCTGGAGCCCATAACGGAAAGATCTTGCTAAAAATGCTCTTTTGACTATTGTTTATTTAGATGTGTATATATCACGGCTTATACTATTATAAATATATAATGTGGTTGTGAAACACCCTATGGGAGATGTGCTTCCAATGTATCAGTTACTAATTTAGTGAAAATACGTTTATTTTCTAAATCGTATGGAAATGGTGAGATGGTATGTACTTCTGACCTATGAGAGCAGGAGGGGTGTGTTCACAGATGATATGATGACGATAACCCTTAGCTGCGATCTGATCGCACAGTGTATGCTGCTATAATTATATGCGGTTAAGTAACACCTAATGACAGAAGCGCTCCTAATGTTTTTGGCCACTAAATCTAGTAAGGATCTGCTAGCTTTCGTTAATCTATTTTCCAACACATAAGGAAGTAGAGAAGGGGTGTGTATGCTTGACCTATGAGAACAGGAGGGGTGTGTCAATATTTGTTATGGTGATAGCAGCATTGAGTTGCGATTTCATCGCATGGTTTATATAAATCTTTTAGTGTTAATGATTATTAACACCCCATCTATAAGGCGCTGTGAAGTTACAGCAATAGGAAATAGCTTGGTTTAATGTTTTGATGATCTTGGTAGTCATATTATACAATAGTATTGTGACTGTGGATTAAAACCTATCAATGAATGTTTTGATGATCTTGGTAGTCATATTATATAATAGTATTGTGACTGTGGATTAAAACCTATCAATGAATAGGGGAGGATCCACTGAATAGTGGTAGAGTCCATTTTGAGCACTCTGAAGGAGGGGTGAATCCTTAACATGCATTATGTTAGTTTACACTAATAAGTTTTTGTAATGTAATTATCATGATCAAAGCTCACTTGGATATATGAGGATTACACTAATGATTATTTTTTAGCTTTATATATGTTTTACACCTTTATAAATACACATAATACACTATCACTTGTCCACACCTTATTTTGGTGTGGTCTTCACTTTTGCACACGCTTACCTGTGATTGGTAGCAATACAGGGGAGGGTCTGAATGGCCTATTTAAGTTTGATTTTTGCATTGTTTGACTGTCAGAGGAAGGGACAGGTTTGGTCCCGAAACGTCACTATCATAATAAATGTTGCCTTTATTATCTGAAGTCCAGAGAGTGCTTTGAATCAATTACCTACTATATATATATATATATATATATATATATATATATATATATATATATATATATATATATATATATATATATATTATATATATATATATATATATAGTACAAAGTAGATCCGCTCTCACTGGACTTTGAAAAACAAAACGTGGTTTATTTTTGTGACGATTCGGGGATCAAACCGTCCCCTTCATTAGACCAAAGAGGACGGTTTGATCCCCGAAATGTCACAACATCCAGTGAGTTTAGATTTACTTTGTACTATTGATAAAAACTGTTCCTGTCACCCTGGCCATTCATTGAGGAGGTGAGAGTGATTATCCCACAACTATTGTTTTATATATATATATATATATATATATATATATATATATATATATATATATATATATATATAAATATATATATATATATATATATATATATATATATATATATAGGTTTAGTTGTTTAATTAATTATTTCTCTTTATTTATTCATTTATTTATTAATATGACATTTGCTTATACGTCTTGGTTGTTATTTTTATGGATAACTCATTTTAGTTGCTATATTTAATGCAGGTTCAGTGATATCTGAAGCCAGAAATACACTCTAATCTCTTGGCTTACTTAAATGATGAGAAAAACAATATTAAAAGAGAGAAAGGCAGGAAACTGATGGATTGAAGGATTTTCAATTGCCTTATTGATTTCCATAGATAATAGAAAAGTATAAACTATATTTGGAAAGGAAAAGTAGATTATTTTATCTGTAACAGTTCTATATTATTTCTTATTATTAGTAAATAACAACAATGACACTTTTAACAATTTTATATTCTTTTTGTGAACTGGTTGAAATGCTAAAGTATTCCTTTCTGATAAAGCAACACAGGAATTAAATGATCTGCCAAGAGCTGTGTGCAAAAATAATAGACAGCTCATCATGCTGTTCCTTCCTGCCAATATCATACTTGTCAATATGATGGTAGCAGACAGTTTTGCAATTATCAATTGGACTCTCCTTGTCCTGTGTCCATTTACTTGATTAGTAGAGATGTTTATTTTTTTGTATGCAATCTACGAGAAATTATCCTTCTATAGGCACCAAGGATCAAATATATAAACATTTCTAGGTTTATTGATCTGCTGGATTCCCAGAGCTATCAATATTTTTTAATTAGATACATTTTTCTGTTACTTTGTAAAGAATTAATAAACGTGTGTGGTGATATGGATCTGTGTATTCAGTTCTTATTATTATGTTAAATATTTTTATTGCCTTAATTTTCATTCCTGTATAGGTATAAGATAATTTAATATATATTATAATGCATTGGAAATTCGCCTTTTAAATGCTTTTGGGATACTAGTTTTGTTTCAAAACGGTTGCTATTCTAATAATATATTCAAAGTGTCACAAGCTTAGGTTAAAGGTTACAGTTTAGGTTCAGGTCAATACTGGGGGGGGGGGGCATTTATCCTATTGCTGAGTTATGATTGCAACATACAAATTGTTCTAGTATGTCACAGTTCTAATGGGAACAAGTCAGGGTTCACAGACTTATGTAATCACTCCGGGCGCAAGCAAAGTTAAAAAATGGACAGCACATCCAGACCGGACCGGGTACACATCCCATGACCCACAACCAGGCTCAGCTTTGGTTGCTATCGCACTCACATAAAGATACATCCACTTGCAGAGTCACAGGCAGTTAACCCCGTGCCTGCCTAGGTGCAGGTCCAAGGATGAATTACAGAAACAAACACAGTTACACACACATAAAAAAAGTCCAGCACTCGCTCACAAGCTCTCAGCTAAGAATAAAAGCAAAACTGGAAGAGTTAGTTACCGCATTTGGCCAAATGGGACAAGCTCAGGCACCACGTCAAGGTCTCTTTTACACAACAGCAGCCACACACAATAAAGGGGAGAGAGAGAGCAAAAGAGAGGGGGGAGGGAGAGAGAGCAAGGGGTGGAACCGCTGTACTGCAAAAAAATGGCCCGTGTACACGGACTTTAGGACTAGTTAATATATAAATAGATAAATACATATATAAATAAATATATATATATATAGAGTAACCAGATATGCACTCACAGTTCTTTTTAACAACAATTTTAATGGAACATTTTCGGGGTTTAACACCCCTTCATCAGCATACAACAGTGCAGAAAAACAACCCTTTTATAGTGTATAAAATAAAGTGAACATACACAAACCTATCTCTCTCCAAAAAGTGCGTCAAAAGATTTGTTTGTGGAACTCTGCGTCCCACAAACAAATCTTTTGGCGCACTTTTTGGAGAGAGATAGGTTTGTGTATGTTCACTTTATTTTATACACTATAAAAGGGTTGTTTTTCTGCACTGTTGTATGCTGATGAAGGGGTGTTAAACCCCGAAAACGTTCCATTAAAATTGTTTTTAAAAAGACCTGTGAGCGCATCTCTGGTTACTCTATGCAAATACATTCTGGCACCCAGGCTGTTGACGAGTGGTGGGCTAAACTGGAATTTGTGAAATATATATATAATACAGACAAACACATGCATATACATATTTATATATGTATATGTATGTATCTCTATCTTAAAGCCCTTTGCCAAGCAGAACATACTTGAAGGTATCTACATTTAAGTTTCATATATTAAATCTGTCATGGAAAAAGGTGTGAGCCGAAAGGTGCTTGACCAGTCCATCTACTTGCATTTAGTTGGTTTATTCTCCTTTTTATGCAGTTTCTATGTAGTTTATAATAAATTGAAGAATTCCTTTTTTTTACGTGAGTTTCACTTTTCATAATTTTTCCACCAAAGGCCTGCCTTGTTTTTTCTAACACCTGAGACTTCATATATTTGAGCCCTTATAACTTTTTGTGCAATTTTTAAAAAATATATTTTTATTAGATGGTGTTATTATGAGTGTAACTGTATTTTACATGTAATTTTGAGGTGTTTTGTGCAACTTTTTATTTGAGATCTGAAGTCAGACTAACCCAATAAAAATTTGATTTCATATTTTTAATGTCTTCACAATTCTGCATAGTAAATGACATCCCACATTGTACCATAAATGTCACAATTGTTTTTCCTGAGATCAGGATAATGAAAGAGGCAATAGTGTGACTGCTTTGCATTCATGGGCGATACTATCAAGTATGCAGTAGCTACCTAGTAATAATTCCTGTCTGGATTTGAAGATAGTCAGATACAATCTTGATAATGGCCTTGTGGTAGCTAAAATCTTGGTATCAATTTAAAGAACACTAAAGTCAAAATTAAACTTTCATGATTCAGATAATTTTAAAAAATATTGTGGATGGCTGATGGCTGATGGTGGGGGAGGAAATTGAATGAACTTTCAAATTTGTCAGAAAAAAACTACAAATAATTTGAAATTTAAACTAGGGCCCCAATGATAAAAGCATTAAGATATAAGTGATATTTTAAAAAGGGCGTTGCAGAATCTGTTGGCACTCTACAAATAAATGATAATAATAATAATAACAAAATCAATTTTTTTGATTGACTATAAAATTTTATAAAGAACTTAAATCAGTGTTTAAAAGCAATCTCGCCAAGAGGCGTTTTACTAAACTTCTCTGTGGGAGATGATGCTTCTCTCACACTGGCATGTAAATTGAATAATACCTTCACACATTATTGAATGGCAATACAATTTAAATGTGTCAACCAAAACCCAACTTCTTTTGTTACAATACAATAGTGAAACTAGTATATGAATAAAAAAACTAAATGGTCAGGGGATTGTAAGTATTTGTGTAGAGCATATTAATATTCCATAGAATACAGTAGCCACAGCTCTTTAGTTCCACAAAAGTGTTTTTTCAGCTGTGTACTATGTTTTTTTGTTGTTTTTTTTTTTTTTAATTGACTGCTTTTATAAGATTTCGGGGTCCATTTATCAAGCTCCGAACTGAGCTTGTGGGCCTGTGTTTCTGGCGAGCCTTCAGACTCAACAGAAACAGCAGTTATGAAGTAGCGGTCTAAAGACCGCTGCTCCATAACCCTGTCCACTTGCTCTGATGAGGCAGAAAGGAATCGCCAGAATTCAAAACGATCGAGTACGATAGGGTTAATTGACTCCTCCCTGCTGGCGGCCGATTGGCCGCGAGTCTGCAGGGGGCGGCATTGCACCATCAGCTCTTGTGATCTGCTGGTGCAATGTTAAATGTGGAAAGCGTATTGCTATCCGCATTCAGCGAGGTCTTGCGGACCTGATCTGCACTGTCGGATCAGGTCCGCAAGACCTTTGATAAATAGGCCCCCCTATCTTTATAGCCACAAGTTCACAATGTATGGAAAATGCAGCGTTTCAATATTTTCATTTCTACTAATAACACGTTTGCTACAGTGTAGCTGCAATATTTGAAGTAAAACCATCCAGTAGAGTGTAAACTTCCTTTGATACTTTATAACATTGTATTTGCACTATGCAAAACATGTTTTAATTTAATAAGTTTTTTTTTCTTTGTTCTTTATTAACAATGGTGATCACATACATAGCAAGTGTATAGGTATCTCATTGGAGTTTCATGGGCATTCCATGGACATAACCTGTATTTTAATTGAGAAGCATTGCTGGTAGTGATGTCGCGAATTGTTCAATGGCGAATAGTTCCCGGCGAACATAGCATGTTCGTGTTTGCCACGGCGGGTGAACGTATGCCATGTTCAATCCGCCCCCTATTCGTCATCATTGAGTAAACTTTGACCCTATATCTCACAGTCTGCAGAAACATTCCAGCCAATCAGGAGCAGACACTCCCTCCCAGACCCTCCCAGCTCCTGGACAGCAGCCATTTTAGATTCATTCGGAAGCTACATTGTTAGTGAGAGGAGGGACAGTGTAGCTGCTGGTGATTTTATAGGGAAATTGATAGCTAGACTAGTGTATTCAGTGTCCACTACAGTCCTGAAGGACTCATCTGATCTCTGCTGCAAGGACAGCACCTCAAAAAGCACTTTTTAGGGCTAGAACATCATTTTTTTTCTTTTATTTTGTTTCTTGTGTAATCTAATTGCAGTTGCTTGCCTGCCAAGCCACTTGCCCAGTGCCACCACTCATATCTGGTGTAACAGTAGTGCAAATTTAAAAAAAAAATAAATTTGGACTGTGAAACATCAGTCTGCTAATGTAATCTAATTGCAGTTGCTTGCCTGCCAGGGTGCATGCCAGGCCCACTTGCCCAGTGCCACCACTCATATCTGGTGTAACAGTAGTGTAAATTTAAAAAAAAAAAACTTTTTTGGCTGTGAAACATCAGTCTGCTAGTGTAATCTAATTGCAGTTGCCTGCCTTCCAGCGTGTGTGCCAGGCTCACAGCGTATACTCTGCCCACTTGCCCAGTGCCACCACTCATATCTGTTGTAACAGTAGTGTAAATTTAAAAAAAAAACTTTTTTGACTGTGAAACATCAGTCTGCTAGTGTAATCTAATTGCAGTTGCCTGCCTGCCAGCGTGTGTGCCAGGCCCACTTGCCCAGTGCCACCACTCATATCTGTTGTAACAGTAGTGTAAATTTAAAAAAAAAACTTTTTGACTGTGAAACATCAGTCTGCTTGGGTAATCTAAATGCAGTTGCCTGCCTGCCAGCGTGTGTGCCAGGTCCACTTGCCCAGTGCCACCACTCATATCTGGTGTAACAGTAGTGTAAATTTAAAAAAAAAACTTTTTGACTGTGAAACATCAGTCTGCTTGGGTAATCTAAATGCAGTTGCCTGCCTGCCAGCGTGTGTGCCAGGTCCACTTGCCCAGTGCCACCACTCATATCTGGTGTAACAGTAGTGTAAATTTTAAAAAAAAACTTTTTTGACTGTGAAACAACAGTCTGCTAGTGTAATCTAATTGCAGTTGCCTGCCTGCCAGCATGTGTGCCAGGCTCACAGTGTATACTGTGCCCACTTGCCCAGAGCCACCACTCATATCTGGTGTAACAGTAGTGTAAATTTAAAAAAAAACTTTTTTGACTGTGAAACATCAGTCTGCTAGTGTAATCTAATTGCAGTTGCATGCCTGCCAGTGTGTGTGCCTGGCTCACTTCATATACTGTGCCCACTTGCCCAGTGCCCCCACTCATATCTGGTGTAACAGTAGTGTAAATTAAAAAAAAAAACAACCTTTTTTGACTGTGAAACATCAGTCTGCTTTTTTGTGTCAGGCTCACAGTGTATACTGTGCCCACTTGCCCAGTGCCACCACTCATATCTTGTTTAATAGTAGTGTAAGTGTACATTTAAAAAGCAAAAAAACTTTTTGGACTGTGAAACATCAGTCTGCTTTTTTGTGTCAGACTCACAGCGTATACAGTGGCCACTTGCCCAGTGCCACCACTCATATCTTGTTTAATAGTAGTGTAAGTGTACATTTAAAAAACAAAAAAACTTTTTGGACTGTGAAACATCAGTCTGCTTTTTTGTGTCAGGCTCACAGCGTATACTGTGCCCACTTGCCCAGTGCCACCACTCATATCTTGTTTAATAGTAGTGTAAGTGTACATTTAAAAAAATTAAAACTTTTTGGACTGTGAAATATCAGTCTGCTTTTTTGTGTCAGGCTTACAGCGTATACTGTGCCCACTTGCCCAGTGCCACCACTCATATCTTGATTAATAGTAGTGTAAGTGTACATTTAAAACCCAAAAAACTTTTTGGACTGTGAAACATCAGTCTGCTTTTTTTTGTCAGGCTCACAGCGTATACTGTGCCCACTTGCCCAGTGCCACCACTCATATCTTGTTTAATAGTAGTGTAAGTGTACATTTAAAAAAAAAAAAAAACTTTTTGGACTGTGAAACATCAGTCTGCTTTTTTGTGTCAGGCTCACAGCTTATACTGGGCCCACTTGCCCAGTGCCACCAGTCATATCTTGTTTAATAGTAGTGTAAGTGTACATTTAAAAAAATAAAAACTTTTTGGACTGTGAAACATCAGTCTGCTTTTTTGTGTCAGGCTCACAGTGTATACTGTGCCCACTTGCCCAGTGCCACCACTCATATCTTGTTTAATAGTAGTGTAAGTGTACATTTAAAAAACAAAAAAACATTTTGGACTGTGAAACATCAGTCTGCTTTTTTGTGTCAGGCTCACAGCGTATACTGTGCCCAATTGCCCAGTGCCACCACTCATATCTTGTTTAATAGTAGTGTAAGTGTACATTTAAAAACCAAAAACACTTTTTGGACTGTGAAACATCAGTCTGCTTTTTTGTGTCAGGCTCACAGCTCACACTGTGCCCACTTGCCCAGTGCCACCACTCATATCTTGTTTAATAGTAGTGTAAGTGTACATTTCAAAACAAAAAAAAACTTTTTGGACTGTGAAACATCAGTCTGCTTTTTTGTGTCAGGCTCACAGCTTATACTGGGCCCACTTGCCCAGTGCCACCACTCATATCTTGTTTAATAGTAGTGTAAGTGTACATTTAAAAAAATAAAAACTTTTTGGACTGTGAAACATCAGTCTGCTTTTTTGTGTCAGACTCACAGCGTATACTGTGCCCACTTGCCCAGTGCCACCACTCATATCTTGTTTAATAGTAGTGTAAGTGTACATTTAAAAACCAAAAAAACTTTTTGGACTGTGAAACATCAGTCTGCTTTTTTGTGTTAGGCTCACAGCGTATACTGTGCCCACTTGCCCAGTGCCACCACTCATATCTTGTTTAATAGTAGTGTAAGTGTACATTTAAAAACAAAAAAAAAATTTTTGGACTGTGAAACATCGGTCTGCTTTTTTATGTAAGGCTCACAGCGTATACTGTGCCCACTTGCCCAGTGCCACCACTCATATCTTGTTTAATAGTAGTGTAAGTGTACATTTAAAAACCAAAAAAACTTTTTGGACTGTGAAACATCAGTCTACTTTTTTGAGTCAGGCTCACAGCTTATACTGTGCCCACTTGCCCAGTGCCACCACTCATATCTTGTTTAATAGTAGTGTAAGTATACATTTAAAACCCAAAAAAACTTTTTTGGACTGTGAAACATCAGTCTGCTTTTTTTTGTCAGGCTCAAAGCGTATACTGTGCCCACTTGCCCAGTGCCACCACTCATATCTTGTTAAATAGTAGTGTAAGTGTACATTTAAAAAAAAAAAAAAACTTTTTGGACTGTGAAACATCAGTCTGCTTTTTTGTGTCAGGCTCACAGCTTATACTGGGCCCACTTGCCCAGTGCCACCACTCATATCTTGTTTAATAGTAGTGTAAGTGTACATTTAAAAACAAAAAAAACTTTTTGGACTGTGAAAAATCAGTCTGATTTTTTGTGTCAGGCTCACAGCTTATATTGGGCCCACTTGCCCAGTGCCACCACTCATATCTTGTTTAATAATAGTGTAAGTGTACATTTAAAAAAATTAAAACTTTTTGGACTGTGAAACATCAGTCTGCTTTTTTGTGTCAGGCTCACAGCGTATACTGTGCCCACTTGCCCAGTGCCACCACTCATATCTTGTTTAATAGTAGTGTAAGTGTACATTTAAAAACAAAAAAAACTTTTTGGACTGTGAAACATAATTCTGATTTTTTTATGTCAGGCTCACAGCTTATAATGGGCCCACTTGCCCAGTGCCACCATTCATATCTTGTTTAATAGTAGTGTAAGTGTACATTTAAAAAAATAAAAACTTTTTGGACTATGAAACATCAGTCTGCTTTCTTGTGTCAGTCTCACAGGGTATACTGTGCCCATTTGCCCAGTGCCACCACTCATATATTGTTTAATAGTAGTGTAAGTGTACATTTAAAAAAATAAATACTTTTTACTTGAAACATCAGTCTGCTTTTTTGTGTCAGTCTCACAGCGTATACTGTGCCCACTTGCCCAGTGCCACCACTCATATCTTGTTTAATAGTAGTGTAAGAGAACATTTAAAAACAAAAAAACCTTTTGGACTGTGAAACATCAGTCTGCTTTTTTGTGTCAGGCTCACAACTTATACTGGGCCCACTTGCCCAGTGCCACCACTCATATCTTGTTTAATAGTAGTGTAAGTGTACATTTAAAAAAAAATGACAGGCAGAGGCAGGCCACCCGCAGGTGCCGTGTTGGTCGTGGTGCTGTGATTCCCTTTGGCCATAGAATAATGCCCAGTGTTCAGAGGCCAGGTACCATGAACTCGAAAAGTTCTGAGGAGGACATAGTTGACTTTTTAACACAGGACACCCAATCTTATATAGCTTCCGCTCCGAACCTTGACGCACCATCCTCCTCCAGCTTATCTTTGGGCACCTCTCAAGTTACCACTCACCTGCCTTCCGCCACCACCAACACTAGCACCACAGCCGCTTCACTTGATCTGTCAGAGGAGTTATTTACACAGCAGTTGGAAGAAATGAGTGAAGTGCAACCATCATTGACAGAGGATGTAGATAACAGTGATATGTCTCAGTCAGGCAGCATTACAGACATGGACATACGGTGTGATGATGATGATGTTGTACCCGCTGCTGCTTCCTTTGTTGATTTGTCAGATACAAGTGAAGTGGTTGATGATGACGATGCGTCTGTGGATGTCACGTGGGTGCCGCTAGAAGAGAAGAAGAAGAGGGGAAAGTTCAGATGGGGAGACAGAGAGGAGGAGACGAGTTGGAAGCAGAGGGAAGTTGTCGCAAGGAGCTAGTAGCACAGTCAGACAGCATGCATCGGCACCGGGGGTCAGCCAGACAGCACGTCAATCAACGCATGCTGTTGCCACCACCAGAATGCCATCATCGCAGTGCTCAGCAGTGTGGCATTTTTTTTCTGTGTCTGCCTCTGACAACAGCGATGCCATTTGCAACCTGTGCCAAAAGAAACGGAGTTGTGGGAAGTCCAACACCCACCTAGGTACAACTGCTTTGCGAAGGCACATGATTGCACATCACAAACGCCTATGAGATCAACACATGAGTAGAAGCAGCACACAAACTCAAAGCCGCCATCCTCCTCCTGGTCCAGCATCTTCAGCCACGTCAACCACTGCTATCCTCCTTGCCCCCTCTCAACCATCCGCCACTCCGTCTCTCTTCTGGAGCAGTTCCTGTTCATCTGCCCACAGTCAGGTGTCTGTCAAGGACATGTTTGAGCGTAAGAAGCCAATGTCACAAAGTCACCCCCTTGCCCGGCGTCTGACAACTGGCTTGTCTGAACTCTTTTACCATACAAGCTGGTGGAGTCTGAGGCATTCAAAAAATTTGTAGCTATTGGGACACCGCAGTGGAAGGTACCCGGCTGAAATTTCTTTGCACAAAAGGCAATCCCCAACCTGTACTTGATTGTGTGAAAGGAAGTAATGGCATGTCTAGCACACAGTGTTAGGGCAAGGGTCCATATAACCACTGATAGCTGGTCTGCAAAGCATGGTCAGGGGAGGTATATCACCTACACTGCGCATTGGGTAAACCTGCTGATGGCTGCCAAGCATGGAATGCATGGCTCTGCAGAGGAGTTGGGGACACCGCCACGACTTGCAGGCAGGCCTGCTGCCACCTCCTCTACTCCTCCTACTCCATCCTCTTCCATAACTTCCTCGGCTGAGTCCTCTTCTGCTGCTGCATCTTGCTCCACATCAACGGCACCCCCCCAGCTCCCCATGTACTATTCCACATGCCGGATATGGTAGTGTCACGCTGTCTTGGGGTTGACTTGCCTGAAAGCAGAGTCAAACCGGACCAGCACTCCTGTCCACCCTGAATGCACAGGTGGATCAGTGGCTGACTCCGCACCAACTGGAGACCAGCAAAGTGGTTTCTGACAATGGAAGTAATTTGGTGGCGGCATTGAAATTGGGCAAGTTGACACATGTGCCGTGCATGGCACATGTGTGTAATCTGATTGTTCAACGCTTTGTGCATATGTACCCAGGCTTATAGGACATTCTGAATCAGGCAAGGAAGGTGTGTTGCCATTTGAGGCGTTCCTACACGGCAATGGCGCACTTTTCAGATATCCAGCGGCTTAGCAACATGCCAGTGAGGTGCTTGATTTGCAACAGCCTGACACGTTGGAATTCAATACTCCTAATGTTCGACCACCTGCTCCAACAAGTAAATGCCGTTAACGAGTATTTGTATGACTGGGGTGCTAGGACAGCCTCTGTGGAGCAGGATTTTTTTTTTGCCACGTTACTGGGAGCTCATGCGCAATGCTTGTAGGCTCATGCGTCCTTTTGAGTAGGTGACAAACCTAGTCAGTCACACCGAAGGCACCATCAGCAACATCATACCATTTGTTTTCTTCCTGGAGCGTGCCCTTCGAAGAGTGCTGGATCAGGCCGTAGATGAGCGTGAAGAGGAAGAGTTGTGGTCACCATCACCACCAGAAACAGTCTTATCAGCATCGCTTGCTGGACCTGCGGCAACGCTGGAAGAGGATTGTGAGGAAGAGGAGTCAGAGGAGGAATGTGGCTTTGAGGAGGAGGAGGAAGACCAACCACAACAGGCATCACAGGGTGCTCGTTGTCACCTATCTGGTACCCGTGGTGTTGTACGTGGCTGGGGGAAAGAAGATACCTTCAGTGACATCAGTGAGGACGAGGAACGGGACATGAGTAGCTCGGCATCCAACCTTGTGCAAATGGGGTCTTTCATGCTGTCGTGCCTTTTGAGGGACCCTCGTATAAAAAAGCTGAAGGAGAACAACCTGTACTGGCTGTCCACGCTACTAGACCCCCAGTATAAGCATAAAGTGCCTGAAATGTTACCGAATTACCGCAAGTCGGAAAGGATGCAGCAGTTCCAAAATAAATTAAAAAGTATGCTTTACACAGCGTATAAGGGTGATGTCACAGCACAACAGGAATCTAACAGGGGAAGAGGTGAAAGTAATCCTCCTCCTCCCACGACCACGCCGGCAAGGACAGGAAGCTTTGCAGACGTGTTGCTGATGGAGGACATGCAGAGCTTTTTCAGTCCTACGCATAGCCACAGCCCTTCGGGGTAGCAGACTACCTTGCCTTAACTGCAGATCTTGACACTCTGAGGAGCGATGAACCCCTTGACTGCTGGGTGTGTAGGCTTGACCTGTGGCCTGAGCTATCCCAATTTGCGATAGAACTTCTGGCCTGCCCCGCTTCAAGTGTCCTGTCAGAAAGGACCTTCAGTGCAGCAGGAGGTATTGTCACTGAGAAGAGAAGTCACCTAGGTCAAAAAAGTCTAGATTACCTCACCTTTATTAAGATGAATGAGGGATGGATCTCGAAGGGACTGACATTGGGCGATACATTCGAGTAAAAAAGGCCTGATGAGATGAGCTGCCTTGGGCTAAAAATGGTCCACACGCTGCTGTATTTTATCTTCGAATTCCGGTTGACTTGCGGGACTTATCCGCCACCAACTAGGGTTCAAGATGCAATGTTTTAGGGCACTTTCTGCCTGGGAAAAAAACATCAATTTTTTTGGCCGCTGCTACAGCAGCGGTTGCAACAATACCTAATTTTTCAGGCAGGTGTACATGCCAAATTTTTCTGGCTTCTTGTGCTGCACTGTGGCTTCAAAAACCAAACCAAAAAAAAGGCACGTAAAAAGGATTAAACTGATAGGAATAGTACTACTTAACACACCACTCCTATCTGGTGGCACATTAGATTGCACGCGCAGTGCCCCAAATTTGAAGAAGAAGGACCGACCAAGCATCTTTTTCCATCTCCCGGTTCCTAAAATCCATGCCATATTCACGTCCCCTGGAACCGCAACTGCCTCTGGGAACCTTACCATGGGTCCCAGACGGCACGTCTTGTAATTCTCTGTCTGGAAAATTATCTATCTATCTATCTATCAAATCTATCTATTTATCTATCAAATCTATCTATCTATCTATCTATCTATCTATCTATCTATCTATCTATTGTATCTATCAAATGTATATTGCATCTATTGATCTATCTATCTAATCTATGTATCTATCTATCTATCAAATCTATCTATCTAAAGCCGGACTGTTTTGTGAAAGCCACTTGTGTTTCGGCAAGATGTCCGTCGGCCAAATGTCCGTCTGCCAAATGTCCGTCGGCAAAAAGTCCGGCCACAATTGCATGCGCAGTGCCCCAAATTTGAAGTAGGAGGACCTACCAAGCATCTTTTTCCATCTCCCGGTTCCTAAAATCCATGCCATATACATGTCCCCTGGTGCCGCAACTGTCTCTGGGAACCTTACCATGGGTCCCAGACCTCACGTCTTGTAATTCTCTGTCTGGGAAATTATATATCTATCAAATCTATCTATTTATCTATCAAATCTATCTATCTATCGTATCTATCAAATGTATATTGCATCTATTGATCTATCTATCTAAACTATGTATCTATCTATCAAATCTATCTATCTAGTAGCCAGACTGTTTTGTGACAGCCATTTGTGTTTCGGCTAAATGTTCATCGGCCAAATGTCCGTCTGCTAAATGTCCGTCGGCTAAAAGTCCGGCCACGATTGCACGCGCAGTGCACCAAATTTGAAGTAGGAGGACCGACCAAGCATCTTTTTCCATCTCCCGGTTCCTAAAAGCCATGCCATATACACGTCCCCTGGTGCCGCAACTGCCTCTGGGAACCTTACCATGGGTCTCAGACTGCACGTCTTGTAATTCTCTGTCTGGGAAATTATATATCTATCAAATCTATCTATTTATCTATCAAATCTATCTATCGTATCTATCAAATGTATATTGCATCTATTGAGCTATCTATCTAATCTATGTATCTATCTATCTATCTATCTATCAAATCTATCTCGTGGTTGTGCAAATGGACTGTTTGCGGTTGTTTGCGGTGCGTTAAACGGGGAGTTTGGTCTGTCACTGTGAAGCGGGCGTAACCCTTACACTACCTGATCGATACAACATCATACCTGATGTTTTAAAGCATGTTATTCCAAACAATTTAGGAATGTTAGGTGATTTATGCACTTTATGGATTAAAACCAGACTCTGCATCAACTATGTAATTTTCCGTGGGAGTTTTGCCATGGATCCCCCTCCGGCATGCCACAGTCCAGGTGTTAGTACCCTTGAAACAACTTTTCCATCACTATTGTGGCCAGAAAGAGTCCCTGTGGGTTTTAAAATTCGCCTGCCTATTGAAGTCAATGGTGTTGCTTTCTGGTAATTAGAAGGCCGCTAAATGCTGCTGCGCATCACACGTGTATTATGGCTAGCAGTGAAGGGGTTAATTAGGTAGTTTGTAGGGAGCTTGCAGGGTTAATTTTAGCTTTAGTGTAGAGATCAGCCTCCCACCTGACACATCAGACCCCCTGATCCCTCCCAAACAGCTCCCTTCCCTCCCCCACCCTACAATTGTCCCCGCCATCTTAAGTACTGGCAGAAAGTCTGCCAGTACTAAAATAAAAGTTTTTTTAATTATTTTATTTAGCATATTTACATATGCTGTGGTGTAGCCTCCATCCTTAGCCCCCAACCTCCCTGATCCCCCCAAAACAGCTCTCTAACCCTCCCCATCTGCCTTATTGGCGGCCATCTTGTGTACTGGCAGCTGTCTGCTATTATTTCACAGTCAAAAAAGTGTTGTTATTTTTTAAATGTACACTACTGTTACACCACATATGAGTGGTGGCACTGGGCTAGTGGGCATAGTATACGCTGTGAGCCTGACACACACGCTGGCAGGCAGGCAACTGCAATTAGATTACACAGGGAAAAAAAAAGCAGGCTGATGTTCTAGCCCTAAAAAGGGCTTTTTGGGGTCCTGTCCTTGCAGCAGAGATCAGATGAGTCCTTCAGGACTGTAGTGGAAACTGAATACACTAGCCTAGCTATCGATTTCCCTATTAAATCAGCAGCAGCTACACTGTCCCTCCTCTCAGTAAGAATGCAGCTTCCAAATTAATCTAAAATGGATGCTGTCCAGGAGGTGGGAGGGTCTGGGAGGAAGGGTCTGCTGCTGATTGGCTGTAATGTGTCTTCTGACTGTGAGGTACAGGGTCAAAGTTTACTCAATGATAAAGAATAGGAGGCGGACCGAACATCGCATATCTTCGCCGTCCGCAGCGAACGCGAACATGCTATGTTTGCCGGGAACTATTCGCCGGCGAACTATTCGCGACATCACTAGTTATCAATATGTCACACATGACCCACCAGTGTCTTGCTGTGAAAATATATATAAATGCACTGAGATAAGAGGCGGTCTGTTGCGACTTAGAGACAAGCAGACATTTAGAGGTTTAAAGGTTATAAAGTATATTAATACGATAATGCTGGTTGTGTAAAGCTGTGAAATGGATAGTAAAGGCATTATCTATCTTTTTTAAAATGAAAACATTTGGAGCAGGCTGCTGGATTGCATATCTGTTAGGGTCTATGGGTAGAGTGATACAAAATCTGATACTGCTTTACCCCCCTTATTTGCCCAGTTAAAAATAATGTCTAAGATTAGGGGGTAGACATTGTGAATTTGAAATGAGCACAGGAATGGGTGCAAAAATGTACTTTCTGGTAAGAGTTTAAAAATAAACAACTATTCCTATATATTAGGAAAGGAAATATTATTTATATATGTATTAATTTTATTGTATTTTATTCTACATTTACTGTTCATTTAAAGCTCCCTAATTCCAAGAACATTTCAACACTTTTGAGAGATACCTATACATTTTTAAATAAATGGCATGAAAATTAGCATAATAGAAACAAATCGGTCTGGACATAACATTGTGCCCCAAAGTCCACTGTTTTTTGTAGTTTATGCTTTAAAAACAGTACTTTTATATTAACAATATCCATTACTAGATCACACAGTTTTTTCTTCATAGCATATTGGTAAATAAACAGCAAAGAGTATGAAAGAGTCTATTCTTCAATGTCTTTGGCCACTTCAGATTCTAGGAAAAAAATTATTTATTAACTGTTCATGTAAATGTTAAAACTTATCAATATGTGAATGATATTTGATGCTTTGCTTTTTCCTCAGAGAAATATCAATTGCTTTTGTACAAATTCTATTTACCTTTAGTATGGCCACTCTGGTGGAGATCCTCACATGCACATGACGCCCCCTCTATGTGGGAAGAAGCAGATGTCCACTCAAGAACAGATTGATGAAATTTGTAGGATGCATTTAAATGCAGACCTTCTGTCTTACAGCCTTTTCCTAAATTAAATAAATCAAAGACATTAACTGCTACAAGCAAACTGTGTAGCAAAACAAAAAGATAAAACCTCTAGAGCACTGAAATAAATAAATGTTCTCAATGTTTCATCAGTACAGTAGTTAATTAATAATAGTCTGCATAATTTGTATTTGATATGCTAATGTTCACATCTATGCTGGTCAAAATATATGATGACCTATAGAAATCTGTATAAAATGTAAACTATTTAAAAAAAAATCAGTTATTTTAGGCAGATCCATCAATTTATATCTGAAATGTTTTCTGTAAATGACATTGATTATTCTAATCTATCCTTGTAAACAAATTAAGATAAAAAGTTAAGTGATATTGTTTATAGCTATGCTATGTGCTGTGTTTATGTGTTATGTCAACAGAATTCTCTTATACTGACTTGAGATTTTGATTAGCTGGTATATTTTTTTAAAGGTACGTTGTAAGCAAATCAATTATACAACGCATATTAAAGAGCAGCAATATATGTTTATAATATTTTGCATGCAAAAGCGTTAAGTACAAGCTGCTTAAATGGTCAGTAAAGTAAAAATGAAATGTTCATGATTCGTACAGAGTATAAAATTTTAAGCAAGTATCCAAATTACTTCTATGATCAAGTTTGCTTTGTTCTTTTGGCATCCTTTGTTGAAGAGTAAACCTAGGTAGGAGCTTAGGAGCATGCACGTGTCTTTAGTAGTTTAGGGTAGCAGTGTTGACAACTATGTATAACATTACTGTAAAAAAATTTTCTAGATGGCTAAAGACACATGCATGTTTTTGAGCTCATCAATGATTACTCTTTAACAAAGGATACAAAAAGAATTAAGTTAAATAGTAAATTGGAAAGTTGTTTAAAATGTCATCTTCTGTCCAATCTATGTAAGTTTCATTTTGGAGTTACTGTCCCTTCAAATATCTATTTTAGAAAATTCATGTTTTTTTTACATCTGATATACATAAATATCAGTTTAGGGACACATTTTCAAACTGACAATTTAACAACATCTCCATTAAAGTCTAGGGATATGTTTTAAATTACCCCCAGTTTACCCAGTTTATAACAGCAATGGAAATTAGTCCAGAGAGTACAATATACAATACATTTTATACTTGTGTGACACTGTCTGTTTAAATTCTAATAATTTTTTAAAAGATATTTACATATGGATGTTAACATTCTGTTACCAACTTCTAGGATTTCCCAGAGTGCATAAGGTTATTTAGATATAGTATTGGATTTACGTGTACTACATTGTTGTGATGATGTATGTGCAGATGTTTCTAATTTCTCTCAGGGTACCCTGGCTTTTATGCTTTTATATTAAAGGGACACTGAATTCAACAATTTTTATTTTGTGATTCAGATAGAGCATGCAATTTCAAGCAACTTTCTAATTTACTTGTATCATCATTTTTTTCTTTATTCTCTTGCTATCTTTCTTGGAAAAAGAAGGCATCTAAGTTTTTTTTGGTTCAGACTGTGGACAGCACTAATTTATTGGTGGATGAATTCATCCACCAATCAGCAAGAACAACCCAGGTTGTTCACCAAAAATGGGCCGGCATCTAAACTTACATTCTTACATTTCAAATAAAGATACCAAGAGAATGAAGAAAATTTGATAATAGGAGTAAATTAGAAAGTTTCTTAAAATTGCATGCTCTATCTGAATCACAAATGAAAACATTTGGGTTCAGTGTCCCTTTAAAGCTTTGCTTGAAACCCTAGAATATTGAATATTGTCATTAAATTATATGTTTGAATAGGGTTTCTGTTCTCTCAGTTGTGAAAGCTACTGCAAATATTAATTTGTTTACTACATAAAGGGACAGTGTACTGCAAAATTTTCTTCCCTTTAAAGGGATAGAAAGGTCAAAATTGAATTGTTTAGAGTGATATCAATTTAAAATAGAGGCACTTTTGTAATATGCTGTCTGTCAAAATTGAAGGAAGTAGCCTTGGAGCATGCTGTTGCACTAAGTGCTGCTACAGTTGTAAGAACTTTCTGCTCTGGATCAGCTGGGAAGTGTACCATGAGCACTAAAAGCTTCACTATAATTTATAATTTAGACCATAGCTACCGCACTGTTTGTTTGTTTTTTGGAGAAATTATAATAGAATATGTGAGATGTTTAGATTGTTATAAGCAATGTTGTTAGATGATGGTTCTAATATTTTTTTGCTCTAATAATAAATACAATTTTCATTGCAATTTAGCATTGGTGTGGACTTGTAATTCTTTAACAATTGAATATATATTGATTGTCCTTCTCTTTCTATAAATTACATTTATCAATATAATTCCTTATAATCCTTCAAGTATCTTGCCCACTACTGATGTCAGACTAACTGGTCTTTAGTTTCCTGGATCAGCCATGCTTCCATTTTTTAAACAGTGGCCCCACATCAGTTTTATGTCAGTCCTGAGATACTATGGCCCCTATTTATCAAGCCGTCAACTTACTTGCATTCTCCGGCACCAATGCGCTCGCCTAAGATCGCCTAACATAGCTGCCGCGAACCTGAACACGTTCTCCAAAGTTACCAAAAAAGCTGTGAAAAGCCGCACACCAAGTACGGGGCGATGAGCAGTGGACTGTTGTTAACTAACAGTCATCGATCTCGCTGCTCTTCGGCTTTTTCCCAGCTTTATTGGTATACTGTCACTAAACACCCACACTATACTACACTATTTTAACCCTATACCGCCGCTCCCAGACCCCGCCACAACTAAATAAAGTTATTAACCCCTAAACTGCCGCTCCCGGAGCCCACCGCCACCTACATTATACTTATTATCCCCTAATCTGGTGTCCCCAACGTCGCCGCCACTATATTAAATTTATTAACCCCTAAACCTAAGTCTAAGCCTAACACCCCCTAACTTAAATCTAATTTAAATAAATATAAATAAAATTACTATCATTAACTAAATTATTCCTATTTAAAACTAAATACTTACCTGTTAAATAAACCCTAAGATAGCTACAATATAACTAATAGTTACATTGTAGCTAGCTTAGGGTTTATTTTTATTTTACAGGCAAGTTTGTTTTTATTTTAACTAGGTAGAATAGTTATTAAATAGTTATTAACTATTTAATAATTACCTAGCTAAGATAAATACAAAAGTACCAGTAAAATAAAATCTAAGCTAAGTTACAATAACACCTAACACTACATTATAATTACATAAATTAACTAAATTAAATACAATAACCTAAATTAAATTAAATTATCTAAAGTACAAAAACCCCCCACTAAATTACAGAAAATAATAAACAAATTACAGAAATTTAAACTAATTACACCTAATCTAATAGCCCTATCAAAATAAACCCCCCCCCCAAAATAAAAAATAAACCCTAGCCTAAAATAAACTACCAATAGCCCTTAAAAGGGCCTTTTGCGGGGCATTGCCCCAAAGTAATCAGCTCTTTTACCTTTAAAAAAAAAATACAAACACCCCCCCCAACAATACAACCCACCACCCACACAACCAATCCCCCAAAAAAATACTAACTAAAAAAACATAAGCTCCCCATTTCCCTGAAAAGGGCATTTGGATGGGCATTGCCCTGAAAAGGGAAGTTAGCTATTTTGCAGCCCAAAGCCCTAACCTAAAAATAAAACCCACCCAATACACCCTTAAAAAAACCTAACACTAACTCCCTGAAGATCGACTTACCGGGAGACGTCTTCATCCAAGCCGGGCAGAAGTGGTCCTCCAGATGGGCAGAAGTCTTCATCCAAGCTGGGCAGAAGTGTTCCTCCAGACAGCAGAAGTCTTCATCCAGACGGCATCTTCTATCTTCATCCATCCTGCACGGAGCGTGTCCATATTCAAGACATCTGACGCGGAGCATCCTCTTCGGCCGACGACTACCCGACGAATGAAGGTTTCTTTTAGTGACGTCATCCAAGATGGCGAACCTTAGATTCCGATTGGCTGATAGAATTCTATCAGCCAATCGGAATTAAAGTAGAAAAAATCCTATTAGCTGATGCAATCAGCCAATAGGATTTAACTTCAATCCTATTGGCTGATTGGAACAGCCAATAGAATGTGAGCTCAATCCTATTGGCTGTTCCAATCAGCCAAAAGGAATGAAGTTCAATCCTATTGGCTGATTGCATCAGCCAATTGGATTTTTTCTACCTTAATTCTGATTGGCTGATAGAATTCGGAATCTAAAGGACGCCATCTTGGATGACGTCACTTAAAGGAACCTTCATTCGTCGGGTAGTCGTCGGCCGAAGAGGATGCTCCCCATCGGATGTCTTGAAGATGGACCCGCTCCCCACCGGATGGATGAAGATAGAAGATGCCGTCTGGATGAATACTTCTGCCATCTGGAGGACCACTTCTGCCCGGCTGGGATGAAGACTTCTGCCCGTCTGGAGGACCACTTCTGCCCGGCTTGGATGAAGACGTCTCCCGGTAAGTCGATCTTCAGGGGGTTAGTGTTAGGATTTTTTAAGGGTGTATTGGGTGGGTTTTATTTTTAGGTTAGGGCTTTGGGCTGCAAAAGAGCTAACTGCCCTTTTAAGGGCAATGCCCATCCAAATGCCCTTTTCAGGGTGGAGGGTTGGTTGTGTGGGTGGTGGGTTTTATTGTTGGGGGGTTGTTTGTATTTTTTTTACAGGTAAAAAGAGCTGATTACTTTGGGGCAATGCCCCGCAAAAGGCCCTTTTAAGGGCTATTGGTAGTTTAGTTTAGGCTAGGGTTTTTTTTTATTTTGGGGGGGGCTTTTTTATTTTGATAGGGCTATTAGATTAGGTTTAATTAGTTTAAATTTCTGTAATTTGTTTATTATTTTCTGTAATTTAGTGTTTGTTTGTTTTTTGTACTTTAGATAATTTAATTTAATTTAGGTTATTGTATCTAATTTAGTTAATTGTATTTAATTTAGATAATTTATTTAATTATAGTGTACTGTTAGGTGTAATTGTAACTTAGGTTAGGTTTTATTTTACAGGTACTTTTGTATTTATTTTAACTAGGTAGTTATTAACTAGTTAATAACTATTTAATAACTATTCTACCTAGTTAAAATAAATACAAACTTGCTTGTAAAATAAAAATAAACCCTAAGCTAGCTACAATGTAACTATTAGTTATATTGTAGCTATCTTAGGGTTTATTTTATAGGTATTTAGTTTTAAATAGGAATAATGTAGTTAATGATAGTAATTTTATTTAGATTTATTTAAATTAGATTTAAATTAGGGAGTGTTAGGGTTAGACTTAGGTTTAGGGGTTAATACATTTAATATAGTGGTGGCGACGTTGTAATGTTATGTAGGTGGCGGTGATGTAGGGGGGCAGATTAGGGGTTAATAAGTGTTATGTAGGTGGCGGCGGTGTAGGGGGGCAGATTAGGGGTTAATAACATGATGTAGGTGGCAGCGGTGTAGGGGGGACAGATTAGGGGTTAATAAGTGTTATGTAGGTGGCCGCGGTGCAGGGGGGGCAGATTAGGGGTTAATAACATAATGTAGGTGGCGGCGGTGTAGGGGCAGCAGATTAGGGGTTAATAAGTATAATGTAGGTGTCGGCGGTGTAGGGGGTGGCAGCTTAGGGGTTACTAAGTATAATGTAGGAGCGGCAGTGTCGGGCGGCAGATTAGGGGTGTTTAGACTCGGGGTACATGTTAGGGTGTTAGGTGTAAACGTAACTTTATTCTCCCATAGGAATCAATGGGATATCGGGCAGCAGCGAACATGAGCTTTCACTGCTTTCAGACTCCCTTTGATTCCTATGGCATCAGCCACCTCCAGGGCGGCGGATTGAAAACCAGGTACGCTGGGCCGGAATAGTGCCGAGCGTACCTGGTAGAAATTTGTTAACTAGCAAAAGTAGTCAGATAGTGCCGAATTTGCATTCGGAACATCTGTAATGACGTAAGCATCGATCTGTGTCGGACTTTGACCGGCGGATCATATGTTACGTCACAAAATTCTACTTTTGCCGGTCTGTAGGGTTTGATAATTTATAAATAAGGCGAAAAAGGCTCGCCACAAATATGCTTCGGAATTCCATCGTATTTGAGGTTGAAGGCTTGATAAATAGGCCCCATTGTCTGATGATGATGACTCTTGAAAAATTAAGAGTAAAGGGTTTGGCTATAACAGTGCTAAATTTCCTTAAAACTCTTGGGTATTAGCCAGTGCTACAAAATTTGGCGGGCTAAACAAATAAATTGTAATAATAATAATGATTCCATCTGGACCTGGAGTTTTATTTACCTTTATATTACCTAGTATTTTCCTGATATCCTCTAGAGATAACCCAGATATTGGTATGGGCTTCTATGTTCTAGTTTGTTTCAGTGTATCCCCTATTGGCTCCTTTCTTGTGTATACTAAAGAAAATAACTGGTTTAGCACCTCAGCCTTCTCTCTGTCTCTGGTAATCATTCGACCCTTCTCACATTTTAATATACCTACATTTTCCTTCTTAGATTTTTTTGTTATTTATATTCTTAAAAAAGCCTTTTAGAGTTTGACTTAGAATCCTTTGGAATGAATCTTTCATTTTTAATCTTGGCGACTTTGATTGCTTTTGTGCATGCTTCATATATCCTATTTTATAAAAGGCCAAGTGTGTTTGTCTGAAGCTGTCATGTGCAGTAGAAACTGCGAGGACAAACACACCTGGCCTTCGAGAAGACTGACCTGGCTGGCATGACATCTGGAATGACCGTGTGTGATGGAGGCGGGGCCGGGCATGACAGGGGCGGGGCTGGATGGGGCCATGACCATGGATGTCAGAGAGAGAGAGAGCGAAAGATCAAAAAAAGAGGAGGCATAGAGAGAGAGCTCAAAAAAGAGGGGGGATAGAGGGAGCAAAAGAGATAGGGGGAGGGAGAGAAAAAGAAAGGGGAGAGAGCAAAATAGGTGAGATAGAGAGAGCAAAAGAGAGAGAGACAGCAAAAGAGAGGAGGAGAAAGGGGAGAGAGCAAAAGAGGGGAGAGGGGAGAGAAAGAGAGTGCAAAAGAGGGGGGGGAGAGAGGGAGGAGAGAGCGAGCAAAAGAGATGTGAGAGAGAGCAAAAGAGAGGTGGGAGATCACAAAAGACAGGGGAGCGAGAGTACAAAAGTGAGGGGGGAAAGAGAGGTGAGAGGGAGAGAGAGAGCAAAAGAGAGGGTGAGAGAGAGCATAAGAGAGAGGGGAGAGAGAGCAAAAGAGAGGGGGGAGATAGGGCAAAAGAGAGGGGGGAGAGAGAGAACAAAAGAGGGGGGAGAGAGGGAGGAGAGAGCGAGCAAAAGAGATGTGAGAGAGAGCAAAAGAGAGGTGGGAGATCACAAAAGACAGGGGAGCGAGAGTACAAAAGTGAGGGGGGAAAGAGAGGTGAGAGGGAGAGAGAGAGCAAAAGAGAGGGTGAGAGAGAGCATAAGAGAGAGGGGAGAGAGAGCAAAAGAGAGGGGAGAGAGAGTGCAAAAGAGAGGGGGGAGAAAGGGGAGAGAGCAAAAGAGGGGAGAGAAAGAGAGTGCAAAAGAGGGGGGAGAGAGGGAAGAGAGAGAGAGAGCAAAAGAGATGGGAGATAGCAAAAGAGAGGGGGAGAGCACAAAAGACAGGGGAGCGAGAGTACAAAAGTGAGGGGGGAAAGAGAGGTGAGAGGGAGAGAGAGAGCAAAAGAGAGGGTGAGAGAGAGCATAAGAGAGAGGGGAGAGAGAGCAAAAGAGAGGGGGGAGATAGGGCAAAAGAGAGGGGGGAGAGAGAGAACAAAAGAGGGGGTATAGAGAGAGCAAAACACATAGAGAGAAAGATAGCAAAAGAGAGGGGGCGAGAACAAAAGAAAGGGGGAGAGAACAAAAGAAAGGGGGAGAGAGAGAGCAAAAGAGAGGGGGATAGCACAAAAGAGAGGGAGGAGAGAGAGCGCAAAAGAGAGGGAGGAAAAGAGAGGGGGGAGAGAGAGCAAAAGAGAGGGGGGAGAGAGAGAGCAAAATAGAGAGGGGGAGATAGAGAGCAGAAGAGGGGAAGAGAGCGAGCAAAAGAGAGGGGGTAGAGAGAGAGAGCAATGGGTTGAACCGCTGTACTACAAAAAATGGCCCGTGTACACAGGCTTTAGGACTATTTCCTTATATATTTGGAATGTTGTGTCTGTACTATTTTCTTTAAATAAGTTTAATGTCCTATGTTTTTCCTAATTTATTTAGCAACATTGGCTTGGATTTATTTATTTTACTTTTATAACCATGTGGTATGTGTTGATGTGTATATTTCTTTAACAACGTTTTAAATGTTATCCATTTATCATCTGTGTTTTTATTTAAGAATACTTTGCCCAAATTTATGCTATTTAATGATTTCCTTAAAGTGATGGTAAATCCTAGCGTTTGTGTTTGGCGCCATGCTGGATAGCCCACACGGCTATTGGCTCAGTGGTGGAAACATCACCTCTCAGCAAAATAGCGTTCTGCCGTGGGCTGCCTGACGGACTCTAAGTGTGGCAAACGCTTCAAACAAATAAATAAACTTTCAGCATCAAGCATTTTATACTTCATGCGGTAGATTTATCATAGTGCGAGTCGACATGATACGATGTAGGGTATCATGTCTGCTGCCAATCAACCCGATCGTATTCCATTGGGTTGATTTCTGTCCACGTCCTCAGAGCAGGCAGACAAGTTATGGAGCAGCGGTCTTTAGTCTGCTGCTTCATAACTTCTGTTTCCGGCGAGCCTAAAAGCTGATGCGGAAACAGGGGCATCAAGCTCCATTCAGAGCTTGATAATTCGGCCCCCATGACTGAAAGTCCCCTTTACTTGTTCCAAAGGTAAATCTTAGCGTTTCACAAATGCTAGTATTTACCATCACTTTAAATCATTGAATTTTCTTAAAATTAAAAGTATTGGTTGAACCTTTGTAACTGTTTCTGAAAGAGCTTTAAAACGTGACCATATTATGACCAATGGAACCCAAATGTTCTTTGACTTCCATGTTTGATATTTCTCTTTTGTTTGATAGCACTAAATCCAATATATCCGTATTCCTAGTCAGCACTTCTATTAATTGTCCAAAAAAGTAGCAGCACCACTTTGTCAGATTCACAATATATGTATTGGGACATCATCATTTAAAGATATCAGCCCGACGTTTCAGTTCAAATGACCTTAACATGATTCAACATAATACCACATGATTAAGGTCATTTTGACCAAAATGTTGTGCTGATATCTTTATATGATGATGTCCCAATAAACATATTGTGAATCTGACAAAGTGGTGTTGCTACTCCTTGTGTGCACCTTTATGCAGGAGTGCTGGACATTTTACTTTGACCCAGATTGTATTGGGGGTAGTTAAAATGTACCAAAAATACAACAATTATTATTAGCAGCCTTTCCTATTTGCATTAGCAATTGAGTTTCTTCCATATTGCTAATGCTGGGGGGGGGGGGTGCTTTTAGCAAGTTCCTAGCAATATAAGATATAATATGTAAGATTTTTTCCCACTCTATTTCAACCCACAGTGTCTCTACATTATCATCCCTATCATCATAAATATCTTCCTTTATTGTAGGTTTAACATCAGGTTTAATGGGACACTCAAGTCAAAATTAAACTTTCATGATTCAGATTCATGCAATTTTATCTTTCCAATTTACTTCCATTAACAAAATGTGCACAGTCTTTTTATGTTTACACTTTTTGAGTCACCAGCTCCTACTGAGCATGTGCAATAATTCACAGAATATATGTATATGCATTTGTGATTGGCTGATGGCTGTCACATGAAACAGGAGGATTATTTTTTTTAAATAAATGTACTACTCATTTGAAATTCAGACTAAGTGATATTTCATTCTCTTTTTATCGTTTATTTGATGATTATGCAAATCTAGTGTATTTATTATATATGCAAATTCCTCCTCCCTTTTGCAATACTCCTGTCCCTCCTAAATAAAGTATAACCATCTAAGTTAACTGCCCAGTCATGTAAATAATCCCACCAGGTTTCAGGTATAGTGATAATATCATAATCCTCTTCTGCAGCTAGGAGCTAATGCTCCTCCATTTTACCAGTCATGGTTTGTAATTTTCATGTGTTTTTGGCTGCTACTTGGTGTGCTTTCCTCCAAATGTTGTAACGTGACATTTACTATGTGTGTACATCTGTCAACCATTCCTTGAGATATTCTAGGTGTGTCATATTCACAGATTGATCTGTCTGCTCTATTATGCTTGGACTGAGCCTCCGGTCTTGCTAAAAGAAAAAGTGTTGGGAATTCTCTTAGATAGAATGCCCCACATTGTTCCTCAAAAAAAATGGTATTTCTCCCAATAACCGAAAATTATGTTAAATTGCATGCAATGGTTTAAGAAGCACTAAAAAGCTATGGGGTGGATTTCTCTTGTCTAATTGTCCTTGTGTGGTTTGAATATCCCTGTGTGGTTTGAATTTACTCTGTGTCTGTTTTCACTTTACCATATAATATACTGTGAATTATAACACTACTAAAATGCGTCAATAATTATTTTACTGAATAAAATATAACATTTTGCTATTGCAAATAATTGTTCCAATCAGCCAATAGAATGCAAGCTCAATTCGTCGTCTTGCCGCTTGGATGATGACTTCTCCAAGCCTTCCTTGAGGACTTCTTGCCGCTTGGATGAAGACTTCTTCTGGCTGGATGAGGATGGATGTCCGTTCTTCAAAAATTGTAAGTGGATCTTCAGGGGTTAGTGTTAGTTTTTTTAAGGGTTTATTGGATGAGTTTTATTTTTAGATTAGGGACTTTGGGCACTGTAAAAGAGCTAAATGTCCTTTTAAGGGCAATGCCCATCTAAATGCCCTTTTCAGGGCAATGGGGAGCTTAGGTTTTTTTAGGTAGGTTTTTATTTGGGGGGGTTGGTTGTGTGGGTGGTGGGTTTTACTGTTGGGGGGTTGTTGGGGTTTTTTTTTACAGGTAAAAGAGCTGATTTCTTTGGGGCAATGCCCCGCAAAAGGCCCTTTTACGGGCCATTGGCAGTTTAGTGTAGGCTAGGGTTTTTTATTTTGGGAGGGGGAGCTTTTTTATTTTGATAGGGCTATTAGATTAGGTGTAATTAGTTTAAATATTTGATCATTTCTTTTTTATTTTGTGTATTTTAGTGTTTATATTTTTTTTGTAATTTAGTTAATTGTATTTAATTAATGTAATTTATTTAATTTTAGTGTAATGTTAGATTTAACTGTTAGACAGGTTAGCTTTAATTTTACAGGTAAATTTGTATTTATTTTAACTAGGTAGCTAGTAAATAGTTAATAACTATTTACTAACTAGTCTACCTAGTTAAAAAATACAAACTTACCTGTAAAATAAAAATAAAACCTAAGATAGCTACAATGTAACTATTAGTTATATTGTAGCTAGCTTAGGGTTTATTTTACAGGTAAGAATTTAGTCTTAAATAGGTATTATTTAGGTAATAATAGCATTTTTTATTTAGATTTATTTTAATTATATTAAAGTTAGGGGGGTTAGGGTTAGGGTTAGACTTAGGGTTTATTTTTATTTTACAGGCAAGTTTGCATTTATTTTAACTAGGTAGAATAGTTATTAAATAGTTATTAACTATTTAATAACTACCTACTTAAAAGAAATACATATTTACCTGTAAAATAAAACCTAACCTAAATTACAATAACACCTAACACTACACTATAATTAAATAACAATTAAATACAATAAAATAAAATTATCTAAAGTATAAAAAACCCCACTAAATTACAGAAAATAATAAACAAATTACAAGATTTTTAAAATAATTACTCCTAATCTAATCCCCCTAACAAAATAACACCCCCCCCCAAAATAAAAAAAGCCCTACCCTACAGTAAATTACAAATAGCCCTTAAAAAGGCCTTTTGCGGGGCATTGCCCCAAAGTAATCAGCTCTTTTACCTGTAAAAAATTACAAATCCCCCCCCAACATTAAAACTCTACCACCCACACAACCAACCCTACTCTAAAACCCACTCAATACCCCCTTAAAAGGGCCTTTTGCGGGGCATTGTCCCAAAGTAATCAGCTCTTTTACCTGTAAAAAATTACAAATCCCCCCCAACATTAAAACCCTACCACCCACACAACCAACCCTACTCTAAAACCCACCCAATACCCCCTTAAAAAAACCTAACACTAACCCCTTGAAGATCACCTTACCGGGAGAGTCTTTATCCAACCGGGCTGATGTCCTCAACAAAGCCAGGAGAAGTCTTCATCCAAGATGGGCGAAGTAGTCCTCCAGACGGGCAGAAGTCTTCATCCAGATTGGATCTTCTATCTTCAAGCAGCGGGTCCATCTTCAAGACATCCGGCGCGGAGCATCCTCTTCCAACTAAGTCTTCTTACTAAATGACGGTTCCTTTAAGTGATGTCATCCAAGATGGTGTCCTTTCAATTCCGATTGACTGATAGAATTCTATCAGCCAATCGGAATTAAGGTAGAAAAAATCCTATTGACTGATGCAATCAGCCAATTGGATTGAAGTTCAATCCAATTGACTGATCCAATCAGCCAATAGGATTGAGCTGGCATTCTATTGGCTGTTTCAATCAGCCAATAGAATGCCAGCTCAATACTATTAGAATTGTATTAGAATCAATTGTGGCTATATAGTTGATTGTACTGTTTGAATGTTAGTAGCTAATATCTTGGAATCTCATTGTGTTAATTGAATGAAATTCAATTGTGAATAAGGCTAGTTATAAAGTTACAATTTGGTTTGCTTTGTAAAGAGTTGCAACAGTTTAAACACTGTACAGTTTGACTCATATTCTGGTTCCTACAAATATATTTCAATGTGTCTATAAATATTAACTAATATAAAAGAACTTAGGAATTTATATTAATTTTATGGTTTTGTATATGCATTTTATTGGGGTCTTGTTTTAAAGAATAATTATTAAATATATTGTATCACAACCTGGCCATAAACTGACATATTATTTGGAGGCACTGCTGAGATATTATTAATATTTATCACATTGATATAATATACTTGTAGTAAATAGAAATTATTATTTTAAAAAAAATGTAAAAAAATAAATACATTTTTATAATTAATTTTTTATTGTGATTAAATATTTCAAAATTAATATTAATATCTTGAAATATTATTAAAAAAAACAATTTTGAAAACAAATGATGAAATATTAATTTTCATATTTCGAAACTAATAATTTTTGAAAATATATATTTTTTTCTCTCTTTTTGGCAAAAATTGTATTAGCATTTTAATTTAACTAAATACTAAGCCAATATAATAATGTCTGTAACCAGAAGTGAATCTGTACATAGTGTTGACATGTATTCCCCGACAAAACCCCTTACTCAAGGCAATATTCTTAAGATGGACATTAAAGGCCACATTAAAAAGAGGTTTAATATTGCGGGTGTATTTAAATGTTAATATAAATATGCTTCAAATTAAGGCTAAAAAAAATTGCTATTGATGATGAAAGGTGGAATAAAAAAGGTGACTTATTCCAAGAATTATTAAAAATTAATCAATGCAAAAATCACCAAAAGCGAGACAAACTAATACTAAAATATTGTCCCCTTGTAATATGCATTATTGACGAAATGTCGCTATATCTCATAGAGAAGGAACTGCAAATACAGGAGCTAGAAAATAGTATTCGCTCCTCACGCAGATGCAAAGATAATTTAAAAATAGCCAAAAATAAAATTGATGAGTTTGCCCAATACATAGCCACCTTAGATAAGCATAACTTAGATTTACTAGCAAAGATACAAGAGTTAAATAAACAGCTTGCACAAAGCCAGAGAGAATGAAGGGATTTAAAAAAGGTTGTATTGTCAAAATGAAAACCCCTCTATTAACAGCGATAATAATGCAGATAATTCTAACTCTCTTAGAGAATGCATCAGGGATGAAATGCAGAAATATAGGGAAGAATGTAGACAAGGGACCCCTGTTGAGTCAGAAATAGATTTGAAAAAGAGATTAAACTTCTTGCGCTATAAATCCAACAGCAAGGACCAGCACCACAGATGGATACTAGTTCCCTACAAACTAGCAAAAGGAATATTGAAGTGAAAAAACAAATTCTGTGGGTGCCTTAAAGGGCAGGTCAAAAAAATATATGAGTTGATTATGTCCTAATACATATGAAAAAAATCTTTTAACAGATGATAGGTAAATGATCAAGAAAAAAAAAAGAAAAAAAAAATCTTTTAACAAATGATAGGTAAATGATCAAGAAAAAAAACAGCCAATTGAAATGAATGTTAAAATATAATTGAATTAGACTTAACTGAATGTATTAAAAGAGTTGTAAGAGAAATAATTCATACAATGAGATAAATATAAAAAGGCAATACTAAATGTACATAAATAAATGCATAAAAACTTGTTTATATAAAATGAGTAATTCTCTGTAAGTGACCTATCTATGTAGACCTCTAAAGACACTTCAAAATACTTAGCCTCTGCTGCAGACAGGGCTAAGGAAGCAAAAAAGCAGTACTAATGAGAGAAAACGAATCCTGGTTATTTAAGCAAAATAACAATGAGCTGCAACAATGATGCTCAATTCAATTTCAAAGTTTTAGGATTGGTGTAAAACGGCAATCCTGCGCAGGCTATAGCCGTGGAGAAACAGTACCTTAATTTGTTCAGGAGCTCCAAGTGTTTTAGTAATCCAGTGTAGCGGTTATACCGCAAGCATGAAACAGCTCTGGGAACCCTCTGTGTGTGATGGGAAGAAAGCTGCCGAGCTCCTCTCCCCTGCACCCTCTGGAATTCCACCCTCAGCTGTGTGATGTCCGTTTGTTGCTTCAGTGTTTCCTGGAGTACAGTGTCCTTAGTGAGCCACAATAGTGTGAAGAAAGTAGTTCCGGCAATGTTTCAGCTCATAGCAGAGCCTTTGTCAAGCCAACTGATTGTTTAATTATTGGTAGTGATCTCCTGAAGTGATTAAGCACCATAATTGATTGCATAAATAATGTAATTTGGTCACAAGTTTAAAGGCCTATTAATTATGAGAAATCCGGTATATCTCGCAACTGACATAACTGTCACGTGGTGGAAGAGAAGCCTGATGCTATGGAGATTCATTTCAGGAATAACTCTGTACCTGAAATCACTATTTTACAAATAGATGATCAGACTCCTTTAAGTGGCTCTGATGGTAATACTTTTAAAATTTCGCCTGGAAAGATAGCGAATATTTCCTTAGACGGCGATGTATTAACCATATCTCTCCACAAGAGGGATGCTAAAACCCCTAAGGGGGGAGACCACGCTCAATACCTCGCAGGAATTGAGAGAGTTATAGAGGATCTATTTATCCCTATGCAAGTGCATGACCTTAGTACAACAAAGTATGCCAAATTGAACTTAAAACTGGAAGCTAGCTATATAAGTGAAGACTTGTTAGCGCAGATAGCTGAACCTAAAATGATTAAATATCTTTCTCCCCAAGACCACTGTGTCCGCGGCCTAGATGACAGGTTTGAAAACTATAACATCACAACTTAATGTTTATTATCTATCTCTATAGGTAATAAATCAGCAAAGCACCTGTTTTTAGTTTTAAATACTCCCCATAATCAAATATACATTGGCAATGATCTCTTACATAGATATGCCATACAAATAGATTTGATTAACTCTTGCCTCTGGAGCAGGTTAAAGGGGGACCCTGAAGTATTTCAAGATGAAAGTGCAGCCCTGAAATCAAACCAGCAATTGCCATATGCTGTGAATAACAATGGTGTCTAACAATGTTATAATTCCTGCTGGGGCTGATAAATTCCTTTTACCCTTACAGGTAAAGAGAGGTCAGAAATTAAAAACTTCGGAAACTCTAATTTGCCTCTCCCATAGAATACAAAATCTGGGTATCACAATGACCTATACTCCTATGGTAAATATTGGAACTATTACAATACATGTTATTGTGCATAACATGAAACCACAGGATATAACCTTATCCAAGGTAACTAGCATAGGATATGCACTGGAATCAAGTTATAACACTTTTGGATTCCAGAATAATGTAATTGGGCTAATACCTGAAGGATACTTAACTGAAGAACAATAAATAGAACAATCCTTTGCATCTATGCCAGAGGGTCTATTTACAATTCAGTCTATTTATCCCTTCAACTCAGAGGAAAGCATCTGTAAAATTGAAGAAGTCTCTCTAGTATTTGACCAGCCGATCAAACAGCAAGAATACCCCAATACTCAGAGTCATGGGGGCAATGTAAATTATAATCAAGGGGACCTCACCTATAGTTTGGGAGAAGTCTATGAAATAGGACAGCCTGAAATCTTTCCAGGATTTCAGCAAATAGTCAAAGAGCAAATATCCTTAGCTAATGGCTGTTCCAGTGAGGATGAACGCCAACAGCTACGAGAACTCCTGATGGAGTACAAAGATATTTTTGCTAGGGATTCTTATGACTGTGGGACTACAGGCTTGCTTATTGCAAGAATACAAACAGATCCCAATGCGCAACCTGTCTTTGTTAAACAATACAGACTTCCTTTAGCCTCATATGATTCTCTTGCAGAAATCATAAGGAACCTGGAAGAAAGAGGTATTATCTGACAGGTGCAAAGCTCTTATAACAATCCTATTCTAGGTGTTCTTAAGTCCAATGGATAATGGCGGTTGTGTGCTGACTTAAGACAGCTAAACAAATGAGTGTACATGTCTGGCTGGCCTGTGCCATATATTGAGCAGTGCCTAGCACAGATGCAGGGATCCAAAATATTCACTGCAATTTATTGCGCGCAGGGATATTGGACCATAAAGGTTCATGAGAAGGACCTGTATAAGCTGACATTCTCATTCCAAAAGGTCCAGTATGCATTTCAGAGACTCCCATTTGGATACATAAATTCTGGACATTAATTTGCTGTATTCATGCATAAGGATATGCCTGATGCACTGGAAAGGGGAACCTTATATTATGTTGATGATGTTTTATTCAAAAGAACAGACTTTGAAAAACACATCACAGAGCTTAAACACGTCCTCAGCTAACCTAAAAGGGCAGGTGTCAAATTATCCCTACAAAAAGCTCAATGGTGCCGCACTCGTGTAAACTTCTTGAGGCATGAAGTTACTTCTGAAGGACTTAATCCTCAGAAGAAAAAGGTGGAAGCTATCATAAATTCTAAAAACCCAACTAACTTGAAGGAATTGAGATCATTCCTGGGTATGACGAATTATTCCTGCAAATTCATTAATAATTATGCAGAATTAGCTAAACCACTACTACTTCTTCTAAAGAAGGATGTGAAATGGCACTGGAGTGAGTCTCAAGAGACAGCCATCTAGGAGCTGAAGAGAAAACTCACTCAAGCACCTTACTTAGCATACCCTGAAGGGGGTAAACCTTTCTTCTTAGAAACAGGTTACACAGATGTAAGCATGAGTGCTATTTTATACCAAAAGCATGATAATTTAGGCAAAGTCATTGCTTATGCGAGCAAAACTCTATCCCCAGTAGAAATAAAATTTAGCAATTGCATAAAAGCCCTCTTATCTACTGTATGGGCTCTACAAAATTTCTGCAGCTACATATAGGGCGAGAAAATTATTGTAGAAACGGCCCACCAGACTTTGTTATATCTGCAAAGTGAGAGAATAAGATATGGGAATTTGTCTAATAGCCGCATAACCGCGTGGACCCTTTCCTTACAAGGCTGAGAAATTCGCTACAAGCAGAAAAAAAAATCCAGTCACACAGGGGCTTGCTGAGCTCCACGACTGTACTGCTAAAGATCCTGGGGAAGAATTATCAGAAGATGATTTTCTGGAGGAACAATTGCTTTCTCCATATAAAATGTATAATGTGGACCAGTGTCAAACATTACCTTGGGTATATGTTGATGGTTGTTCTTACCATGCCACTATTGATAATGAGCGCAGACTAGTCGCTGGCATTGGTATAACTTGGGCAAATGGATTCCCAAATATTTCTGTAGGTTTCAACATTGGACCAAGATCCAGTCAAGTTGCAGAACTTACTGCTGTTCTAAAAACCATTGAAATGGCTATTGAACATGGTATTCATTACTGACTCAAATTATGTGCGTGACAGTTTTGTTGAATACATGCCAACTTGGAAAAGAAATGGTATGCAGAAAAGCAATAACAAACCAGTCAAGCATGGCAAGTTGTTCTGCAAGATTGATAATCTGGTGGTATCCAATGATTTAACCATACACTGGAAAAAGACCAAGGGTCATTCCAGAATTCAAGGTCCTGATAAGGAAGGCAATGACCTTGTGGATTCATTAGCCAAACAAGGAGTCATAACTGTAGAACTCCCTAATCAACCACTTAATGGGTGCATTTCAGGTAGAAGCCATTACCAGAAACCAAGCAAAACAACAGAGTGAGCCTAACCTGGTACAATGGAGTCAGGATTCCCCTAGTGAGGACCTGATCACTAGTAAAAAAAAAAAAGACCCCATTGTAGGTATCTTCTATAAACACATAGAAGATCCTGAAAGCAACCCCATCTCAAAAGATGATTGTATTGGCAAAGAAGATCTTAGAATCTTAATGAAGTCCAGATCACAATTCAAATTACATGATGGTTTGTTAATTAGAACCTCCAAAACTGGCATCCAGCAATGGGTAGTACCCACCAAGTTCAGAGGTCTAATGCTTCAACATGCTCATGATGCTCCCACATCTGGTCATCATGGTGCCAAACTCACGTATGAAATATTGTGTGATTATGCCTTTTTGCCACACATGTTGAAAGATGTTCAAACCTACTGTCAAGGTTGTCTAATCTGTCCACAGTTCCAACCCACTGCGCCCACACGTAGAGCGCCATTGCAGAAAAGGGGGATAGTAATGCCATGGTCAGATATACAAATTGAATTTATTGGTCCAGTAACAAGATCATTAAGAGGTAACAAATACATGTTAACAGTGACATGCTTGTTCACTAAATGGGTAGAGTGCATCAGTGCACCTAACTCTAGTGCTGAAACATGCGCAGCTTTGCTCATCAACCATGTGTTTTCCAGATTTGGTTTACCCCAAAGAATCGAATCAGATCGGGGAACCTACTTCACTAGCAAAGTGATGACCAAAATGTGGAAAATACTAGGGGTTAAAAGAAAGCTCCATATTGCATATAGAGCTGCCTGAAGTGGTGGTGTAGAGTGTTACAACCAGTCCATTGCGAAAATCCTCAAATAGTTTGTGAGTGAAACGGGTAAAGACTGAGATGTAAAACTACCTCTAGTCCTAATGGCATTAAGAGCAACTCCAAGTAGTTCTAGCAAGATGTTACCTTTTGAACTGATGACTGGTAGTAGAATGGTTCTACCTCAGCATCTACTGTACCGTACATCAGACCAGAACTTGATAAACGCTGCCTATACACATCAATATGTGGAGAACCTAAGAAAGCTCCTACAATATGCCTTTGCATTTGCTCAAAGGACCTTAGAAAAAGCTGCAACTGCCACTAAAACCTATTATGATCGCAAAACATCCAAAAAGGAATATGAAATAAATTATATATCTTTATAACTTTGGAAGAGATCAGGTTAGGGAGAAGACATTTCTTCCATCATGGAAAGGTCCTTTTGTCATTACTGCAAAATATCTCCAGTGGCCTATAAAATAAGGATCCCCAAAAATGAAAGTTTCATAGATAAATGGGTCCATATTAATCAGTTGCGTGCGTGCCATCCTAGGTCCCAACTACAAGTCATAGAGGGAGAATGAAGTCATATCCCCAAATGCACTAAAAAAATATTGGAGTTTAAAGATGCCTATCTGATGAAGATAAGGGCTCAAAAATAATGGACTCTCCTCATAGAAGACTGTCTATGATGGAAACTGTCAATACACTCACCAAGTACCACTGACTTTAAGCCAATTCAAATACATGTGTCCTACATCTATTGAAATTGGAAGGGGGATTTATGTCAAGGTACCTGAGTATTATTAGATAATATACACATATATACTTATTATTATTTAATAATAATATGGCTGTGTACACCTAATAATTAATTTCATTGGTAAAACTCCAAAATGTCACTGTGTGTAATTTAGCCCCACTTCTGTTGGCTACACAGGATGAATCATAGACCCCCTCTCTCATTCAGCAAAGAAATTGCAATGCACCCAAGTGAGAACAAAGGCTTAGACTGTTGTATAGAAAAACATATACGGCTAGATTTAGAGTTTTGTTGGTAAAAACCTGCATAGCTAACACTGCTATTTTTCCCAACGCACCTTTCCAACAGCTGGCAAAACGTTCTTGTGCACGATATCCCCATAGGAAACAATGGGGCTGAGCTAGCTGAAAAAAAACCTGCAAAAAAACAGCGTTCAGCTTATAACGCAGCCCCATTGTTTCCTATGGGGAAACACTTTCTAACATGAACCCTGAGTCTAAACACCCCTAACCTTACACTTATTAACCCCTAATCTGCCGCCCCCGCTATTGCTGACCCCTGCATATTATTATTAACCCCTAATCTTCTGCTCCGGACACCGCCGCAACCTACATTATCCCTATAAACCCCTAATCTGCTGCCCCTAACACCGCCGACCCCTATATTATATTTATTAACCCCTAATCTGCCCCCCCAATGTTGCTGCTACCTTACCTACACTTATTAACCCCTAATCTACTGACCAGACCTTGCCGCCACTATAATAAATGTATTAACCCCTAAACCGCCGCACTCCTGCCTCGCAAACACTAGAATAAATCGTATTAACCCCTAATCTGCCCTCCATAACATTGCCGCCACCTACCTACAATTATTAACCCCTAATCTCCCACCCGCACCATCGCCGCTACTATAATAAAGTTATTAACCCCTAAACATAACTCTAACCCTAACCCTAACACCCCTCTAACATAAATATAATTTAAATTAAACGAAATAATATTCCTAAAATTAACTAAATTATTCCTATTTAAAACTAAATACTTACCTATAAAATAAACCCTAATATAGCTACAATATAACTAATAGTTACATTGTAGCTATTTTAGGATTTATATTTATTTTACAGGCAACTTTGTATTTATTTTAACTAGGTACAAAAGCTATTAAATAGTTAATAACTATTTAATAGCTACCTAGTTAAAATAAATACAAAAGTACCTGTAAAATAAATCCTAACCAAAGTTTCAATTAAAACTAACACTACACTATCATTAAATCAATTAAATAAATTACCTACAATTACCTACAATTAAATACAATTAAATAAACTATTCTATAATACAAAAAACCCCCACTAAATTACAAAAAATAAAAAAGAATTACAAGCAGGTTAAACTAATTACACCTAATCTAAGCTCCCTAATAAAATAAAAAGGCCTACCAAAATAAAAAAATTCCCTACCCTATTCTGAAATAGAAAAGTAATCAGCTCTTTTACCAGCCCTTAAAAGGGCTTTTTGTGGGGCATGCCCCAAAGTAATCAGCTCTTTTGCCTGTAAAAAAATACGAACCCCCCGAACATTACAACCCACCACCCACATACCCCTACTCTAACCCACCCAAACCCCCCTTAAATAAACCTAACACTACCCACCTGAAGATCTCCCTACCTTGAGTCGTCTTCACCCAGCCGGGCCGAAGTCTTCATCCGATGAGGCAGAAGAGGATCAGCCAATCGGATTGAACTTGAATCTGATTGGTTGATTAAATCAACCAATCAGATTTTTCCTACCTTAATTCCGATTGGCTGATAGAATCCTATCAGCCAATCGGAATTTGAGGGACTCCATCTTGGATGACGTCAATTAAAGGAACCTTCATTCGTCTGGTAGTCGTTGGTGAAGAAGGATGTTCCGCGCCGGAGGTCTTGAAGATGGAGCCGCTCCTCGTTGGATGGATGAAGATAGAAGATGCAGCTTGGATGAAGATGTCTGCTGGTCCGGATGTCCTATTCTGCTCGGATAGGATGAAGACTTCTGCCGGTCTGGATGTCCTCTTCTGCCCCATCGGATGAAGACTTCGGCCCGGCTGGATGAAGATGACTCAAGGTAGGGAGATCTTCAGGGAGTAGTGTTTATTTAAGGGGGGTTTGGGTGGGTTAGAGTAGGGGTATGTGGGTGGTGGGTTTTAATGTTGGGGGGGTTGTATTTGTTTTTTACAGGCAAAAGAGCTGATTACTTTGGGGCATGCCCAGCAAAAAGCCATTTTAAGGGCTGGTAAAAGAGCTGATTACTTTGTAATGTAGAATAGGGTAGGGACATTTATTATTATTATTTTTTATTAGGGGGCATAGATTAGGTGTGATTAGTTTAAAATTATTGTAATCTTTTTTTATTTTCTGTAATTTAGTGGGGGGGGTTGTAATTTAGTTTAGTTTATTTAATTGTATTTAATTGTTGTTATTGGTAGTTAATTTATTTAATTAATTTAATGATAGTGTAGTGTTAGGTTTAATTGTAACTTAGGTTAGGATTTATTTTACAGATAATTTTGTAATTCTTTTAACTAGGTAGCTATTAAATAGTTAATAACTATTTAATAGCTATTGTACCTAGTTAAAATAAATACAAAGTTGCCTGTAAAATAAATATAAATCCTAAAATGGCTACAATATAATTATTCGTTATATTGTAGCTATGTTAGGGTTTATTTTACAGGTAAGTATTTAGTTTTAAATAGGAAGACTTTAGTTAATAAGAGTTAATTTATTTTGTTAGATTCAAATTATATTTAATTTAGGGGGGTGTTAGGGTTAGGGTTAGACTTAGCTTTAGGGTTTAATACATTTATTATAGTAGCGGCGAGGTCCGGTCGGCAGATTAGGGGTTAATACTTGAAGTTAGGTGGTGACAACGTTGGGGGGGCAGATTAGGGGTTAATAAATATTATATAGGTGTCGGCGATGTTAGGGGCAGCAGATTAGGGGTTCAAAGGGATAATGTAGGTGGCGGCGATGTGCGGTCGGCAGATTAGGGGTTAAAAATATTTATTATAGTGGCGGCAATGTGGGGGGGGCCTCGGTTTAGGGGTACATAGGTAGTTTATGGGTGTTACTGTACTTTAGAGCACTGTAGTTAAGAATTTTATATACCGGCGTTAGCCCATAAAGCTCTTAACTACAGCCTTTCCATGGGCGGTAGGAGTCTTGTTGGTAGAGGGTCTACCGCTCACTTCAGCCAAGACTCTAAATACCAGCGTTAGGAAGATCCTATTGAAAAGACAGGATACGCAATTGGAGTAAGGGGATCAGCGGTATGGAAAAGTTGCGGCTTGAAAGTGAGCTTTAGACCCTTTCCTTCCTGACTCTAAATACCAGCGGGCGGCCAAAAGCAGCGTTAGGACCCCTTAACGCTGCTTTTGACGGCTAAAGCAGAACTCTAAATCTAGGCGATTGTTTACAAAAAGATAGTCATCTGCATATTCCAGGTCTTAAATCAGATCACAAGCCAAAAGCTCCCAATTATCCATTTCAAAGGAAGCCTGGATAAAGACATTTTTTTCTTATCTAAAAAAAAAACAGTCGCTCCATCTTTGAGAATATTTGGATTTGCAAACATCTTAAAGGAATTGTAGCTTTTGCCAACTGCCTGTTAGATATCCCCCTGTTGAGCTCAATACACATTTTCTCTATTTTCCAGAAATCTAGTGAAAATTACAGGAGGAAGACTCGCTAAGCAAAAGCACATTGTTTGCATTGTAGCCATTAAATCATTTTTAAACAACAGCCTGCATAATTTAAATACTATACAATGTTTAATCTGCTGTATTTTATATGTATATAAGGAGATGCTCAAATGAACATGAAGGCCTGAATGTTAAGATTTTAGCATGTCTTAACCTATATTTTTTTTAAAAGCATAAAAGGTTTTAACCTCTGTATTTTTGGAAGCATAGAGATGTCTATTTGTGGACCTAAAAAGTAATGACTAATAGTAAAATTTTAGATAAATGCTGCAAATAGATGTATACATATTAGACAATTTCCCTTTGTTTTACAGGAAAACAAGATGTCCTTAGTCATAATTTATTTATAATCTATAATCTATTTTAACATAAAAATTAATAACACTATTCTTTTTATTTCAGATCTGCAGCTGGTATTGCCATGCATTCAAATATGCATTAGAAATATGAAATACATTGCATTCCTATTGAGATACAATACAATACCAGGATACTGAATGCTGTTTTAAATGGAAAGTTTGCCAGTACTAAAATAAATGTTTTTTTTTTTTTTTAATTATTCTGCTGTGTAGGATCCCCCCTTAGCCCCCAACCTCCATGATCCCCCCATACAGCTCTCTAACCCTCCCCCTCTACCTATTTGCCGCCATCTTGGGTACAGGCAGCTTTGTGCCAGTACCCAATTTGCCCCCTCAAATTTTTATTTTTATTTTTAAAAGTAACAATTTATATTTTCTGTAATGTAGCTGCCCCACTCCCAGCACGTTTGATACCACTCTCCCTCCTTTCATTTTTTTTAACTGATCACCGGTAAATGCATTTAAACGGAAAGTAAGGCTAAATTTTCTATTTCAGCAGCTTATTCATTTCCTCTTTGCTTTAAAATAAAACGATGTAACATTTTAAACTGTCAGGTTGAAAAAAGCGGTTATTTCTGGTGCTCAGTGTACTAGGAAGTAGTGCATCTCTGTGTCGCAGCAGTAATTTGAGCTCAGCAGTTGCGGTCACATGACCAGCTTGACTTCAAAACGTTTCTGAGGAAAAAGGAGTTTTTCTCCATTTCTGGGTGATACGGTCCTAATTGGTAGCGTTAAGGCACCTCAGTAATTGGGGTATGGGGTTGCCTGAAGGGTAATTTAGAAGTTTATTTGATGTTTATAAAATGTTTTTTCTTAACTTTTGTCACATTATTTTAGCTGGGAATCGATCCTAATTTGGGAGAAAATTTAAAGTGTATTTTTTCCTTGGCTTAATTGAATTGAATATTAAAATCTTTGAAACTTATCTGTTTCACAACATTTCTGATATGGAGCAAGAGCCTGCTCTCATGAATCCATGCCTATTATGTTTTAATGCACAAATTGCAGCTCCTATGCAATTTTGTTCTTCATGTGTCAAGAAAACCTTGCAAAATAAAGGTAAAATGTTTGAGCCTAATGTCTCTCAGGATGATGCTTTTAAAGTAATACTTCCGCTTTCTCCTGCTACGTCCCAAGCCTCAATGGCATCACATGCAGTGCCCTGCGGTTCCTCTATAACTCCTAGTGGAGTTTATTTAAAAGCAGAAATTGCTACCCATGTATCTTCAATGGTATCTCCAGCATTAGCTGCCATTCCCAGATTACATGGAAAATGCAAGAGGAAATCTAGAAATTTAGAAAGTAAGGTGCTTGTCCTCAGTTCTGCTTCCCAAGTTGCCCTTTCTCATAAGTCTGATGAGGAAGATACATCATGGCTTTCTGAGGGTGAAATCTCAGATTCGGACAGTATAATTCCTTCTTCTGAGACTGAGGTGGTAGCCTTCAGATTTAAGATTGAACTCCTTTGTGTATTGTTAAAAGAGGTTTTAGCAACTTTAGATGACTCTGATACCCCTGACATTGTCACTCCTAATAAATCTAGGTAACATAATAGTTTCTTTGATAAACATTCCACTTTTTAGGTTTTTCCTGTGCCGGACCATGCTAGGGAGATTATCACACAGAAATGGGAGAAACCAGGAATGTCTTTTTCCCGTCTCCCATTTTTAAGAAAATGTTTCCTTTCGAGGACTCCATCAAAGGCACTTGGTATACTGTACCCAAAGTTGAAGGGGACATTTCCACTCTGGCTAAGAGAACCACTATTCCTATTGAGGATAGCTGCTCTTTTAAGGATCCGATAAACAAGAAGCTGGAGGCTTGTTTGAAAAAGATTTATGTTCATCAAGGTCTCCAATGGCAACCTGCAGTGTGTATTGCCACCATGACTAGTGTGGCGTCTGTTCTCTTCAAGTAGAAACTTATTTGGATGAAATTCAAGATAGGATTAAAGCTCTTAAGTTGGCCAATTCCTTTATTGCAGATTCCATTTTACAGGTTGTTAGACTAGGAGCTAAAACTTCTAGTATCACTGTCCTAGCCCGCAGGGCATTAGGGTTGAAATCCTGGTCTGCTGAAGTTTCCTCTAAAGTCAAAATTCTGGCATTTCCTTACAAGGGCAAAACCTTGTTTGGACCCAGTTTGGCAGAAATGATCTCTGATATTATGGGTGGAAAAGAGTATTTTCTACTTCAAGATAAGAAGATTGGCCTAAAGGACGTCAGAGTAATTTTTGTTCCTTTTTTAACTTCAGAGGATAGCCTTCCCCTTCTTCTTCCAAGCAGGAACAATCTAAGTCTTCTTGGAAACCCAATCACCCTTAGAACAAGGGGAAACAACCAAAGAAACCAGCAGCTGATTCCAAATCAGCATGAAGGGTTTGCCCCTGATCCGGGATCGGATCAGGTGGGGGGGCAGACTTTCTCAGTTTTCTCAAGTCTGGATACGAGATGTCCCAGATCCCTGGACTGCAGACATAGTATCCCAGGGTTACAAATTGGAATTCTAGACTTTTCCTCTCCATCTCTCAAGATTATCTACAGACCAGATAAAGAGAGAGGTGTTCTTGAAATGTATACATCTTTCCACCCTGGGAGTAATAGTTCCAGTGCAGGAACAGGGTCTTGGGTTCCACTCCAACCTATTTGTGGTTCCCAAAAAAGAGGGAACTTTCCATCCCATTCTAGATTTGAAGTGTCTAAACAAGTTTCTCAAAGTTCCATCCTTAAAGATGGAGACTATACGCTCCATTCTTCCTTTAGTACAAGAGGGTCGGTTCATGACTACCATACACCAAAAAGATGCATATCTTCATGTTCCTATTCAAAGGGACCATCACAGATTCCTGAGACTTGCCTTTTTGGACAAATATTTAAAGTTTGTGGCCCTTCCATTTGGTCTAGCCACGCTCCCAGAATTTTTTCAATGGTTCTTGGGGCTCTTTTGGCAGTGATCCATTCTCGTGGAATTGCTGTGGCACCCTACCTGAACGACATATTGGTTCAGGTGCCATCTTTTCAACAAGCAAAATCTGACACAGAGATATTGTTGTCTTTTCTTCATTCCCATGGATGGAATGTGAATCTGGAAAAAAGCTCCCTTCCCTTGCTACAAGAGTAGTGTTCATAGGGAACATAATACATTCTCTATTGATGAAGATTTATCTGACAGAGGTAAGGAAAAATAAAATAATTTCCTCTTGCCTCTCTCTTCAGGCTACTGCTTATCCTTCAGTGGCTCTATGTATGGAGGTAATCGGTCTGATGGTGGCTTCCATGGACATCATTCCTTTTGCTCAATTCCATTTGAGAACTCTCCAGTTGTGCATGCTCAGACAATGGAATGGCGACCATGCAGATCTATCTAAGAGAATAGAGTTAGATCAGTCGTCAAGGGATTTTCTCCCGTGGTGGATTTCTCAGGAACATCTTTCTCAGGGCACATGCTTTCGAAGACCTTCCTGGGTGATCGTGACTAAAGACGCCAGCCTGCTGGGCTGGGGAGCAGTCTGGAACTCAATAAAAACTCAGGGCCTTTGGACTTGGGAGGAGTCTGCTCTGCCCATCAACATCTTGGAGTTGAGGGTGATTTACAATGCTCTATTGGTTTGGCCTCAGTTGTCTTCAGCCCAGATTATCAGGTTCCAGTCAGACAACATAACCTATGTAGCTTACATCAATCACCAGGGAGGAAATCAGAGTTCCTTAGACATGAAGAAGGTTACTCGGATTCTTCAGTGGGCAGAGACCCACAATTGCTGTCTATCTGCCATTCACATTCCAGGAGTAGACAAATGGGAAGGGGATTTTCTGAGCAGACAGACTTTTCATCCGGAGGTGTTTTCCAGCTTAGTCCTCAAATGGGGGGTGCCGGAGTTAGATCTGATGGCATCCCGTCAGAACGCCAAGCTTCCAAGGTACAGTTCAAGGTCAAGAGATCCGCAGGCAATTCTGATAGATGCTTTGACAGTTCCTTGGGTTTTCAGATTGGCATACCTGTTTCCTCCATTTGCTCTCCTTCCATGAGACATTGCCCATATCAAACAGGAGAGGGCGTCTGTGATTCTAATAGCCCCTGCATGGCCTTGCAGGATGTGGTTTGCAGACCTAGAGGAGATGTAATTTCTCCCACCTTGGAGACTACTTCTAAAGGAAGGACCTCCTGGTTCAGTGTCCCTTCCTTCATCCAAATCTAATTTCTCTGAAGCTGACTGCTTGGAGATTGAACGCTTAATTCTGTCTAAGTCGCTCATTGAGACCATGATTCAGGCTTGCAAGCCTGTTACTAGAAAGATTTACCATAAGATATGGTGTAAATATCTTTATTGGTGTGAATCCAAGGGCTACTCTTGGAGTAGAATTAGAATTCTTAGAATTTTATCTTACTTCAGGAATGCCTGGAAAATTGATTGTCATTCAATACCCTGAAGGGCCAGATTTCTGCTTTATCTGTTTTACTACATAAACGTTTGGCGGATGTGCCAGATGTGCAATCTTTTTGTCAGGCCTTGGTCAAAATCAGGCCTGTCTTAAAGTCTGTTGTTCCTCCTTGGAGCCTTAACCTTGTTCTTAAAGTTTTACAGCTGGCTCCGTTTGTGCCATTGCATTCCATAGACATTAAGTTGTTATCTTGGAAGGTTTTGTTTCTTGTTGCTATCTCTTCTGCTCAAAGAGTCTCGGAACTCTCCGCTCTGCAGTGTGATTACCCTTATCTTATTTTTCATGCCCATAAGGCAGTTCTTCGTACTAAGTTAGGTTTCCTTCCTAAGGTTGTTTCTATTAGAAATATCAATCAGGAAATTGTTGTTCCATCTCTGTGTCATAATCCTTCTTCTTCCAAAGAACGTTTGTTACACAGTTTGGATGTTGTATGTGCTCTTAAATTCTACTTACAGGCGACTAAGGATTGTTGCCAGTCTTCTGCCCTCTTTGTCTGTTTCTCTGGGAAAGCTACTGCTACTACTCTTTGTTGTTGGTTACAAAGTATAATTCATTTGGCTTATAAGACTGCTGGACAGCAGCCTCCTGAGAGAATTACGGTTCATTCCACAAGAGCTGTTTCCTCTTCTTGGGCATTCAAAAATGAAGCTTCTGTGGAACAAATTTGCAAGGCTGCAATTTGGTCTTCTCTACATACTTTTTACAAACTATACAAATTTGATATTTTTGCCTCGGGTGAGGCTTCTTTTGGGAGAAAGGTTCTTCAAGCGGTGGTACCTTCTGTTTAGGACTGCCTGTCTTGTCCCTCCCTTTTTATCCATGTCCTCTAGCTTGGGTATTGGTTCCCAACAGTAATTATTCAAGCCGTGGACTCACCATATCTTAGGAAATAAAAACAAAATGTATGCTTACCTGATCAATTTTTTTTTTCTGAAGATAGTGAGTCCACGGCCCCACCCTTTATTTTAAGACAGTTGTTCTTTTGACTATAACCTCAGGCACCTCTACACCTTGTGTTACTCCTTTTTTTCTATTTCCCTTCAGTCAAATGACTGGGGGTTGGGGGTAAGGGAGTGATACTTAGCAGTTTAACTGTGGTGCTCTTTGCATCCTCCTGCTGGTCAGGAGTGATATTCCCAACAGTAATTACTCAAGCCGTGAAATCACCATATCTGGAAAGAAAGAAATTGATCAGCTAAGCATAAATTTAGTTTTTTTGTCTTCTGTGTCCCTTTCTTAAATTTCTTGCATGCTTTTTATTAGTTTGAAGGAAAAGAAAAAAAATAACTTTAACAAATAAACAAGCAAATAAATGCATGCAACACATAAAAATATTTCCTGCAGTTAAAGTTACTCTCAAGGCAGGAAAATATTTTTGAAGGTGAAAAATGCTTTAGACTATTTACATAATTCAGTAGTATTCCAGCAATATCCTGGTAAACTGATTGATTGATTGATGTATCAGCCAATAAACATATACGCTTCTGGTTCTGACAAACAAAAAACTGTCTTTTCTTGGACAGCTTCTGGATGCTGAATTGCAGCAGTAGCACAAGTTACTACTTTAACTTTATTTAAGTTCAAGCTGATGTCAACAAATTTTCCTAAAGAGACATGTTACCCAAATGTTGGAACACTTGAAAGTAATGCAACATAGCTGTAAAAAGCTGATTAGAAAATATCACCTGGACATCTCTATGTAAAAAAGAAAGATGTCACAATGTCCTAAGTATTTACACCCCACTGTTAAGAACTTTAAGCAGCCAATCAATATGCCGGTCCTGGGACCTGCAAGGGGGCGTGCCTCATGTGCACTCATGTTATTTCCCTATTCAGTTTAAAGAAGTTTACTATGATATCTCATGAGATCACAGTTAATGAGCTCAGCACTGCTAAAGCTGACTGACTGCTGATCACTTTTTTTTTTTAACCTGCATCTGGACAGTAACTGAAAGATAACTTTTTACAGATCACTTACTCTGGTAAGCTGAGGAAATTCCATTTAATTCCCTTTAACAAACAATCAATGTTTTCAATATTCAGTGAATAAAGTAATAAAGTAATTAGCTGAGTTTATGACTAGAACCACTGAAGCAGGAGATGCGTATGCAGATCAGAAGTATAAGCCAGACATCAGTATGAGGTTATCCATCAGTAGACAAACATATGTCATGTTTCTGGCCTCTTTAAAAGATTGGAGCCCTATGGCAGGCTTAGCAGTGGACTGGGCAGATTGCATAGCAATAGACTGGAGACTCAAATATACAGGTGGCCCTTGGTTTTTGCGCCGTTTCAGAATAACGCCCTTTTTTCAGTCATGTGACTGCTATTGAAAAGCACTGAGAAGCAGAGTGCATTGATTAAAATAAGGACAGGCCAGTAGGTGGAGCTGTCCGCTTGTATTACAGTAAAGATATGCAAGCTTAACAGGTCTGAAATTAATCAGTGTACACAGACCAGACTAGACCTATCAAGCTGTAAAATGAATAAGATCTAGCAGCCATGAGGGAAACTTTACATCTTCCTGCCCAGCAACTTGAAGGTCAGGGTGCCTAACAAATCAGTCCAGCCTAGAATGCATAGAATATCTGCAGACCGTAAATTAGCTAACAGTGTATGCTACTGTTTCAATGCAGAGACCTTACTGCTTTGTTTGCAGAAAAATGTTTTTGTTCATTAAACTTAGTTTGATTATATATTCTGTGTTGTGTGAATATTTGACACTGTTTATAATGTTGTTTAGCATTTATAGTCTTCATTTCAAAGTTTTAAAATAATGTATTATAGGTTACTTAGGTTCCAGGCCCCTCTCAAAATTGACATAACTTCCTCACTTCCCATTGACTTACATTATAAACTGGGTTTCAATTTACAACGGTTTTGATTTACAACCATTCCTTCTTGAACCTAACCCCCGACATAAACTGAGGGCTATCTGAATATAACAGATTTGTTTTTAGGAGAAAGTAACACAGGCAAATAGCAAGTAATGTCCTGATGTTCATGTGCAAGTTCAGACAGACAAGAGCCAAGTACTGAAAGGCTTTACTTCAGGGCTATGGACTATAGTACACACTTCTGGGCTAAACAAAAGAAAATCCACTCCTTTGCAAAGTAAAGGGAATGCCCGTTTCTGGGCTAATCAAAACAAATACAATGTGCTGAATACAAGCTGCAAGCAGCAGCAAAGTCAGTGCCAGAGACAAATAGGCACATCAGGGAATAAGGTACTGGAGCTGTGAAACTGCAACATGCAAAGTCCAAGCAGTAGTAATAACTGTCCCAACAGCAGAGACAAGGTCAGGACAGTTCAAGGTCCAAAGGCAGTCAGCAAGTATCCAAACATAGGTAATGTCACCAGCAGGAAGTTCAGCAACAAGCAGGAAAATGATTGACTTCAAGGCCAAAGCAAGGAGTGAAGGCACAGGTTGCTCAATATGTAGTCAGAGGGCACTTCCCTGATTGGGTAGTATCCAGGGAGAGTGGTGCTGAGAGACACACTTACTGATTAAAATATTCCTCCAAAAACCTCTGCAAATATTCCTCTAGTGGCAAAGACAGAGCATATTGGACTCTGAACCTGAAGTGCCTGGTTCAATCCCAGGTAGAGTCCAGCAAGGGAATTACCATTGGCATCCCCACCTTGTGGTTTGCATTTTACTACAAACAGAGCTTATGGGATCCTGACAACGTCCTAACAGTGGAGATCAGTCCTCAAACAACATTAAAGATAGGGTTTAGAAGGTAACAGAATCCAAAGAACTTGCCAGGGTCAGAATCAGAATGATAGGCCAGAAACAAGAATGCTAGGGTCTCCATACGACATAGATAAGCATTGAATGAGAGATATAGATAACCATTTAACACCCTCCATTAAGACTTTGCACTAAAGACAAAGCAGGGGTCAATTCTGATAGGGAATGCATAAATGGCACTATCCTAGTGCACATACAAACAGCTCCATAAAGATGCAGAACAGACAGTGCACACAGCACTATCAGCCATGCTAAGCTGAAGGCTTCTTAGCACAGGCCCAAGTCTGCACTGTCACAGACCTTCCAAGAATAGTGTTTCCGCCATCTCTGCTAGTCACAATAATGTGATTCCTAATGCTCTCCAGGACCTGATGTTTGGTAAATTTAATACCAAATTAAATTATTTTTCTGTTATAAATGAGTCTGAAATATGCAAATGTATATTATGTATGATGCTGCTGTGATGTAATCAGTAATGTCATTATTCATGTAATTTATTATGTCACTTGCAAATCAAAAGGTGCTGGTTTTATTTGTTTTCCAACTACTATGGTCTAGATTACAAGTGATATTAGTGCAACACTGAGTAATACCAGTGCACGCTAATGTTCGCTGGAATTACAAGTTAATCACAATGCGAACATTAGCTCGCATTCTCATTGCTAAGAAGCATTGCACTCATGAGAGAGTGCTTCCATAGGCTTCAACCTAAGCTCAGCAAAGGGGTAAGTAGCGCAGTGATAGCAGCAAATTTAAATATATACTGTATGTATATTATTATATACATATATATTTATGTGTTAATATGTGTATATACACATATTAACACATAAATATATATCTATATAAGCATATACAGTTGTGCTCATAAGTTTACATACCCTGGCAGAATTTATGATTTCTTGGCCATTTTTCAGAGAATATGAATGATAACACAAAAACTTTTCTTTCTCTCATGGTTAGTGTTTGGCTGAAGCTATTTATTATCAATCAACTGTGTTTACTCTTTTTAAATAATAATGACAACAGAAACTACACAAATGACCCTGATCAAAAGTTTACCCAGTTCTTAATACCGTGTATTGCCCCCTTTAACATCAATGACAGATTGAAGTCTTTTGTGGTATTTGTAGATGAGGCTCTTTATCTTCTCAAATGGTAAACCTGCCCATTCTTCTTGGCAAAAAGCCTCCAGTTCCTGCAAATTCTTGGGCTGTCTTGCATGAACTGCAGGTTTGAGATCTCCCCAGAGTGGCTCAATGATATTTAGGTCAGGAGACTGAGATGGCCACTCCAGAACCTTCACTTTATTCTGCTGTAGCCAATGACAGGTTGACTTGGCCTTGTGTTTAGGATCATTGTCATGTTGGAATGTCCAAGTATGTACCATGCTGTCATATTATGTCTTCTGGCTTGCTTCTCTAACCTGTCCTTTGGATATACTGTTCTTTCACATCTACTTCAGCACCTCCCACACATCTCCCTATATAGTAACACAGGTCCTCATATTCAGTGCTTGGTTATTTCTCAATCAAGCTGTTAAACGATACTGCTACTCTTACTGTGGTATGCTGACACAGCCTGCTTCGCACTCTCAGCCACTCCTCTCCACTCACGGAACTAGCGGTGACGTCACACTCCAACTCTCGCCCATACTGTGACCGGCGCGCTCCCAGCACGGCAACCAGAACAAACAACCCTCTCCGTTACAAGTGAAAGCAGACAACTAACTGCTTATTCTATTGGACCAGGGACTTTACTCTAAACTGTGTCGGTAAGTTGCGCTACCGCTTGAACCACCAATTATGAAAGTACTTCCTCTGCTTAAAATATTCTAATCATGTACTGCTAATGAAACGCTCATCTGCCTACCTTATTAGTCAGTAACTGCCACATCAGTTCTATCAAAATCATTGCAGTCACTAAGGCTTTGTTTGGTGGAATACTTAAATTAGAAAACTATTAAATAAGTGGTTATATGTATTTTATCGTTAACACTTGTACTGGGTGTTCAGCAATTGCTTTAATAAACTTATCAAGGTACAGTGGAACAGTACTAAGTAGAGCCTACAGCTCACCTGTCTCAGCTACTGACTAACTGAACCTAACATTAAAGTGAAGTGAACTGTTTGATACTGCAGTCTATGCTGCCTCAACTTAACTACAGCAGGATCATACTTTCACCTCTCAACATCACTAAGCTGCAGTTGAGGTCCTATACTTATATTCCATTTTATTTGCAGGGAATTCTGAGTGATAGAAATTACTGACACATGCGCAGCTTTCGGGCGGATGAATGCAAATTTTCCTCCAGTATTTTTTGATGACATACTGCATTCATCTTGCCATCAATTCTGACCAAATTTCCTGGGTCTTTGTAGCTCACACATCCCCAAAAAATCAGCAATCCACCTCCGTGTTTCACAGTAGGAATGGTGTACCTTTCATCATAGGCCTTGTTGACTCCTCTCCAAATGTAGCTTTTATGGTTGTGACCAAAAAGCTAAATTTTGGTCTCATCACTCCAAATGACTTTGTGCCAGAAGGTTTGAGGCTTGTCTCTGTGCTGTTTGGCGTATTGTAAGTGGGATACTTTGTGGCATTTGTGTAGTAATGGCTTTCTTCTGGCGAATCAACCATGCAGCCCATCATTCTTCAAATGCCTCCTTATTGTGCATCATGAAACAGCCACACCACATGTTTTCAGAGTCCTGTATTTCCCCTGAAGTTATTTGTGGGGTTTTCTTTGCATCCCCAACAATTTTCCTGGCAGTTGTGGCTGAAATTTTAGTTGGTCTACCTGACTGTGGTTTGGTTTCAACAGAACCCCTCATGTTCCACTTCTTGATTAGAGTTTGAACACTGCTGACTGGCATTCTCAATTCCTTGGATATCTTTATATATCCATTTCCTGTTTTATACAGTTCAACTACCTTTTCCCACAGATTCTTTGACAATTCTTTTGCTTTCCCCATGACTCAGAATCCAGAAACGTCAGTGCAGCACTGGATGAAAGATGCAAGGGTCTGTCAGGAGTCCAGGAACTCATTGACTTTTTATACACACACACTAATTACAAGCAAACAGAGCACAGATGAGGATGGTTACCTTTAATAGCCATTTAAACCCCTTTGTGTCAACTTGTGTGCATGTAATCAGGCCAAAATCACCATGGTATGTAAACTTTTGATCAGGGTCATTTGGGTAGTTTCTGTTGTCATTATGATTTAAAAAGAGTTAACAGAGTTGATTGATAATAAACGGCTTCAGCCAAACACTAACAATGAGTGAAAGAAAAGTTTTTGTGTTATCATTCATATTCTCTGAAAAATGGTCAAGAAATCATAAATTCTGCCAGGGTATGTAAACTTATGAGCACAACTGTACATATATATTTACTGGGAACACACAGTTCCCATGGACCGTAAGGTTTTTCTAACACCCCACTCCCGCCAACTTTAGCCCCAAAATACTGCCTAGTGCAGTAATTTTATTTAAAAAAAATAGATGCTGCAATCTTTATTTTTAATAAAATACACTACACTGTATTTTGGTGGCATTTGGGGCATATTTATAAAATTAATCAGAGATCTGGTCTCTGGTTAATTTTATGGGGCCTATTTATCAAGCTCGATATGGAGCTTGAAGGCCCGTGTTTCTGGCGAGCCTTCAAACTCGCCAGAAACACCAGTTATAAGACCGCTGCTCAATAACCTGTCTGCCTGCTCTGAGGAGGCGGACAGACATTGCGGGAAATCAACCCGATCAAATACGATGGGGTTGATTGGCACCCCCTGCTAGCAGCCGATTGGCCATGAATCTGCAGGGAGCGGCATTGCACCAGCAGTTCACAAGAGCTGCTGGTGCAATGCTGAATGCAGAGAGCGTATTGCTCTTCGCATTCAGCGATGTCTATCGGACATGATCCGCTGATCGGATCATGTCCGACAGAGGGTTGATAAATAGGCCCCTATAAGCGATTATTGCTTCTGTGAGCTTGCAGTAGCAATAACCAGCCACTTGTCCATTTGCAGGGGTGTGATCATTTAGGGATCCACTTGTAATCTAGCCCTATATGTTTAAGCTAAAACGTAAAGGGATATGGAAACCATATTTTTTTTCTTTGATTCAAATAGAAAATGTGATTCTAATTTACTTCTCTTATCAATTTTTCTTTGTTCTCTTGGTTACTTTTGTTGAAGAGCAGGGACATAAGCTTAGGAGCTTCAGTAATAGTGAGTACATTTTTGTTTTTTTGGGGGGGTTTTGGTGGGTTTTTGCTTTAGATTAGGGATTTTTTTATTCTCATCAGCAGTATAAGAGCAGATTGCCCTTTTAAGGGCAATTTCCATTCAAATGCCCCTTTAGGGGCAATGGGTAGATTAGGTTTTTTATTTTGGGGTGTTGGGTGGGTGGGGGATTGTAATGATAGGGGGTGAAAGAGCTGTTAAATTTAGGGCAATGCCCTACAAAAGGCCCTTTTAAGGGCTATTGGTAGTTTATTTATAGATTAGGTTTTTTGTTATTTTGGGGTGCCTTTTTATTTTAAACGGGGTATTAGATTAGGATTATCTTTTTTATTTTGGATAATTTAATTTATTTTCTGTAATGTAAGATGTTATTTTTTATAATGTTAGTTTTTTTTTGTAGTGTTAAGGATTTTTAAATTTTTGTAATTTAGGCTTTTTATTTTTGGTATCTTTTATTATTTTAAAATAGTAATGTTAGATTTATTTATAGTTTAAGCTTAGTGTTTTTTATATTTCACATGTAAGTTTTTATTTATTTTAAGGGAGTTATTTTTTTAATTTTTAACTTTAAATTAAAGTTAGGGGGTGTTAGGTTTAGGGGTTAATATTTTTATTTAGATTGTCACAATGTGGGCCAGTGGTTTAGGGGTTAATAGTTTTATTTAGGGAGTTGCGATGTGGAGGGTTGGCGGTTTAGGGGTTAATAGTCTTATTTAGGGAGTTGCGATGTGGGGGGTTGGCGGTTTTAGGGGTTAATAGGTTTATTAAGGGAGTCATGATGTGGGGGGGTCGGTGTTTTAGAGGTTAATAGCTTTATTTAGTGTTGGCGATGTGGGGGCGGTGGTTTAGGGGTTAATATGTTGATTAGGTGTTAGCAATGTGGGGGATGGTGGATTAGGGGTTAATAGGTTTATTTTAGTATTTGCGATGCAGGGGTGGTGGTTTAGGAGTTAATAGATAGTTTATGGGTATTAGTGTACTTTGTAACATATTTTTTATGAGTTTTGTGAAACATTTTTGTTTCGCAAAATCCATAACTACTGGTCTTTGATTGCGGAATGGATTGTTGCGGTATAGGCTATAACGCTAGCGGAATAGCAGTACCACAGAACTTGTAATATCGAGTAGCACTCAATGGCCATTTTTTTAGCAGTAAAGCCATACCGCACAACTTGTAATCTTGCTCCATATTGGCAGAGTGCAAGTATCTAAGATGGTGGTGACTAGTGGGGGTGAGGGAGAGAAGAGAGCTATTTTGGGAGGAATCAGTTAGGGATCAGAGGGTGGAAGTTGTCAGGTGGGGGTAATCTCTACACTAAAATTAATCTAATTAACCCCTTCACTTCCGGAAATAATAGAAGTGTGGTGTGCAGCAGCAGTTAGCGGACTTCTAATTAATAAAAATCAATGGCAAACAAAGGGGATCCCAGAGAAGCTTTTACCATCATTTGTGCCATGATTGCACAAGCAGTATGTAAATAATTTCAGTAATAAACCCAAAGTTTGTGAAAAAGTGAACGATTCTTTTTATTTGATCACATTTGTCGGTGAAATGGTGGCGTGAAATATACCAAAATGGGCCTAGATCAATAACTTGTGTTGTCTACTTAAAAAACAATAAGTTTTGACAGGTAAATAGAAAAAAAAACAATGCTCTATTTCTGTTTAAATGAACAAAAATGCTAAAAATTCTCAGGTATTTTGGGCAAGTTTTTTTCTGAAAGTCCAGATAGTGAAGGGGTTAAACAAATCTGTGTTACCAATATTACAGCGTTCCCTGCATAAATAAAAAAAAAAAAAACAGAAAGAAGATGAAAACATACTAAATAGAATTTTGTGAAGTAAAATGTTTTTATTTGGAAAATAAATCACACTTCTATATCATACTTCTATATAATGGCTCTCAGATGAAAATCAGCTGCAAACAAACTGAACAGAAAGTCTCGAAGAATACAATTTTTTCTCATCAGTAACTGTTTTTGCATTGATCTTGCTTTTTAATGATTCCTTTTGAGAAACCCAAGGAAAAAGAACCTATCATATTTCCCCACTGATAAAAATAAAATTAGAAAAATCTCTGTGGCATGAACTGAGGTTTGTTTGAGGTTGCATATTATCGGCTTTTAATTAGTCAGCTTGATCCAACTTACTTCAAGCTTCCAGGCAAATACACACTTAGGGGTAGATTTATTATAATGCGAGCGGACATGATACGACGTAGCGCATCATGTCTGCCGCACATCGATAAATGCAGACAGCAATGCAGACAGCGTACGCATTTATCATTGCGCCAGCAGTTCTTGTGAACTGCTGGTGCAATGCCGCCCCCTGCAGATTTGTAGTCAATCTGCCGCTAGGAGGGGGTGTCAATCTGCCCGATGAAATATTTGATCGGGTTGATTTCTGTCCGCGGACTCACAGCAGGCAGACAAGTTATGGAGCAGCGGTCTATAGAAACAGGGGCATCAAGCTCCATACAGAGCTTGATAAATCGACCCCTTAGTATCAGGATTAGGAGTAGTGATCTACACTATTGCTTTTCTAGCAGATTTTATTCCCATCACTAGAAAATGTTTTTAAAACAATAACCATCTTTGTGGTTAGACATTGCTGAATAACTCCCCAATCCTATATAATTAAAGGGACACAATAATGCAATAATAGAATGCTATAATGCATTAAAACATTGTAATAGTGCACAGATGCTTGCATGTTACTATCTGTTTCACCAACAGAGTACAGGAAATGAACGGTGATTGGTTACTACATGATTAAGCTGCACTTAATTGGCTCATTAACTGTGTCCAGAACAGGTGCCGTGTGCATTTGTTCAATAATAAAGTTCTGTAGAGCATAATTTTTTTTTATTTTCACACATCACATTTAAATTCTGTAATTTTAACACTTTAATTTATTTAAAAAAATATGTTTACATAGAGGTACTGTCTAGCTGGCAAATAAAATATAAAGCTTTGTGATGCGCCATCATTCTGTGTATTGTACATTTTATTGCCTAGCATAACCAATTTAAATTTGCAGCGTGGGATACGTTTTTATTCCTATGCTTGGATATATTTTTTGTTACAATGAGCTGCATATCTACATAGTTATTATGTCATTTTCCAAAACTTTGCAAATCAATATCATGCATAGAAGTTATTAACTATTTCACAATTTTATCAATCAGGAAACAATGTCCATATGTTATTGTGCAAATTTTTAGAATTTCCTTTTTCACACTCTTTCAGTGACTCATTCTGACTTTTAGCATGCTCACAGTTTACATATTCACAAATTTGATCCTACCCTGCTTTATTTTGCTTGATGTTTTCCATAGAAACACAGATATAGGGCCTGATTTACTATTAGGCAGAGTAGGCATGTGCCTACAGGCACCTTACGTAGAGGGGTGCCTGTCTCTCTGCTCTATATGTCTTTTCTGCACACCTCTGCGGCTATGCCCTTACTCACCATAGTAGATAATAACTTTGCCCTAAACAAAGATGGCCGCCACGCTGGCCGGTCCGGTCAGTTTCTTCAGTGAATGCGGACAGAGCAGCCTGAGAGTAAGTGTGTGGGAGTTGGTTCTTTTATGGGAGTGACAGTAAGTGACTATTTGCGTGCTATTACAGAGCGCTCTGCATGCACGGTGGGCATGTATCAGATTGTACAGTCTGAGGGAGGTCTTTCATATAAAATACCAAAGGTATGAATATTATTGCTAAAATGCAAAATGCCAGGGCTGTTACACAGGATAAACACACTTTAAAAAAACAACTGACCCTTGGTTGATTGTGCATATTGCAGGCTTGGTCAGCAAAGTTTCTAAATAACGCCCCAGGCTAGACAACTTGCACTTTTCTTGTATAAATTTAAAAAAATACTGTCCTGGCTGGAATCTCATTATACTGGGCAAATACTATCTGGAGTGTTTTGTTATAGATCATGGACTGCCTTTTATGTGGCAAAATTAGCAGCTGCTGTAAAAAAAATCATAATTCTATAAAGTTTTAGGGGCCGAATTATCATTGTGTGAGCGGACATGATCCAATATTGCGGATCATGTCCGCTGCACATCGATAAATGCCGACAGCATACGCTGTCGGCATTTATCATTGCACCAGCAGTTCTTGTGAACTGCCGGTGCAATGCCGCCCCCTGCAGATTTGGCCGCTAGCAGGGGGTGTTAATCAACCCGATCGTATTCGATCGGGTTGATTTCTGGCGATGTCTGTCCACCGCCTTATAGCAGGGGGACAGGTTATGGAGCAGCGGTCTTTAGGCTCACCAGAAACACGGGGCATTAAGCTCCATACAGAGCTTGATAAATATGCCCCATAGGCTGTATCTATAGGTTCATACATGTGAACCGAGCACATGGGGGGCGCTTTAGATTTTGGGGCCTATAGGCACCTGGGCTGTAAATCCGGCTCTGCACAGATATCCTCCCGTTTTTAGATTTGGGGGTAGATTTATTAAAAGTCTAGTGAAATGCTTGTGCAATGCCACCCCCTGGGATCGTGATGATTTCAATCTGTCACCTAAAAGGTGGGGGACAAGTTAAGGAGCAGCGGGCTTATGCGGCCTGGGTTTTTTCAGTAAAATCTAGTTTGCTTACAGTACACAATACCTCTCAATAACATGTAAGGAGGAGCTGGTTAATCCTATTTAAATACTGAAAATAATCAATTCTTACATCAGGGCAGAACCCATCAATTACGCTGTGAACATCAGCACATGAATTAGCATTTAATTCTGTGTATGTAAATTCAAAATTAGTTTCATAAAGTGGAAATTACTCACCTAGAAATACATTTTAGCCAACAAAGGTTTTACATTAGGATATTATTCCTATTTTGCTTCCATCATGTCAGAAACATTTAAATGTTAAGAAGCAGAGCATATATGTGATAAATGGGCAGTGTATTGCACACAGGGTTAATATGCCCGAAAGCTTGAGCTAGTACTCTGAAAACATCAATGTGCGAGTTAATGTAAGTAATGAACCTTTCATGTGAAATGATGTAGTGTCACAACTCATTTGCATCCCACTTAAAGTGTAATTAAGATTCTCTGACAGTGTTGCTCATAGTTGAAAGAACAAGAAGCAATGCTAAATGAATCCAGAATCCCTTCACTTAACAGTGTGCATGGAAAGCTTTGCAATTTTCACTTGATCAAATCCCCTTTCAAGTAACAGTTAATCAGTTTTTGTATTCTTTTTTTTTTATCCTTGATATATAATTGTAGCTTTGTAATTTTTTTACACACGGCATGTGGTGAAATGTTATATTGCAGAGCTTTTTCAGCAGCAAAACAAAAACAAGAATGACTTAAGGTAATGGAAACATTAGAACATTTTGTTCTTCATCCACAGTAGCCAGATCAAGAAATTCCCAAAGCAATTTATTGTGTGGCATTTTGAAACAGCTTTAAGTTGGCAGTGCATTTTTATTTATACATGAGTCTTCTAAGCTATAGCATTTGTCTAAATGAATCACAGATGATACTCTTAAAACAAAAAAACAGTTTGTTATTCTCCCTTAACTGGTAAAAAAAAAGTAAGAGAGGAACATTTTTAAAGAATGTTTTTTTTTGTGTATTTGGCAAAAAGTTCTGTATATTTGTAAACAGATCAATATATTCAAATGGATGTTGATTTTTTACTGTGCAATTTACATCCAATTAACATTGCTGTTCTTTATTCTATTAACTGTAGGTTCAATTTTTTTAAGTCAATATTTTCCAAAACAGTTCAGCCATGAAATCCTTTTGTGGGTTTCAAAAGTACAGAAGATTCCAGAAAACATATAGGGCTAGATTACAAGTTGAGCGCAACATATTGCTTCCGTAAAAGCGATATTTGCGCTCAACTTAGTAATACTAAGTGAGGTACAATGTGATTGCGACCTCACAAGAGCACGCTTCCATAGGCTCCAATGGGAACCTCGTTCCCATGCCGTGAGACCCAGCATGAGAAGTAGAGCAGCGAAGGGGGTAAGTTGCGCAGCGATGTGCAGCAAATATAAATATATATGTATATAAATATATACATATATATATGTGTTAATATGTGTTTATACACATATTAACACATAAATATATATATATATATATATATATATATATATATATATATATATATATATATATATATATATATATATGTATATAAGCATTATAAGCATATACATATATATTTACTGGGAACACACAGTTCCCATAGACTGCAATGGTAAAGGCACTTTTGCAGTGCCGTTTTTTTTTCTAACACCCCAGACCCGCCAACTTTAGCCCCCACAAACCCCTTAGTGCAGTTAAAAAGAAATGCTACATTTTTTGTTTCTTAAAAAAGGAGCTCACTTATTATTTTTGGAGCAATTGGGGGACACAAAAAAAAAAATTAACCAGAGGTCTGACCACTTGTAATGGCTTGTTATTTATCAAGCGCCCATAAACAGTGAATTTGCCCTTTTATGGGTGCCCAATAAATAAGTGACCCATTTTTAGTCTAGCCCTTAAAGTGGCCGATAATAATAATTAGAACCCTGAGATATTTTTCATAGTAAAAAAAAATTGTGTAAATATAGTGCTTCCTTCTTGTGCAATCACTTTCAACTAACAAAAGCAATTTTTAGTGACAATGTTCCTGTGGATCACATAATCAGAAAAAAACTGTATACCAAGTTACAACAAAACAAAGTTTGAAAAATACTTTGTAGGTGTCAATCCATCAAAATTCCCACTCAAAAATGTCATGTGGCAGCTTGGGTAACTTTTGCTAAGCCATTCCAGTCTGTAAGATGAACTACAGTTTGAATTAGAAAAATAGGACTTGTGACATAAATATATATAATTTGAAGTAATTTCATAATTTACATTTCAAAGCCTTCAAACACTTTATTACAATAATAAATGGTCATTAAGATGGACATATTAAATGTGTGTACAAGTTTCATACTTTACATGTGTAATGTAACTATACTTTTATTAGCCAAAAAAAAACACAAAACTGTGCATATAAACAAAATTTGCACAAGCTTTAACATGTAAACAAAAAAAATCTTATAAGAAATACCACTCATAAAAGGTAAAAATTTGTTTTCAACAGGTTAATTGTAATACCTGTCCCCATGCAATCTGTAGGCAATATTGTACCAGAAATACATTTGAAAACCTTGTGATAAGACAGTAATCAGTTTCAAAGGGATTGGAATGGCTACAAAATTGAGACTCCCTTAAAATAATGCACTTCAAATGGAGTTCTGATTGATTGGAATAGGACAATTGTGTTAATTCAATGAAATTCCATTTGTCTATTAGCATGACCAGCTCAAAGAATTGCACTGATAATGTACTATGTAAGTGTGAGAATTAAACAATGCCCCCCCCACCCCAACTTTTTTCCACTACAGTCTATACCCAACCATTGCACTGCTTCCTAAATGCAAAAGATATACAGAGACCACTTGGGTACTTTTATATTATTTAAAACAACCTTATTCTCCCCATTGGTGGCCCCTGTTAAGTGCTCCTTGGGTCCTATGGTCTCACCAGGACCCATTATAGAGCCTGCACAATTTAAACTTTCATTATCTTCTGTTCTACAACTATTGCTGTAAAATATCAAATATGTATTGTAAATTTATATAATCTGTGATTCCTTGCAAACTAAAATTAAGTAATAAATAATATTTTGTCTACAAATATCATCTCAAACAGCAAGGGCTATTTTTATGCAATTTGTTATTAGTAAACTAATATTAATAATTATAATCATATAATTGCTGTTAGTGTTTAGTATGAAAAGTGATTTTTGTGTGCACTGTAAATTACATTGTACACCTGGGATTCCATATTGCAATGTTCAGTTAATAAAAAATATTTTTTTCTGCAGTTTCTATAAAGACATTATTTCTAAAATGTGTTTTCAAATCAAGGTTTCAGATCCCTACCAAGTTATTTATAAAATGAATGCATAGAACAACAATCATCCTGTATAATGTAATGCAGAACCGACAAATGCATTATTTAACTCTAAAACCATCTGATTGAACATCCCAGAAGTCTTCACCCCCCCCGTCTATACTATAAGCTATTGTTTTTTTACATTCTTAGTTTAATGTATGATTCATCTGTGTTAAGTTAGTACCAGAGCAAATCATTTTAAAATATGGATAGAGAGGAAACTCTTTTCCTAAGTCTGAGAAAGAACAGTTTACAGAACCTTTCTACAAATTGTTCCTTAGGTATAGACAAACATATTGAAGTGGTCACATATGCAAAGAAGACAAAATACCTGTCTTGCACACCTATACACCATGGGGCCGAATTATCAAGCTCTGAATTATCACGCCCCTGTTTCCACGCGAGCCTTCAGGCTTGCCGGAAACAGTAGTTATGAAGCAGCAGTCTAAGGACCGCTGCTCTATAAATTGTCCGCTGCCTCTGCCCTGCTACGGAATCTGCAGGGGCGACATTGCACAAGCTGTTCACAAGAACAGCTGACAGCATACGCTACATTGTATCATGTCCATCCGCACTTTAATAAATCAGCCCCAAAGACTTTCACTATATCTATCCATGATGAAGCCATGGCTTGTGTAGAATGACTGTTCAACTCGGAAAGTAAATAGTCATTCACCTTGCATTGCTCTTCAAATGTTTTTTTTTTTTTTTTTTTTTATTATTCAAACCTATTCTAATATTTAAAAAAATCCATGTATTTCAAGCTTTGCAATTGCATTAATTTCATGCCAGCACCCTGTATACCATGTTTGTGGACAGTTCAACAGTGTATTCAAATCAATCATTGATCACTTTCAAGTTTTTACATGATTTTTAGGCTTTAATCTTAACAAATCTCATCTTGACCCATATTTCATGTTAGATTGTTCCTGTTAGCATTGCTTTTTTACAATTTTAATATTTATTTAATTCTTAATATGCTAGATTCTTGGCTTAAAGGGATAGTAAACCCCAACATTTTCTTTTATGATTCAGATAGAACATACAATTTTAAACAACTTTCCAATTTAATTCTATTATCACATTTTCTTCATTCTCTTGTTATCCATTGCTGAAGGGACAGCATTGCACTACTGACAGGAAGCTGAAAATATACATTTAGCCATTCACAAGAGACAAATGTGTGCAGGCACCAATTAGCAGCAGCTCCCACTAGTGTATGATATGTGTGTATTAATTTTTTAACAAGGGATACTAAGAAAACGAAGCACATTTGAAAATAGAAGTGAATTTAAAAGTGTCTTAAAATGACAAGCTCTATCTGAATCATGTAAGTTTAATTTTGACTTTCCTATCCTTTTAATGAAAATATGCTGACATACTTTTTCAACTCCAAAAATTGTAGTCAAATTAAAAATGATAATTAGAATATACACTTATTATTGCAATTACGTGTTTTGACAGTTAAAAATAAAAAGATCACACACCTCTGTTGTATTTTAAACAACAATCATGGTTTCCTTTAATGTGCTGGCTTTTTGGAGCATGAGTAAATAAATAACCTATGCTTCCCCTAGGGCAAAACGTTGTGAGTCCTCTCTTATAGTCACAATAGTTTAGCAATAAGTTCAGAAGGTTGGAGCTTCAAACTGATATCTGGCAAGAAATGTTGACATCAATATTCAGAAAAAGAAACATTTAAAAAGGAAGAATTGTAGATCATATAAGATTATACAATGTACAATCAGTTTATTCTAGCTGAATTATTTTACTATACAATTAAGCAGGTAGACCAGGTTGGCAGGCTGTAGTAGCTCATCTATCATTTAGAAAATCATTTGATATTATCCCATTCGATAATCTAATTAATGAACTGGATTTCCTTCGCTGATTAGGAATCCATCATTTTACTTCCTCTTAAAGAGACAATCAGCTTTAAGAATGCATATCATGCATTTTGAAAAAGCTATATTTAAAGATGTTAAAATTATTTTGTATGAAAAATTACTCCGGCTTCATTGGTGGATACGGACATACCATCACACCCTTTCATGAATATCCTTAAAAACTGCAATATATTCAAATTTACAATTTTTAGACTTTTATAGCCTTTAACATTAGAACAGTTGCTTCTTCAATTTGCAAACAAGTAGTTAATATTTTTATAGACAGCAACTCGGCCTATGCATCTAAAATGATGTCAGTGGGGTAGATTTATCAAAGCTTCAACTGATAATGCGCTGGAAGTCCGCGTCAAAATCGCAATTAATCCGACGCAGAGCAATGCTTGTGTTATTCGAGCGGAATACTGATGATTCGCCCTCATATCCGACTCTGAACCTCTTAGCAAGTTATCAAATATTGGTCAGGTATGCTCGCGTTTATTTCGATGCAGCGTACCTATCATTTAATCTGCCACCTCAGAGGCCGTGAATGCCATGGTAATCAACGGGACTCAGAAAACACAGAAAGGATTGTGATACTTTGTAGACGCTTACACAAATAAAACCAATACAAATGTTTTAAATCACATTCTCTTTCTAAGGGACTTATTTATCAAGCTCTGTATGGAGCTTCATGCCCCGTGTTTCCGGTTGCTCCATAACCTGTCCGCCTGCTCTGACACCCCCTGCTAACAGCCAATTGGCCGCAAATCTGCAGGGGGTGACATTGCACCAGCAGTTAACAAGAACTGCTGGTGCAATGATAAATACCAACAGTGTATGCTGTCGGCATTTATCGATGTGTGGCGGAAATGATCCGCTATATTGGATCATGTCCACTCGCAGCATAGTAAATAGACCCCTCAGTCATTTATGGCAATGTTAATACACCAAATTAATTTTCAATACACTAAGCAAATATTCTTCAATACACTCAGCAAATATTTCCCCACAAAGGATAGCAAGAGAATGAAAGCCATTCCACACAAAAATACTTGCAAATGTGTTTAAAATTGTATTTTACTTCCCACAAAGGATAGCAAGACAATGACAACCATTCCATACAAAAATACATGCAAATGTGTTTTAAATTGCATTCTCTTTATAAGCCATGTTTGAAAATGTTAATACACCACATTATTCTTTAATATTGGAGTCTAAAAACAACAAAATCAATGACTAACCCTTTAAAGGGGCAGTCAACACCAGAATTGTTGTTGCTTTAAAAGATAGATAATCCCTTTATTACTATTTACCTCTGTGATTAACTTGTATTTAAGCATCTTCTGACAGCCCCCTGATCCCATGACATTTCTTTCCTAAGATATGGTGAGTCCACGACGTCCTCAATTACTAGTGGGAATATCAATCCTGGCAAGCAGGAGGAGGCAAAGAGCACCCAGCAAAGCTGTTAAGTATCACTCCCCTTCCCACAAACCCCTTTCAGTCTCTTGGCCTCTTCACAAAGGTTTTGGAAAACAGCACACCTGTCTCTTAGTTGAGGGGCACGGAATGTAGGACTTGCCACGTCCAATAGTAATCCAGTAACATAAAAGGTATTCCAGCCTCCAAAGTTAAAAAAGCCCTTTATTATTTCACATAGGGTCCAGAGAGCAAACCATACGTTTCAAGCCTGCCTTAGGCCCTTAGTCATGTATATCATATACATGATTAAGGGCCTAATGCAGACCTGAAACATTGTATGTTTTGCTCTCTGAACCCTATGTGAAATAATAAAGGTCTTTTTTAACTTTGGAGGCTGGAATACCTTTTGTGTTACTGAGTCTCTTGGCCTCTGTCAATGGAGGACGTGAAGTTCTGGTGTCTGAAGAAAATTGGATTTCTTTTGCTACAAGCAAGTTTTTTGGGTCTAGCCATACTCCACGTTAGTCTCTTCAGTAGGGAAGTGGTGGCTTTAAAGCAGTTAGGAACTTGTAAGGTGGGTCTTGCTTCGTTTTCCTAACATTTTTGCTGCCCATGGTACAGAAAGCCAGAGTAGAGTTACTCTGTTCTTTCTTTTTTCTACAGGACTCTGTGAGGATTGTGTGTCCTCTCATACCATGTAAACTGTCTTCCTGCCAGACGGCTAGACTACAGGTAAGTGCTTTTGTCTTCTATGTATTGGGGACCTGCACTTATGAGTCTTTATCTGCAACAATAGCTGGGACATATATATACTTTAGAAGGATATTTTAGGCAGGATGCAGCCACTTGTGACCAGGAGACTAGGTGTTAATACTTTTATAATAGTATCCCCTGATTTTTGGCTTATATGTTTTAACATTTAGAGGTGAGGAGTACCTTACCACATTTGTTTGCTTTTTACCTAACCTGTAGGTGCACCTATGACCTAAGTTTTAAGAGTGTTGTGAAGTTTTTATACTTACCAATGGATTGTCTTTTATGGAGGAGCCGGTCTGGTTTGTTTTTTTTGGCTGGTTAGCGTTTAGAGGCTTATGAGGGGTTAATAATTCCTCTAAATATTAACTTGCTTATTGGGTTTATTATTCATTTGGTTGGGCTATGTGTTTTGGTAGCTCTTTAAGGGATTTGCACAGTATAGAGTTTCTTAGTGTTTTGTGAGTGCACTCTGTCTGCGCTTGTCTATGGGGCTTGTCATACATTCCCATGTTGATGTCGTGTCCCCGCCTTGTGGCCTAGCCTAAGTTTCCTAAGAGCTCTAGCGGAGCGGCGATATTACGATGCATTTATCTTTTTAGAATCAGGTGAGCAGTACCAATATTTGTAAACACATCTCTTGTTGTTGCTACAAGACACCTCGCTGGTGGTTTATTTACAGCTGGAGAATGAAACACGATATTAATACTTTTTCACGCTTCATTCCCATGCTGATACCGTGTCTCCGGCTCCTTCTTCTTAAGAAGGGGAATGGCGCCATTTTCAGCTATCCTGGGTCCAGCCAGCTGCCTCTTTCAGTTCCTCCGGCTGAGAACGGAGCAGCAGCTCAACCTTTCTCTGAGTGAGATTGATGAAAAATAGACCTGAGTTTTGTATCAAGTAGCAAACTCAAAGGTTATATGGATTGTTGGAAAAGTTAATTCTACACTATGTGAATGTATATATTTACAAGGCATCTCTTAATTAAATAAAATCCACTGCTTCCTCTCTATCCTATACTGTGTATGCTATAGAGAAAAATCCACTGTAGTAAAGTGGTAAGCATCCCCTTTAAAAAAAGTGTTATGTCTTTAAAGTGACAGTTTTTTTATTTTAAACAAACACAGTTTGAATATAACTTTTTCCTCTCAATTTTCTTTTGGTAAAGAACTCTGCTTGTTTTTTTAGATGCTGATGATGCTGTTTAAACAATGCCACAGCTTTTTCCTCAAACGTCCCAAGCCTTTATGGCGTCACATGCAGTGCCCTGCAGTTCCTCTCAATCTCCTGGAGGAGTTTATCTGCCGGCAGAACTTTTTTGCCCAGGTATCTTCAGCTGTATCTGCAGCATTATCTGCTTTTCTTATACTAAAGGGAAGACGCAAAAGGAACATAAGAGATTCAGATAGTAAGTTTTCTGTCCCATTTGCTGCTACTCAGGTTGTCCTTCCTCATAAGTCTGATGAGGAGAATACATCAGTAGCCTCTGAGGGTAACATCTCAGATTTGGAAAGTATAATTCCTTCATCTGATGCTAAAGTAGTAACCTTCAGATGTATGCTTGAACACCTTGTGTATTGTTAAAGGAGGTTTTGGCTACACTGATATTCCTGTCGTTGTCAACCGAGTACGTTTATTTACTTACTATGATGTTCCTTTCTCTGTGGAAGTGATCTAGACTGTGCTATGGAAATTTTTCACAGGAATAGGAGAAGTCAGGGATACCTTTTCCCTGTCTCCGGCCTTTTAAATAATTTTTTCCTGTCACTGACTCCATTAATGATCATGGTGCATGGTACCTTAAGTAGAAGGGGACTTTTCTACTTTGGCTAAGAGAACTATGATCCCTATAGAGGAGAGCTGCTTTTTTACGGATCCCATGGACATGGAATTATTTGATCATCTTAGTTTTTAATGGAAACCTGCAGTTTGTATTGCCACTGTTTTCAAGTGCGGGTTCCTTTTGGTATGACGCCTTGTCTAAATATACTGGGAGCCAAGATATCTGGCGTTGCTAGCCCGTTAGGTGTATGTGGCTAAAATCTTGGTCAGCTGATGTTACCTCCAAGTAAAAGCTTCTGGCATTTCCTTACAAGGTAGGTCCTTGTTTGGACCTGGTCTGGCAGAAATAATTTCTGATTTTGCGGGTTGAAAAGGGGTCTTTTCTACAACAAGTTAAGAAGTATAGACCTAAAAGGACATCAGAATAATTTTCTTTCCTTTTGAATCTTCTCAGTGATAGTTCCTTCCTGTAAGGGAACAGGATCTAGGATTCTATTCAACTCTGTTCATGGTTCCCAAAAAGAAGGGAACTTTCCGACCTATCCTAGACCTAAGGTGTCTAAACAAGTTTTTCAGAGTACCCTCCTTTAAATTGGATACTATTCATTCCATTCTTCCCTTGGTCCAAGAGAGTCAGTTCCTGATGACAATAGTCCTGAAGGATGCGTATCTTCATGCTCCCATCAACAGGGATCATCTCATGTTCCTGAGATCGCCTTTCTAGGCTAACATTTTCCGTTGGTGGCTTTTCTGTTTGGCGTTTCCACAGCTCACAGAATTTTCAATGTTCTGGGTTTTTTCTTGGCAGTGATCAGGGCTAGTGGACTTGCAGTGGCGCCCTACCTGGATGTTATGCTGGTTCAGGTGTAATCTGTTCAACAAGCAAACTCTCATACAGAGATCTTGTTGTCTTTTATACATTTCCACGGATGGAAGCTGAACCTGTAAAAGAGTTCACTTGTTCCAGTTACAAGGGTAGTTTTCTTAGGGACCACAATAGATTCCCTATCTATTAAAATATTTCTGACAGAGGTCCGAAAGTCAAGGTCTCTTTCCTCTTGCCTCTCTCTGTAGCCTACTGTTCAGCCATCAGTGGCTCAATGTATGGAGGTAATTGGTCTGATGGCTGCTTCCATGGACATCATCCTGTTGCTCGATCCCATTTGAGAGCTCTCCAGTTATGCATGCTCAGACAATGGAACAGAGACCATTCAGATTTATCTCAGAGGATAGATCTATATCAGTTGTTAAGAGACTCTCTCCCGTGGTGTTTTTTTTAGGAGCATCTGTCTCAGGGCACAGGCTTCCAGAGACCTTCCTGGGTGAGAGATAAGTGGGGTGTAAAACCAACCATAGGGGGTTTTTTTTAGTGGCGGACTAAGTTGTCAGTAGGGGCAAACTTCCCTTGTAAATATGCCCAGTGCGTAAAGTCCCCACCCCTAATCAACGGATGTGCCCATGACAGAGAGGTGACCTCAATCCTCCTGTCTGGCTAAGTGTTCAGAAACAGACCTTTTGGTTACACGCTCCCTCACATACAGAGCGGCTAATACAGTGGATAGATAAAACTACCAAGCGTGTGACACAGTTCTCCAATCGCCGTAGCGTTTTCACATACCTTGCAATGCAAGCAGGCCCCCTTTCAGGATATCCAGCCTGTGACAGTATCCACTTCGTCAGTTGTCCACGTCCCACGGAGAGCAGCGGTCTTCAGTCTGAACACAGATAATCCGTTAGTTAATGAGCCACCCTGCAGCCACTTGCTAAAATCTCCGTGCTCACTCAGGCCAAATACATGAATAGAGAACAAGAAGGGATTAGAGGAGCACTCGAGTGATAGCAAGTAAAACCATTTATTGGACAGTTGCAAATTCCACATAAACGTAAAGTAAGGAGTAAATACTCCGGGGTAAAAATACAGAGTGAAGTGTACAAATAGGAGTGCAGGGGCACTAGAACAAACGGCTTACGCGTTTTGGCCTAAGCCTTACTCATAGCCATACTAAAACAGTGTAACAAACAAACCAGTTATCAAACCTCATCCTTGCACCTATTGGCCGCCCGGTAAACACCTCTCCAAAGGCTGGCCAATCCAAAGTGTGTATTGATACACACCCCTGTCGGACACACCCACCCTAACACACCACTGTCGGACACACCCACCCTAACATGAGAATTAGGGTGGGTGTGTCCGACAGGGGTGTGTATCAATACACACTTTGGATTGGCCAGCCTTTGGAGAGGTGTTTACTGGGGGCCAATAGGTGCAAGGGCGAGGTTTGATAACTGGTTTGTTTGTCACACTGTTTTAGTATGGCTATGAGTAAGGCTTAGGCCGAAATGCGTAAGCCATTTGTTCTAGTGCCCCTGCACTAATATTTGTACACTTCACTCTGTATTTTTACCCCAGAGTATTTACTCCTTACTTTACGTTTATGTGGAATTTGCAACTGTCCAATAAATGGTTTTACTTGCTATCACTCGAGTGCTCCTCTAATCCCTTCTTGTTCACCTTCCTGGGTGATTGTGACCATGGACACCAGCCTGCTGGGCTGGGGAGCAGTCTGGGACTCTTTAAAGGTGCAAGGACTATAGACTTGGAAGGAGTCTGCTCTCCCCATAAACATCTTGAAGTTGAGAGAGATTTGCAATGCTCTGATTGCTAGGCCTTCAGTTGTCCTTAGCCGGTTTATCAGGTTCCAGTTGGACTATATCACCTCAGTGGCTTTCATCAACCACCAAGGAGGAACACTGAGTTCCTTAGCCATGAAGGAGGTGACTTGAATTGTTCAGGGGGGGTGGAAGCTAACAATTGCTGTATATCTGTCATCCACATTCCAGGAGGGGACAACTGGGAAGTGGTTTTCCTGAGCAGAAAGACATTTCATCCCGGGAAGTGGGCTCTCCATCCGGAGGTGTTTTCCTGAGATCCACAGGCCGCCCTGATAGATGCTCTGGCGGTTCCTTGGGATTTCAGTTTAGCATACCTGTTTCCTCCGTTTGCTCTCCTTCCACGAGTCATTGCTCATATCAAACAGGAGAGAGCATCAGTAATTCTTATAGCTCCTACGTGGCCTTGCAGGATCTGGTATGCAGACCTAGGGAGATGTCATCTCTTCCACCTTGGAGGTTTCCTCTGAGGAAGGACCTTCAAACCCAGGGTCCATTTCTTCACCCATATCTCGTTTCTCTCTAGCTGACTGCTTGGAGATTGAATGCTTAGTTCTGTCTAAGCATGGTTTTTCTGAGTCGGTCTTTGAGACCATGATTCAGGCTTGTAAATACGTTTCTAGAAAGATTTACCATAAGGTATGGCGTAAACACCTTTATTGGTGTGAATCAAAGGGCTACTCTTGGAGTAGGGTCAGGATTCCTAGGATTTTCTCATTTCTCCAGGAAGGTCTGGAGAAGGGATTGTCAGTCAGTACTCTGAAAGGTCAGTTTTCTCCATTATCTATTCTGTTACATATACATCTGATGGATGTATCAGACGTTCAATCTTTTTGTCAGGCCCTAGTCAGAATCAGGTCTGTGTTTAAGTTTGTTGCTCCTCCTTGAAACCCTAACCTTGTTCTTTTTGCAGCAGGCTCTGTTTAAACCTTTACATTCCATAGATATTAAGTAATTATCTTGAAAGGTTTTGTTTATTTTTGCTATTTCTTCTGCTCTGAGAGTTTCAGAACTTTCGGCCTTGCATTGTGATTCGCCTTACCTTATTTTTCATGCTAATAAGGCGGTTCTTAGTTCTAAGTTTGGTTTTCTTCCTAAAGTGTTTTCAGATAGGAATATTATTCAGGAAATTGTTGTTCCTTCCCTATGTCCTTATCCTTCTTCTCATAAGGAACGTTTGTTGTACAACCTGAATGTTGTGTGTGCTCTAAAATTTCACCTACAGGTGACTAAGGATTTTCGCCAGTCCTCTGCCCTGTTTGTTTCTCTGGAAAGCGTAAAGGTCAGAAAGCAACATCTACTTCTCTTTTTCTCTGGTTGAAAAGTATAGTTTGTTTTGCTTATGAGACTGCTGGACAGCAGCCTCCTGAGAGAATTACGGCTCATTCCACGAGGGCTGTCTCCTCTTCGTGGACTTTCAAAAATGAAGCTTCTGTGGAACAGATTAGCAAGACTGCAACTTGGTCCTCTTTGCATAGTTTTTCCAAATTTTCCAAATTTTATACTTTTGCCTCGGCCAAGGCTTCTTTTGGGAGAAAGGTTTTTCAAGAAGTGGTGCCTTCTGTTTAGGTCTGCCTGTCTTGTTCTCCCTCCCTTTTCTTTCTGTGTCCTCTAGCTTGGGTATTGGTTCCCACTAGTAATTGATGATGTTGAGGACTCACCATATCTTAGGAAAGAAAAAAAATGAATACATACCTGATAAATGTATTTATTTCCAGATATGGTGAGTCCACAACCACATCCTTTTATCAAGACAGTTATTTTGTCTAAATTTCAGGCACCTCTACACCTTGTGTTACTCATTTTCCCATTTCCCTTCGGTCGACTGACTGGGGTTTGTGGGAAGGGGAGTGATACTTAACAGCTTTGCTGGTTGCTTTTTGCCTCCTCCTGCTGGCCATGAGTAATATTCCCACTAGTAATTGAGGACGTCGTGGACTCACCATATCCGGAAAGAAATACATTTATCAGATAAGCATAAATTTTGTTTTTATTATTTATCTATTGACTTTCATTTTAGCCAATTAGTTCAGTGTCTGCCACAATCCACGGGCATGATCACAATGTTATCTATATGGTTTACATGAACTAGCTCTCCTATGTTGTGAAAAGCAAATAAAAAAGTATGTGATAATAGGCGGCATTCAAGGGCATATAAATTATCATATGAGCCTTCCTATGTTTAGCTTTCAACTAAGATTACCAAGAAAACATAGAAAAATTGGTGATAAAAGTAAATTGGAAAGTTGTTTAAAATTACTCTCCCTATTTGAAACATGAAAGTATTTTTTGGACTTGACTCCCTTTAAGACTCCATGATGCTGCCATCTAAAAACAGAAAACCAGTCATGAATTTATCCATATTTAAATACTCATTTGTGGGGTATAATAATTAAGGTAATTGCACAATCAATATCAAGCATACACCTGCATTTACAGATGGTGAACTTGTCATCTGGGAGGTGCTTCCATACATATTACCTTTAAAACAACAACTTTGTGCTCGTATAATGACACATCCATGAAAAAAATCTGAAAACCTGCCATGATATGTACTGTGTGTCACAGAAGTAATTCAGTTAATTTCATCAATCAATATCAAGTGTCCACAGCTGGTTTTAAGCAATTTAACTTGTCATGTGGGAGGTGCTTCCATTCATTTTTCAGCTGGTGAACTTGTCATCTGGGAGGTGCTTACATACATGTTACCTTTTTAAAAACCACTTTGTGCTTGTATAATAATGCAAAAATACAGAAAACCCGTCATTAATTTGTCTGTGTTGTAATGTGTGCCAGATATGTTATTCAATCAATTATTGCAATAATTTACAGCTGGAGAACTTGGCATTATAAAACGATGTTTCAATTGACACTTACTTCATATCCTAATTAATTTTCAATGTAGTTCATGAGCATGTTAGAGATTGATTTATTATTACAGAGACAAAGAGTAAGATGGGTGATGATAGCTGTGGAGCGTCAAAGAAGACACCAGCTGGTGCCAAGGTTTTTCCTGCCTAGGATTGGTCTCCATGCCCTCAGTGATCGAGTGGTGATCCGTCGATTTCCACTCAATAGGGCTTCTATTGAGAGGCTCTATGTTGAAATCAAGGACTCTCTCAAACCACTAACTGCATAGACTAGGGCATTCCCTGGGAAGGTAAAGTTACTATTGTGGTCCTCTATTTTTTGGCAACTGGATCATTCCAGGCTGTGACAAGTCTATGTGTAGGTATGAGCCAGGCAACCTTCTCCCGTCATCTGAAGGTTGTCCTGAATGCCTTGCACCAATGCCTAGTCCATCATGTCCACTTCCCAAAAACACTGGAGGAGTGGCATGATGTCAAGCTCCAGTTCTATAATCTAGCTGGGTTTGCAAGAGTATTTGGGGCCATAGACTGCACTCATGTATTGGTACAGCCTCCTAATGGAAGAGAGGAGCCATACCGGGACAGGAAGCACAACCACTCGCTGAAAATCCAGGTCATCTGTGACGCTGGGTTAAGAATTATGAGCGTCTGCTCTGGATTGCCTGGTTCTAGTCACGGTTCCTTAATCCTCCGGAATATATATATATATATATATATATATATATACTATCAGTTCCAGGAGTGACAAATGCCAGAGGGAATCCTAATAGGTAAATATATCTTATAAATTTTCACATATGCATATTATAGATTTTATTAATTCTGATTGCTAAATATCAATGCTCTTTTTCTTTTATGGAGGTGATTCTGGATATTCTTGTCTTCCGTGGCTGTTCACGCCCATCAACAATCCCAACAGAGTGGAAGAGGTGCGCTACAACGAGGCCCACATCGTCACACGATCAATTATTGAGCGTACCTTTGGTATACTGAAGAGCCGTTTCCGATGCTTGAACACCTCCGGCGGGGTTCTTCAGTACGCCCTCTCCAAATTCTCTTTTATTTTCCTTATCTGCTATATGTTACACAACATTGCCATTAATGTTCCTGATATAGATCTGGAGAGCTTGGATGTCCCCGAGTATGATAATCATTTAGCTCCCTTACAGCTAAATTATGCAAGGAGAGCTCAAGCTCAATCCGACTATATTTTGGACGTTTTTGGCCAATAATGTTGTCAGGATTGACTGTGTAACATACAGTAGTTTTATTTTTGTTATATTGTTTTTCAATATTGCTTTTATTTCCAAAAGATGTTAATTTTGGTTATCTTGCAATTATTGAAAGTATTGAAAGTTTGTCAATAAATATCTTGAAAATAAATATATTCAAATAAAGATTATTTATTCTACACTTGACTCATTTTTTTTCATTCAAGATTATTTCCTGGATTGTCAAAATATATTTGTGCAGACATAAATCTCAAAATATATATTAGTAACATGGTTTTCATCTCTCAACTTTGTGAATGTTAAGGTGACAGTAAAGTCAAAATTACAGCTTCATGATTAAGATCGGGCATGTAATTTAAAAAAAATAAAATAGTTTTTTTCTTCAAATGTGCTTTGTTCTTTTTTTATTCTTATTTGAAAGATACACCTAGGTAGCCTAATATACTAATATCTAAGTACTTGAAGGGTGCATCTTATCCCATGCTGTTTTAATTGGTTTTCACAACAGGGGACTGCTATTTCATGTGAGGCTTATAGATTATATTGTAATCACGCACGTTTCTTTTAGCAGACAATGTACTAATTGGCTAATATGCAAGTCAATTGATAATTAATCATATATCATGTACTCAGAGGGCTGTCATGAGATGCTTAGATAGAATGTAATAAGAGGTATAAAGAATAGTAATGTGACATGAAACACAAAGTTTTCTTTCAGGATTTAGGTAGAACATAAAATATTTAAGAAATAGGTTTCCAGTTTACTTCTACTATAAAGTTTGCTTCATTATCTTGTTAGCATTTATTGAAGGAGCAGCAATGCACTACTGGTTTATAAATGAACACATATGTAAGCCAATTGGTGTATATATATGCAGATAACAATTAGCAGATGGAACCTATATTCTTTTCTGCTCTAGAGATTACCTGCACATCTTCATCATCAAAGGATAACAGGAGAAGGAATTAAATTTAAAACTAGAAGTAAATTTGAAAGTTCTTTACAATCATATGCTATTTATGAAGCCTGAAAGAAAATATTAGTGATTAATGTCCCTTAAATCAAAGTGTTTTTTTTTTATGCAAAATTGGTGAATGGCTAAGAAAGGGATTGTCTGTTCTGTCTATTGTCAATCTCACCCTATCTAACTCTAATCTGTCCCTTTCTAAATTAATGCCCCTCTCCAGTATCTGGCCCTGTTGCTCGACGGATAATCTTAATGCCCCATGCAGCTCCTTGTGATCAACCCTGTACTGCCTCCTCAGAATCAACAATTCTCTGATGGCATCATCCTCATTAAGAGGCAGCTGGGGCAGCCAGAGCAGGAGGGGCAGGAGGGACAACAGCAACTGGATCATATGTTCCCTGGAAGATTTCCTGTTCCTGTGATTGCTGAGACAGGATCTTTCCCAGGAACTCCTCCTCCTCCTGATTCTCATCGATAGTTGCTCTTAGCGACCGAAGACAAACAGAAAGCTCCACTTCATAAGGTAAAATACTAATATTGAAATCACACGTAATTTAAAGTGAAATATTAATGGCATATGAAATTCAAAATGCAAATATCATTATTCATATAGATTTTGAAATTTAAATGCACAGTCTACACCAGAATATTTGTTGTTTAAAAAATAAGATATACCTTTATTACCCATTCCCCAGTTTTGCATAACCAACATAGTTATAATAATACACTTATTACCTCTAAGATTAACTTGTATCTATGCATCTTCTGACATCCCCCCTGATAACATGACATTTTATTATCTATTGACTTTCATTTTAGCCAATTCGTGTAGTGTCTTCCACAAGCCACGGGCGTGATCACAGTATTATCTATATGGCCTACATTAACTAACTCTCCCCTGTTGTGAAAAGCAAATAAAAAAGCATGTGACAAGAGGCGGCCTTCAAGGGCTTAGAAATTATCATATGAGCCTTCCTAGGTTTAGCTTTTAAATATGAATACAAAGAGAAAAAAATCAAAATTGGTGATAAAGGTAAATTGAAAAGTTGTTTAAAATTACATGCCCAATTTTTTTTTTATTTTTTTTTTTATTTGGACTTGACTGCACCTTTAAGATAACATTACCTATCTGGATCATGTCTCAATACACTTTTGAAAAAATCGTGTATTTTCTATAGTGCTTTGTTCTCTTCTCTATAATTTTAAATGTACGCTTAAAGGGATAGGAAAGTCAAAATTAAACTTGCAAGAATCAGAGCGTGTCATTTTAAGACACTTTTAAAATCACTTCTGGCCTAGATTTGGAGTTTGGCGGTAGCCGTGAAAACCAGCGTTAGAGGCTCCTAACGCTGGTTTTAGGCTACCGCCGGTATTTGGAGTCACTCAAAATAGGGTCTAACGCTCACTTTCCAGCCGCGACTTTTCCATACCGCAGATCCCCTTACGTAAATTGCGTATCCTATCTTTTCAATGGGATTTTTATAACTCCGGTATTTAGAGTTGTTTCTGAAGTGAGCGTTAGACATCTAACGACAAAACTCCAGCCGCAGGAAAAAAGTCAGTAGTTAAGAGCTTTCTGGGCTAACGCCGGTTTATAAAGCTTTTAACTACTGTACTCTAAAGTACACTAACACCCATAAACTACCTATGTACCCCTAAACTGAGGTCCCCCCACATCGCCGACACTCGAAAACATTTTTTTAACCCCTAATCTGCCGACCACCACCTACGTTATACTTATGTACCCCTAATCTGCTGCCCCTAACACTGCCGACCCCTATATTATATTTATTAACCCCTAACCTGCCCCCCACAACGTCGCCGCCAGCTACCTACAATAATTAACCCCTAATCTGCCGACCGCAAAGCGCCGCCACCTACGTTATCCTTATGTACCCCTAATCTGCTGCCCCTAACACCGCCGACCCCTATATTATATTTATTAACCCCTAATCTGCCCCCCTCAACGTCGCCTCTACCTGCCTACATTTATTAACCCCTAATCTGCCGACCGGACCTGAGCGCTACTATAATAAAGTTATTAACCCCTAATCCGCCTCACTAACCCTATCATAAATAGTATTAACCCCTAATCTGCCCTCCCTAACATCGCTGACACCTAACTTCAATTATTAACCCCTAATCTGCCGACCGAATTTCGCCGCTATTCTAATAAATGTATTAACCCCTAAAGCTAAGTCTAACCCTAATACTAACACCCCCCTAAATTAAATATAATTTAAATCTAACGAAATTAATTAACTCTTATTAAATAAATTATTCCTATTTAAAGCTAAATACTTACCTGTAAAATAAACCCTAATGTAGCTACAATATAAATTATAATTATATTATAGCTATTTTAGGATTTATATTTATTTTACAGGTAACTTTGTATTTATTTTAACCAGGTACAATAGCTATTAAATAGTTAAGAACTATTTAATAGCTAAAATAGTTAAAATAATTACAAATTTACCTGTAAAAGAAATCCTAACCTAAGTTACAAATAAACCCTATCAGATTGAGCTTGCATTCTATTGGCTGATCGGAACAGCCAATAGAATGCAAGCTCAATCTGATTGGCTGATCGGATCAGCCAATCGGATTGAACTTGATTCTGATTGGCTGATTCCATCAGCCAATCAGAATATTCCTACCTTAATTCCGATTGGCTGATAGAATCCTATCAGCCAATCGGAATTCGAGGGACGCCATCTTGGATGACGTCATTTAAAGGAACCATCATTCGTCGTTCAGTCGTCGGCCAGGATGGATTTTCCGCGGTGGAGGTCTTAAGGATGCTGCCGCTTCGCTCCGGATGGATGCCGCTTGGATGAAGACTTCAATCGGATGGAAGACCTCTTCTGCCCCGCTTGGATGAAGACTTCAGCCGGATCATGGACCTCTTCAGCCCCCCGCTTGGGCTTGGATCAGGACATCGGAAGAGCTCTTCTGGACCGATCGGTGAACCTGGTATGGTGAAGACAAGGTAGGATGATTTTCAGGGGCTTAGTGTTAGGTTTATTTAAGGGGGGTTTGGGTTAGATTAGGAGTATGTGGGTGGTGGGTTGTAATGTTGGGGGGCTTGGGTATTGTATGTTTTTTTTTACAGGCAAAAGAGCTGTATTTCTTGGGGCATGCCCCGCAAAGGGCCCTGTTCAGGGCTGGTAAGGTAAAAGAGCTTTGAACTTTAGTAATTTAGAATAGGGTAGGGCATTTTTTTATTTTGGGGGGCTTTGTTATTTTATTAGGGGGCTTAGAGTAGGTGTAATTAGTTTAAAATTGTTGTAATATTTTTCTTATGTTTGTAAATATTTTTTTTATTTTTTGTAACTTAGCTAGTTTATTTAATTGTATTTATTTGTAGCAATTGTATTTAATTAATTTATTGATAGTGTAGTGTTAGGTTAATTGTAGGTAATTGTAGGTAGTTTATTTAATTAATTTATTGATAGTCTAGTGTTAGGTTTATTTGTAACTTAGGTTAGGATTTCTTTTACAGGTAAATTTGTAATTATTTTAACTATTTTAGCTATTAAATAGTTCTTAACTATTTAATAGCTATTGTACCTGGTTAAAATAAATACAAAGTTACCTGTAAAATAAATATAAATCCTAAAATAGCTATAATATAATTATAATTTATAATGTAGCTATATTAGGGTTTATTTTACAGGTAAGTATTTAGCTTTAAATAGGAATAATTTATTTAATAAGAGTTAATTAATTTCGTTAGATTTAAATTATATTTAATTTAGGGGGGTGTTAGTGTTAGGGTTAGACTTAGCTTTAGGGGTTAATACATTTATTAGAATAGCGTTGAGCTCCAGTCGGCAGATTAGGGGTTAATCTTTGAAGTTAGGTGTCGGTGATGTTAGGGAGGGCAGATTAGGGGTTAATACTATTTATGATAGGGTTAGTGAGGCGGATTAGGGGTTAATAACTTTATTATAGTAGCGCTCAGGTCCGGTTGGCAGATTAGGGGTTAATAAGTGTAGACAGGTGGAGGCAACGTTGTGGGGGGCAGATTAGGGGTTAATAAATATAATATAGGGGTCGGCGATGTTAGGGCAGCAGATTAGGGGTACATAGGGATAATGTAAGTAGCGGCGGTTTACGGAGCGGCAGATTAGGGGTTAATAATAATATGCAGGGGTCAGCGATAGCGGGGGCGGCAGATTAGGGGTTAATAAGTGTAAGGTTAGGGGTTTTTAGACTCGGGGTACATGTTAGAGTGTTAAGTGCAGACGTAGGAAGGGTTACCGCATAGCAAACAATGGCGCTGCGTTAGGAGTTGAACGCAGCTTTTTTGCAGGTGTTTGGTTTTTTTTCAGCTCAAACAGCCCCATTGTTTCCTATGGGGGAATCGTGCACGAGCACGTTTTTGAGGCTGGCCGCGTCCGTAAGCAACTCTGGTATCGAGAGTTGAAGCTGCGTTAAATATGCTCTACGCTCCTTTTTTGGAGCCTAACGCAGCCTTTATGTGGACTCTCAATACCAGAGTTATTTTTATGGTGCGGCCAGAAAAAAGCCGGCGTTAGTTTTTCGGGTCGTTACCGACAAAACTCCAAATCTAGGCCTTCTATTTTTAAATGTGCTTTGTTCTCTTGATATCCATTGTTGAAAATTAATAAACACATATCCTACACTAGTGGGAGCTAGATGGTGGTTGGTGCCTGCACACATTTGTCTCATCTGATTAGCTAATTAGATGTCTTCATCTAGCTGCTAGTAGTGCAATGTTGTTCTTTCATCAAAAGATAACAAAAGAATTAAACATCCTATATAATAAAAGGCCAGGTATTTTTGTCAGATGCAGTCATGCGCAGTATATACTGCACAAGGACAAACATACCTGACCTTGAGCAGCAGAGGAGTGCGCACTGTGGAAGCTGCATGGTGGGGGCGTGGCCGGGCGTGCTGTGATGGGGCATGTCCAGGCATGCCGTGATAGGAGCGTGGTCGGCAGGTGTCCCAAGGGGGCATGGCCAGACGGAGCATGCGTGAAGGGGTGTGGCCAACGGGAGCAGCCATGGTGGCAGCGACATGGTCAAGTGAGAGAGCAAAAGCGAGGGGAGAGCAAAACTGAGGGGAGAGAGGAAAAAGAGAGAGAGAGACCAAAAGAAAGTGGGGAGAGACCAAAAGAGAGGAGGGAAAGAGCAAAAGAGAGGGGGGGAGAGACCAAAAGAGAGGAGGGAAAGAGCAAAAGAGAGGGGGGAAAGAGAGAAACTGAGCAAAAGAGAGGGGGGAAAGAGAGGGGAGAGAGAGCAAAAGAGGGGAAAGAGCAAAAGAGGGGAAAGAGAGCAAATGAGAGGAGGGTGGGAGCAAAAAAGAGGAGGGAAAGAGAGAGCAAAATAGGGGGGAGAGAGCAAAAGAGGGGGGAGAGAGCAAAAGAGGGGGGAAGAGCAAAAGAGGAGAAGAGAGAGAGCAAAAGAGGGGTAAGAGAGAGAGAGTGAGCAAAAGAGGGGGGAGAGAGCAAAAGAGGGGGTGAGAGAGAGCAAAAGAGGGGGAGAGAGAGCACAAAAGAGGGGGAGAAAGAGAGCACAAAAGAGGGGGAGTGAGAGAGAGCAAAAGGGGGGGAGAGAGCACTAAAGAGGGGGAGATAGAGCTCAAAAGAGAGGGGGTGGGAGAGAGCGCAAAAGAGGGGGAGAGAGAGAGCACAAAAGAGGGGGGAAAGAGAGTGCAAAAGAGAAGGGGGAGAGAGAGCCCAAAAGAGGGAGGGAGAAAGCGCAAAAGAGAGGGGGAAGAGAGCGCAAAAGACAAGGTGGAGAGAGAGCACAAAAGTGGGAGAGAGAGAGAGCGTAAAATAGAGGGGGGAGAGAGTGCAAAAGAGAGGGGGAGAGAGAGCAAAAGAGAGGGGGAGAGCGACAGAGAGCAAAAGAGAGGGGGAGAGGGAGAGAGAGAGCAAAAGAGAGGGGGAGAGAGAGAGAGCAAAAGAAAGGGGAGAGAGAGCAAAAGAGAGGGGAAGAGAGAAAGCAAAAGAGGGAGAGAGAGAGCAAAAGAGGGGGGAGAGAGAGAGTAAAATAGGAGAGAGAGAGAGCAAAAGATAGGGGAGAGAGAGCAAAAGTGGGGGAGAGAGAGCAATAGAGAGGGGAGAGAGCAAAAGAGAGAGGATGGGGAGAGAGAGAGAGCAAAAGAGGGGGGAGAGAGAGCAAAAAAGGGGGGAGAGAGAGAACAAAAGAGGGGAGGAGAGAGAAAAAGAGGGGGGAGAGAGCAAGAGAGCTAAATAGGGGGGATAGAGAGAGCAAAAGAGGGGGAAGAGAGAGAGCAAAAGAGGGGGGAGAGAGCAGATGAGGGGGGGAGAGAGAGCGCAAAAGAGAGGGGGAGAGAGAGGGAGCAAGGATTGGAACCGCAGTATTTAAAAAAATTGGCCCGTGTACACAGGCTTTAGGACTAGTTTTGTAACATAAAAGTAAATTTGAAAGTTGTTTAAATTTGTATGTTCTAACTGAATCATGAATTAAATATTTGGGGTTTCCTGTCCCTTTAGGAGACATTCCATTTTTTGTCAAACACATAAGTAGTACTTGCTGATTATTGTTTTAAATGTCGCCAAACAATCATCAAGCACTACACAGGTGATGATCCAAACATATACTTCCTTCTAAGCTTACATTCTTTATTTTCCCAAAAAAGAAAAGACCAAGGCCTCTAGTTATGAAGCTCAGTATTTTGCTGCATTCGCCGGCCCAATATGCTCACCTATGCTCACCTAACATCGCTGCCGTGGACCTGAATACGTTCGCCAAAGTTACCAAGAAAGCTGTCAAGGAGCCGCACACCAAGTACAGAGCGATGAGCAGCGGACTGTTGTTAACTGACAGTCATCGATCTCGCTGCTCATTGGCTTCTTCACAGCTTTCTTGCTAGCCTGTCACTAAGCACCCACACTATGCTATACAGTTTTTCCCCCTAAACCGCCGCTCCCGGAGCCCCCTGTACCTAAATAAACTTATTACCCCCTAAACAGCCGCTCCCGGACCCTGCCTCCACTATAATAAATATATGAACCACTAAACCGCCGCTCCCGGACCCCGCCGCCACCTACATTATACCTATTAACCCTTAATCTGCCTCCCCCTATACCGCCGCCACCTACATAAAGTTATTAACCATTATTCTGCCGATCCCTGACCCCGCCTGAAAATAAATTAATTGTTTAACCCCTAAACCGCCGCACCTGGAACCCTCCGCCACCTACATTACATTCATTAACCCCTATCCTGCCCCCCCTACACCGCCGCCACCTACAGTACATTGATTAACCCATAATCTACCCCCCTACACCGCCGTCACTATATTAAATGAATGAACCCCAAAACCTAATTCTAACCCTAACCCTAACACCTAAATAAATCCTAACCTAAGTTACAAATACACCTAACACTACACTATCAATAAATTTATTAAATTAATTAACTACAATGATCTAAAATAAAATACAATTAAATAAACTAAACTATAGTACAAAAAAACACTAAATTACACAAAATAAAAAAATATTACAAGAATTTTAATCTAATAACACCTAATCTAAGCCCCCTAATAAAATAAAAAAGCCCCTCAAAATAATAAAATTCCCTACCCTAAACTAAATTACAAAAGAAATCAGCTCTTTTACCAGCCCTTAAAAGGGCTTTTTGCGGGGCATTGCCCCAAAGTAATCAGCTCTTTTACCTGTAAAAAAAAAAGCAATACAATACCCCCCCAACATTACAACCCACCACCCACACACCCCTACTCTAAAACCCACCCGATCCCCCCTTAAATAAATCTAACACTACCCCATTGAAGATCACACTACCTTGAGCCGTCTTCACCCAACCGGACCGAACTCTTCATTCGATGCGGGCACAACTGGTCCTCCAGCCGGGCAGAAGTCTTCATCCGATCGGCACAGAAGAGGTCCTCCATCCGGCAGAAATCTTCATCCAAGCAGCATCTTCTATCTTCATCCTTCCGGCGATGAGTGGCTCCATCTTGAAGACCTCCGGCGCAGAACATCCATCTCTGCCGACGACTACCCGACAAATGACTGGTCCTTTAAATGACATCATCCAAGATGGCGTCCCTCGAATTCCGCTTTGGTATCAACACTTTATCTGATCAGTTCTCTTGTTGACTACTAGGAGTCAATCTCCAAAGCCAAGGTCTTTTCTAGGCAGGCACTTAGTGTATCTCCCATTTACAACTTTTTCTAATAGTGTACCTAGTCACACTGAGCTGCCAGCCCAATCTCCACTAACTTTTTAGAGCAACTTATAGATTGATTCTGATTCATCTGCATACATTGATTTTTAAACTACCTTTTACGTCTATTATTATCTTTTATTATGGAGAGTTTGCGGAATTTAAGAGAAGCAATTGATCTAAAAATAGTGAAAGATAGAACAAATTTGAATATAAGTACAGATGAGGAGGATGTTATTGACATCCAGTTGATTTTTAGGGAGTTGGAGAAACTATTAATTACGGAAGTAAAATACAAGGCAGAAATATCTTTTCTGCAAAAGTGTCTAGAATTCGACATTATACCTAAAGGGTTATTGGTGCATAAAGAATGCGCGTTTCCTCTTTCAGAGGAATTGCTGAAAAATGGAGAAAGGTGCTAATTGATGCCTCTAGAAAATTGATAGAACTTATTATAGAATATAGATTAATGCTAACATCAAATATAAACCTTGAAATAAAGGAAGATGAAGAAATTATTCTAAACTTAGAAAATTCAGGGCCAGAAACAAATGATATAGCAGAAAGGAAAGAAAATTTAGTTAAAAAAGTAAGTAAAATCAAAGAGGATGTGATACAAAAGAAAACTAAAAAAATGATGAAAGAGCTAAATAATAAAGAAAAAGTAAATAACCCAGTAATAGGTGATACTGATACAGCAATAGGGAATATCATTCAAGGGGATACTGACATTGAACACAAATCTGGATCTAATATTACAAATAAGTATAATACAGCTGATCAAAGCTCAGAACGAAGATAAACTTTTTCTGACAGTTTTCAAAATGGAAGACACTTGAACAAAAAACCACATACAGAGAATATACATAGTAATTATGATCCGTATCACCCATATAATTACCATCAGCATAATAATGGGTACAACACTTATGGATATAAAGGGAGATTCTATGGAAGACAATATAACAACCAAAAATGGACAGGGGACAGCGATATAATGTGAGAAATAGAGATAACTATCCCAATGATTGGAACCAGGAGAGTAGAAATAGAAGGTACCATTTCAACTACTGGAATAGAGAGAGGAGACATGATGATTTTAGAGGAAGATTTGATTATTATGGGCCAGAACATGGTACAAGAAGAAGGCCTGAGGATTTCGAATATGGAGGCTACCAACAATGGCCAGAAAGAGGATATTACCAGGGAGAAAATAGATATCAATCTGAATATCACCCAAACAGAGGGAAAAACTTCCAGGATCCACCAAGGAATTGTCACAGAGACTATGAAAACAATATAGAAGGTGAAAATTCATATGAAACTCCAGGAGGGTATCAGAGAAACACTAAACAAAAGAATGGAATGGAAGAAAGAAAGGAGAAAGAAGCCAACAGAATTGAGGAATGGAAATAAAACAAAAAAGGAAGAGACATGGACCCAAAAGTGACAATTCCAGTCACAGTGACCACATCACAACCAGGTACCTCTGGCGCTTCGTCTGGACCTTATTTAGAGTTGGGACATCACCATCAGAAAGGAAAGGAAAAACAACATACATTAAAAACAAAGGCAAGACACATAGAGGAAGCAGAGGAGGTGTAAAGACTAAGAAGGTCAAACATAAAAACAACGATGTGGAGAAAAAAGGAACAAACAAAGGAATTTTCAATCTAAGTTCACATGCACTAAATGATGATTGAAAAGCAGTCCTGAAATTTGGGCTTTCATTTGCTCCATCGAGGAGTCTAGATAAATTTGGTACTTTCGTGAATACGAAAGAATTTATCAGAAAACTGACTCTGAAAAGATTCTTCCTGAAAGCTGAACAAGAGGAAACTGGAGAAAATTTAAGGAGGAATGAAAATTCTGGGACAAGGGAGAAATATATACATACTGAACTAAAACCAAGATCAACCTTCTACCTTGTAAACAGTAAAGGAACAGCAATAGAAGCCTTCAAGACTGTAGTCTGTAGAGAGATAAGGGAGATACAATCGAAAAAACTAAAATATAAGAAGCAAAACTTGTCAAGAAAACAACGGGAGACCATCACGAAGCTGGAACATAATCAGAATCTGACAATAAAACCTGCGGATAAAGGTGGAGGGATTGTCGTGATGGATAGGGACGACTATGAGGTTGAAAATAGACGGATTCTAAGTGATACAAGTACATATGAGGAACTGAAAGGAAATACAACAAATTTATAAAGAAAAGAACACACAGATTTGCTGAGAGAAGCCAACGAGGAGGGTATACTAAACGACAAAGAGTTCAACTACTTAAATTTAAAATATCCGATTATACTGATACTATATCACCTGCCAAAGATCCACAAATCGCTAACTAAACCCCCCGGAAGACCAATAATCTCCGGAATAGGGTCTTTGAGTAGCAACCTGTCGGAATACGTAGATCAACATCTACAAAAGTTGGTATAGAAATTACCCTTTTATCTGAGGGATTCAACGCAGGTTCTGAACCTTATAGAAGATCTACCTTGGAAGGATAGCTATATACTGGCATCATGTGACGTGATGTCACTATATACGAGTATTCCGCATGAGGAGGGTATCGATGCAGTAAAGTTCTTTTTAGATAAGGAATCTGATATTATACCATCAAAACAAAATGAGTTCATATTGGAAAGTATCCGATATATTCTCACACATAATTTCTTTAGCAATGAGGGCAAATTCTATCGCCAAACCTGTCGAACAGCCATGGGGACCAGGTTCGCGCCAAGCTATGCGAATCTCTATATGGGAAAATTGGAGCAAATATTCTGGGACTCCTGTCCAGCTGGTGTGGACCTGGTCCTCTATCGGCATTATATAGATGATATAATTATAATCTGGAAGGGCACTCTGGAAGACCTGATGTATACCATTGAAATCATGAACAAGAACAATGTAAATCTTAAGTTTACATACGAATAAAGCTACACAGCGCTGACATTCTTGGATTTAAGAATAGAGATGAGAGAAGGGAGATTGGAAACATCCACACATTTTAAAGAAGTGGATAGCAATAATTATGTCCACAGAGAAAGCTGTCACCTCACCAGATGGAAGAATAATATCCCAAAGGGACAGCTGCTACGGATGAGAAAAAAATGCTCACAATCTCTCCAAATGGGAAGAACAAGCGTCAATAATTAAAGAGAAATTTATAGAGAGAGGCTATGACGAGAAAATGCTGGATGAAAAATTGGATGAAGTAAGAAAAACAGAAAGGAAAGAACTCACCAAATACAAAGAAAAGGTCAAGAATAAGTCCATTGAGGGCAGTCTCAATATAGCAATGATAACAGAATACAGTGATAACAAACAGATTGTAGAGAACATCTTTCGGAAACACTGGGCATTGCTAAAGGACGACGACGTACTAGGAGAAAAACTGCCAGAATACCCGAGGTTTATATATAGAAAAACAAAAAAATCTGAAGACCAGACTGGCACCAAGCCTTCAAAAGAAAAAAACTGGAGGAAAACGGGATGTGTTTGGAAAAAAGGTTAAAGGATTCTACCTTTGCCATACGTGCAAAGCATGTAAATGTGGGACCAAAACAACTAAATTCCATTCTAACAATACCAAAGAGGAATTCAAAATACAAGATCTGATACGTTGTCAAGACAAGGGAGTGATTTACCTACTGCAATGTCCATGTGGGCTACAATACATTGGACAGACGTCCAGAACTCTTAGAGATAGAATTCGGGAACACCTGCTAATGATTGAAAAATTAAATATGGATACACCACTATACCAGCATTTCACGACCAAACATCATGGAAATATTAATACATTGAAATATATAGGAATCCAAAAGGTTGCCAAAAACTGGAGAGGTGGTAACTTTGAGAAACTACTACTAACTAGCGAATACAAATGGATATTTCTAAAGGATTGTCTATACCCAAGGAGTCTCAATAATAAAGAAGACCTCTCCCACCTGTTGAACCCTTAAGCCAAAAGCATATATTAAATGATCATCATTAAACACTTTCAGAATATGCTTATAGATCCTCATAAGAACGCACATGAATGAGGGTTTTTGGAAAGAAACATCCAAATTTCAAAATAAGAAAAATTGTTGTAGTCACCTCTCTCATCCAGTTCAACATACGGCATTGATGGGCCTGTAAAGCTCTCCAGATCATTGTCTCAAATAGTACACCACAAATATATCAGTGAAATAACTACCTGAAACTCTCAAATAGAACACCACAAAAATATCGGTGAAACTATTACCTAAAACTCACTTTGTAGATACCCTCTGATGGGACATTAATATCGCTTCCCCTGTCACCAGTCACTAATACCTGGAGGCAGTATGCTACCCTGTAGCCAGGCAGTTAACACTTGGTAGCAGTAAGCCTCCCCTACGTGAGTAGATTTCCCCATCCAGTATTCGTCTGTTTAAAGTAATACATAATTAGATTTACAATTAGATTTTTGGATTAATAGTATTTTTTAAATTGAGACAATTTAGATAGTCAACAATCTAAGAAAGTTAGTATATAACCGCAGCATCTGAACTAATTGGCTTATTTTAATTACTGGCCTCTGACTATTTTTAGTTTTTAGCACTTTTTCATACTGGCGCTAAAGCCTCTGAATATTTTTAGTGTGTAGTGTTAGACATTTATGAAAGTGGTGTTCTAAGAGTTAGGAGACTTAGAGCCTCCCCTAAACTCAATACAATAGGGTTCATTATAATATTGTATCCACTAGCCAATTGAAAAGATTCATACAATATTTGTAAAATCATATAAATTACCTCCCTGGTAATCTCTCTAGAGCATCATCACCACAAGAAATTAGGTTCAACATATTATACATTAAATTGTAAGAAGTCCGCCAGTTTTAAAAAATCCAACAACTCTTGCAGACCTGCTACTAATACAAGCTAAAAAAGTGGCCACCAATCCCAGCTACCTAACATAATGGTTTTTTGTCTAGCCAGTTCTTAAATACCTCTTAAGGTGGGCAAAATAAAAGGATAAGTGAGATTAGGATATATACAGCCTCCTATAATAATTGAAGTTTTTACTCTCCCTACTTTGCCAGTTTTTTTTGGACGAAACTGACAGAAAAGTCGGTGTTAGCTCTTTTTGCCGGTTTCTTTAAACAAAACTGACACTATGAGTCCGTATCAGTGATATAAATATATTGACTGATAACGCAAGCTATATTTTATAAACATTAAAGGCTTATCGGCTTTAAACGAAAAAAAGGCTTACTGCTTTTGTTCAAGATCTATATATTATTTGTTGAATGAAAATTAAATTCAACCAATAAGGTAATGGTCTCTTCGCACACCCTCCTTTATATACAAATAATAAGACAGCAAATCACAGCTCCTAATAATGGAATCTGACAGTACATATAGGAGCCGGGATTACTGTGAAAATGTATACATATATAACTAACAGGCTACTACAAGATATTGTGGGAAGAAGCCACGTTTAGGTAATATTAAGGTGGGCAAAATAAAAGGATAAGTGGGATTAGGATGCATACAGCCTCCTTTAATAATTGACATTTTTACTCTCCCTATTTTTCCAGTCTCTTTGGATGAAACTGACATAAAAGTTGGTGTTAGCTCTTTGCCGGTTTCTCTAAACGAAACTGACACTATAAGTCTGTATCAGTGATATAAACATATTGACTGAAAACGTAAGCTATATTTTACAAATATTAAAGTCTTATCGGCTTTAAACGAAAATAGCCTTCGTTCAAGATCTATATACCATTTGTTGAATGAAAATTAGATTCAACCAATAAGGTAATTGTCTCTTCGCACACCCTCCCTTATACACCAATAATAAGACAGCATATCACAGCTCCTATTAACGGAATTTGATAGTACATATAGGAGCCGCGATTGCTGTGGAAATATATACATATAGCTAACAGGCTACTACTAGATATCGTGGGAATAAGCCATGTTTAGGGAATATTCATAATTTTTATAATCTTTTATAGACGATTATTTCAACTACCCCTGTCTATTCTAAATACAAATACTGAAGCTTTAATTCCCCAAGATCTACACGATCTCTTGACTAATATCTGATAGAAATAAGAAAGGCCGGGTCTGAACACATGGTCTGAATACATTTGTTTATTTATAAACATGCATACGCTAAGAACTGTTGAACAAGTCACGATGTGAACCGGAAGTAACTTGTCAAGGAAACCGGAAGTAGTTAACGGCTGATGATTCCAAAGCCGGTTGAAGTTTTTTATACAACTAATGCATAAAATAAACAAATAATATATATATAAGAAAGGTTATTTAGATATACAATCTTTATAAGCCACTTTATACTCAAGTAATATTTAGAAATAAGTATTTTAACTCATTATACAAAACCAGAAGTATTATACATTACTTCCGGTCTACATTTGCCAAACCGGTATAAAAGACCACTTGTAGCTACACATTCCAGTCTTGATAAAGGTCTAGTACAGACCGAAACGCGTCGACTGGTGAGTTCATTTTCATTTATTCTTCTATTTGGGAAATACCCTCTGCACTATTGTTTGTTTTTACTATTATAGGTACTATTTGGGAATGGATTGCCTGGTGTCTGAGGAGACCAAGACACCCCCAAAACAACCCTTCCGTTCCTGCTGTGGTTGCAGGCACGTCCTCTCCAAAGAGTATTACTATTAGGAAGATCTGTCTGTAGGGTCCTTGACTGTCTGCACATTTTTGTTTCTTTAAAACAGTGGCCACTGATTTTTTCTGATTTTTTACTGATTTTTTTACTTTATTTTTATTGACTATTGTTGCACTATTTGGATTCCCACATTATTATTTGGATTCCCACATTGAATTTTGGAAGATTTTGGACTAGTGACAATCACATATTTTTGGATAGTGACATTCACGTTTGTTTCACCCTGCTAAGTTATTTTTGTGAGACTCTTTTTAGTTTTTTTTTGTTTTTTGCTTTTACCACCATGAATATTTGTATCATTTGTATTCACTCTGCAATTTAATTGGACTGTAAACTATTTATATTCTATTTTTGTTCACTTGTTTAGGTCATTTTTATTTTCTTATCCATTTATCTCTGTGGATAAGTTTATTGGATTTTTACACATAGTTTCACATATTTCACATTCGACTCTGCACAACACTATTTGCACACAGAGACTTCTCATCTGTATATTATTATTTTCACACAGTTACTTTTCAATTCGACAATTTTGATAGATACAGGGAGTGCAGAATTATTAGGCAAGTTGTATTTTTGAGGATTAATTTTATTATTGAACAACAACCATGTTCTCAATGAACCCAAAATACTCATTAATATCAAAGCTGAATAGTTTTGAAAGTAGTTTTTAGTTTGTTTTTAGTTATAGCTATTTTAGGGGGATATCTGTGTGTGCAGGTGGCATTACTGTGCATAATTATTAGGCAACTTGACAAAAAACAAATATATACCCATTTCAATTATTTATTTTTACCAGTGAAACCAATATAACATCTCAACATTCACAAATATATATTTCTGACATTCAAAAACAAAACAAAAACAAATCAGTGACCAATATAGCCACCTTTCTTTGCAAGGACACTCAAAAGCCTGCCATCCATTAATTCTGTCAGTGTTTTGATATGTTCACCTTCAACATTGCGTGCAGCAGCAACCACAGCCTCCCAGACACTGTTCAGAGAGGTGTACTGTTTTCCCTCCTTGTAAATCTCACATTTGATGATGGACCACAGGTTCTCAATGGGGTTCAGATCAGGTGAACAAGGAGGCCATGTCATTAGATTTTCTTCTTTTATACCCATTCTTGCCAGCCACGCTGTGGAGTACTTGGACGCGTGTGATGGAGCATTGTCCTGCATGAAAATCATGTTTTTCTTGAAGGATGCACACTTCTTCCTGTACCACTGCTTGAAGATGGTGTCTTCCAGAAACTGGCAGTAGGACTGGGAGTTGAGCTTGACTCCATCCTCAACCCGAAAAGGCCCCACAAGCTCATCTTTGATGATACCAGCCCAAACCAGTACTCCACCTTGCTGGCGTCTGAGTTGGTCTGGAGCTCTCTGCCCTTTACCAATCCAGCCACGGGCCCATCCATCTGGCCCATCAAGACTCACTCTCATTTCATCAGTCCATAAAACCTTAGAAAAATCAGTCTTGAGATATTTCTTGGCCCAGTCTTGACGTTTGAGCTTGTGTGTCTTGTTCAGTGGTGGTCGTCTTTCAGCCTTTCTTACCTTGGCCATGTCTCTGAGTATTGCACACCTTGTGCTTTTGGGCACTCCAGTGATGTTGCAGCTCTGAAATATGGCCAAACTGGTGGCAAGTGGCATCTTGGCAGCTGCACGCTTGACTTTTCTCAGTTCATGGGCAGTTATTTTGCGCCTTGGTTTTTCCACACGCTTCTTGCGACCCTGTTGACTATTTTGAATGAAACACTTGATTGTTCGATGATCACGCTTCAGAAGCTTTGCAATTTTAAGAGTGCTGCATCCCTCTGCAAGATATCTCACTATTTTTGACTTTTCTGAGCCTGTCAAGTCCTTCTTTTGACCCATTTTGCCAAAGGAAAGGAAGTTGCCTAATAATTATGCACACCTGATATAGGATGTTGATGTCATTAGACCACACCCCTTCTCATTACAGAGATGCACATCACCTAATATGCTTAATTGGTAGTAGGCTTTCGAGCCTATACAGCTTGGAGTAAGACAACATGCATAAAGAGGATGATGTGGTCAAAATACTCATATGCTTAATAATTCTGCACTCCCTGTATATGTTACATACATAGTTGCATACAAATTTGAACAACATCTTATCATCATCACCACCTGCAAGAAGTTTCCAACATATAGTGAGAGGCTACCATGACCCAAATATTAAGAGCATTATATAAGGTAGAAGCTGGGGCACCAGTACATTTTGGCTCATTACACTAGTCACTTGGAAGAGGACAGTGTTTGTGATTTTAATAATCAACCATTTTAGTGTTTAATTGTTTTAAATTGTCTGTTTGTTACATGGATCCATGCACGTTTGAAAATAAAGTGTAATTTTACTTTTACTTTTAACAAAATGTCAATTGACTGTAGTTCATATTGTTGAGACCCAGCCTTTTTGGCGCTTTGATATCAACACTTTATCTGATCAGTTCTCTTGTTGATTACTAGGAGTCAATCTCCAAAGGCAAGGTCTTTTCTAGGCAGGCGCTTAGTGTATCTCCCATTTATGAATTTTAAAACCCACAGGGACTCTTTCTGGCCACAAAAGTGATGGAAAAGTTGTTTCAAGGGGACTAACACCTGGACTGTGGCATGCCGGAGGGGTATCCATGGCAAAACTCCCATGGAAAATTACATAGTTGATACATAGTCTGTTTTTAATCCATAAAGGACATAAATCACCTAAAATTCCTAAATTGTTTGGAATAACATCCTTTAAAACATCAGGTATGATGTTGTATCGTTCAGGTAGTGTAAGGGTTACGCCCGCTTCACAGTGACAGACCAAACTCCCCGTTTAACGCACCACAAACAGTCCATTTGCACAACCGCAAACTCCCCATTTGCACAAGGTTGGATACCAAGCTAGCCATGTCCCGTTACATTGGACAGACGTCCAGAACTCTTAGAGATAGAATTCGGGAACACCTGCTAATGATTGAAAAATTAAATATGGATACACCACTATACCAGCATTTCACGACCAAACATCATGGAAATATTAATACATTGAAATATATAGGAATCCAAAAGGTTGCCAAAAACTGGAGAGGTGGTAACTTTGAGAAACTACTACTAACTAGCGAATCCAAATGGATATTTCTAATGGATTGTCTATACCCAAGGAGTCTCAATAATAAAGAAGACCTCTCCCACCTGTTGAACCCTTAAGCCAAAAGCATATATTAAATGATCATCATTAAACACTTTCAGAATATGCTTATAGATCCTCATAAGAACGCACATGAATGAGGGTTTTTGGAAAGAAACATCCAAATTTCAAAATAAGAAAAATTGTTGTAGTCACCTCTCTCATCCAGTTCAACATACGGCATTGATGGGCCTGTAAAGCTCTCCAGATCATTGTCTCAAATAGTACACCACAAATATATCAGTGAAATAACTACCTGAAACTCTCAAATAGAACACCACAAAAATATCGGTGAAACTATTACCTAAAACTCACTTTGTAGATACCCTCTGATGGGACATTAATATCGCTTCCCCTGTCACCAGTCACTAATACCTGGAGGCAGTATGCTACCCTGTAGCCAGGCAGTTAACACTTGGTAGCAGTAAGCCTCCCCTACGTGAGTAGATTTCCCCATCCAGTATTCGTCTGTTTAAAGTAATACATAATTAGATTTACAATTAGATTTTTGGATTAATAGTATTTTTTAAATTGAGACAATTTAGATAGTCAACAATCTAAGAAAGTTAGTATATAACCGCAGCATCTGAACTAATTGGCTTATTTTAATTACTGGCCTCTGACTATTTTTAGTTTTTAGCACTTTTTCATACTGGCGCTAAAGCCTCTGAATATTTTTAGTGTGTAGTGTTAGACATTTATGAAAGTGGTGTTCTAAGAGTTAGGAGACTAAGAGCCTCCCCTAAACTCAATACAATAGGGTTCATTATAATATTGTATCCACTAGCCAATTGAAAAGATTCATACAATATTTGTAAAATCATATAAATTACCTCCCTGGTAATCTCTCTAGAGCATCATCACCACAAGAAATTAGGTTCAACATATTATACATTAAATTGTAAGAAGTCCGCCAGTTTTAAAAAATCCAACAACTCTTGCAGACCTGCTACTAATACAAGCTAAAAAAGTGGCCACCAATCCCAGCTACCTAACATAATGGTTTTTTGTCTAGCCAGTTCTTAAATACCTCTTAAGGTGGGCAAAATAAAAGTATAAGTGAGATTAGGATATATACAGCCTCCTATAATAATTGAAGTTTTTACTCTCCCTACTTTGCCAGTTTTTTTTGGACGAAACTGACAGAAAAGTCGGTGTTAGCTCTTTTTGCCGGTTTCTTTAAACAAAACTGACACTATGAGTCCGTATCAGTGATATAAATATATTGACTGATAACGCAAGCTATATTTTATAAACATTAAAGGCTTATCGGCTTTAAACGAAAAAAAGGCTTACTGCTTTTGTTCAAGATCTATATATTATTTGTTGAATGAAAATTAAATTCAACCAATAAGGTAATGGTCTCTTCGCACACCCTCCTTTATATACAAATAATAAGACAGCAAATCACAGCTCCTAATAATGGAATCTGACAGTACATATAGGAGCCGGGATTACTGTGAAAATGTATACATATATAACTAACAGGCTACTACAAGATATTGTGGGAAGAAGCCACGTTTAGGTAATATTAAGGTGGGCAAAATAAAAGGATAAGTGGGATTAGGATGCATACAGCCTCCTTTAATAATTGACATTTTTACTCTCCCTATTTTTCCAGTCTCTTTGGATGAAACTGACATAAAAGTTGGTGTTAGCTCTTTGCCGGTTTCTCTAAACGAAACTGACACTATAAGTCTGTATCAGTGATATAAACATATTGACTGAAAACGTAAGCTATATTTTACAAATATTAAAGTCTTATCGGCTTTAAACGAAAATAGCCTTCGTTCAAGATCTATATACCATTTGTTGAATGAAAATTAGATTCAACCAATAAGGTAATTGTCTCTTCGCACACCCTCCCTTATACACCAATAATAAGACAGCATATCACAGCTCCTATTAACGGAATTTGATAGTACATATAGGAGCCGCGATTGCTGTGGAAATATATACATATAGCTAACAGGCTACTACTAGATATCGTGGGAATAAGCCATGTTTAGGGAATATTCATAATTTTTATAATCTTTTATAGACGATTATTTCAACTACCCCTGTCTATTCTAAATACAAATACTGAAGCTTTAATTCCCCAAGATCTACACGATCTCTTGACTAATATCTGATAGAAATAAGAAAGGCCGGGTCTGAACACATGGTCTGAATACATTTGTTTATTTATAAACATGCATACGCTAAGAACTGTTGAACAAGTCACGATGTGAACCGGAAGTAACTTGTCAAGGAAACCGGAAGTAGTTAACGGCTGATGATTCCAAAGCCGGTTGAAGTTTTTTATACAACTAATGCATAAAATAAACAAATAATATATACATAAGAAAGGTTATTTAGATATACAATCTTTATAAGCCACTTTATACTCAAGTAATATTTAGAAATAAGTATTTTAACTCATTATACGAAACCAGAAGTATTATACATTACTTCCGGTCTACATTTGCCAAACCGGTATAAAAGACCACTTGTAGCTACACATTCCAGTCTTGATAAAGGTCTAGTACAGACCGAAACGCGTCGACTGGTGAGTTCATTTTCATTTATTCTTCTATTTGGGAAATACCCTCTGCACTATTGTTTGTTTTTACTTTTATAGGTACTATTTGGGAATGGATTGCCTGGTGTCTGAGGAGACCAAGACACCCCCAAAACAACCCTTCCGTTCCTGCTGTGGTTGCAGGCACGTCCTCTCCAAAGAGTATTACTATTAGGAAGATCTGTCTGTAGGGTCCTTGACTGTCTGCACATTTTTGTTTCTTTAAAACAGTGGCCACTGATTTTTTCTGATTTTTTACTGATTTTTTACTTTATTTTTATTGACTATTGTTGCACTATTTGGATTCCCACATTATTATTTGGATTCCCACATTGAATTTTGGAAGATTTTGGACTAGTGACAATCACATATTTTTGGATAGTGACATTCACGTTTGTTTCACCCTGCTAAGTTATTTTTGTGAGACTCTTTTTAGTTTTTTTTTGTTTTTTGCTTTTACCACCATGAATATTTGTATCATTTTTATTCACTCTGCAATTTAATTGGACTGTAAACTATTTATATTCTATTTTTGTTCACTTGTTTAGGTCATTTTTATTTTCTTATCCATTTATCTCTGTGGATAAGTTTATTGGATTTTTACTCATAGTTTCACATATTTCACATTCGACTCTGCACAACACTATTTGCACACAGAGACTTCTCATCTGTATATTATTATTTTCACACAGTTACTTTTCAATTCGACAATTTTGATAGATACAGGGAGTGCAGAATTATTAGGCAAGTTGTATTTTTGAGGATTAATTTTATTATTGAACAACAACCATGTTCTCAATGAACCCAAAATACTCATTAATATCAAAGCTGAATAGTTTTGAAAGTAGTTTTTAGTTTGTTTTTAGTTATAGCTATTTTAGGGGGATATCTGTGTGTGCAGGTGGCATTACTGTGCATAATTATTAGGCAACTTGACAAAAAACAAATATATACCCATTTCAATTATTTATTTTTACCAGTGAAACCAATATAACATCTCAACATTCACAAATATATATTTCTGACATTCAAAAACAAAACAAAAACAAATCAGTGACCAATATAGCCACCTTTCTTTGCAAGGACACTCAAAAGCCTGCCATCCATGGATTCTGTCAGTGTTTTGATATGTTCACCATCAACATTGCGTGCAGCAGCAACCACAGCCTCCCAGACACTGTTCAGAGAGGTGTACTGTTTTCCCTCCTTGTAAATCTCACATTTGATGATGGACCACAGGTTCTCAATGGGGTTCAGATCAGGTGAACAAGGAGGCCATGTCATTAGATTTTCTTCTTTTATACCCTTTCTTGCCAGCCACGCTGTGGAGTACTTGGACGCGTGTGATGGAGCATTGTCCTGCATGAAAATCATGTTTTTCTTGAAGGATGCACACTTCTTCCTGTACCACTGCTTGAAGATGGTGTCTTCCAGAAACTGGCAGTAGGACTGGGAGTTGAGCTTGACTCCATCCTCAACCCGAAAAGGCCCCACAAGCTCATCTTTGATGATACCAGCCCAAACCAGTACTCCACCTTGCTGGCGTCTGAGTCGGTCTGGAGCTCTCTGCCCTTTACCAATCCAGCCACAGGCCCATCCATCTGGCCCATCAAGACTCACTCTCATTTCATCAGTCCATAAAACCTTAGAAAAATCAGTCTTGAGATATTTCTTGGCCCAGTCTTGACGTTTGAGCTTGTGTGTCTTGTTCAGTGGTGGTATCAAACTTATTTTTATATTTTGCTTGTAAGAGGATTTGTTATAAGCTACTAGGATATTTATGGTAAATGAAATTATAAGAAAAAGGTTGTAATTGTATCAGAGGTGCTATCCCACATCGGGTGATGCAGACTTAACCCCTCTGAAGTTATTATGTGCCAAAATGAGAGTTATGGTAGAGACACAAAGTCAGTTTTAACTCAATTTAGGCAGCAAAGTATTATAAGATAGGTGAGTAATGGATAAGGCATACAATGACATTTACTTGTAACAGCAATTGATTAATACGGCAAGAGCCCAGCATACAACCTGACACCTAGTTCCCTCTTTAATAGGAAGTCCCTTGCTGCTGAGATTAGGAAGGCAGTTGAGGCTTGTGAGAAAGGAGAGTTTAGGCGTTCAGCGTAACTCCGTGCTGTGAGATGAAGCGGTAGTTCCCTGAGAGCCGAGACCGGCAATAGCTGATGACGTCACTGGGTAAGAGACAGGCAGCGTCTCTCACGCTGCAGCAGAGAACTGACAGGAAGATTCAGTAGAGCGTCAGGTACAAGGAGGTAAGGCTTGGAGCCGGATTGGCTGTGATTTCACTATGGTTAGTGGAACAATAATCCAGCAAAAGGAAAGGTAATTGGGAAGGTTAAATAGGTAGAGAGGATTTAAGGGGGCCAATAGGAAGAGGCAAAGGAGGATCTGACAGATCCCCCCCCCAAAGAACCCACAGCGAGGGTTCAAGGACTAGGGCGATCCGGATTCCGGCGATGAAATAAAGTAACACAGCGAGGTGCTGATACAGAGGAGGCAGGTTCCCAAGAATCCTCAGTATGATCATAGCCCTTCCAATGGATCAAGTATTCCAAGTGTCCTCTACGGCGTCTGGAGTCGAGAATAGACTGGACCTCGTATTCTACATCCTGGGAGATATCATGTGAGACGGCATTAGATGGTAATTGACCATTATGACATGGTTTGATCAGGGAGACATGGAAAGTGGAGTGAATCCTGTATGATTCGGGGAGTCTAAGGGTGACTGTTGCTTGGTTTCTAATAGCCAGAATTGGGAATGGACCAATGTAGAGTTTACTCAACTTCCGAGATGGGGTGTGCAAGCGAAGGTTTTTGGTAGATAACCAGACTAGCTGACCAACCTGGTACTGGGGTTGCGGTGTGTGTCGCAAATCATAGAACTTTTTATGAGATGCTTGAGCATGCTTGATGTTGTCCCGGGCAACCGCAAAGGTTTCTGAAATATCATTGACAGTATCGTTAACTGTCGGATTTGGTGATGGCAGGTAAGGTAGGTAGTCAATTCTGGGATGTATTCCATGGTTGATAAAAAACGGACTGAAACCAGTTGATGAATTAGTGGCATTATTGTAGGCAAATTCTGCCAATGCGAGATGGTCAGCCCAGGATTCCTGTTGATTGGAACAGAAACAGCGGAGATACTGTTCCAACCACTGATTCGTGCGTTCAGCTTGCCCATTGGTCTGAGGGTGATAAGAAGTAGTGAGTTTTTGAGTTATATTCAAAGTCCTACAAAGAAGTCTCCAAAAGCGGGATGTAAATTGTGATCCCCTGTCGGTTAAAATGACCAAAGGTAGGCCATGTAAGCGAACTATCTCTTTGATGAACATGTCACTTGTTTGTTGTGCGGTGGGTGTGCCAACCGCCGGTAAGAAATGGGCCATTTTTGACAGGAGATCGACTACTACAAGTATGGAGGTGTAAGAGGAAGATTTTGGAAGGTCGACGATGAAATCCATTGCAAGATGGGACCAAGGGGTCTCTGGAACTGGGTAAGGCTGTAAAAGGCCTACTGGGAAAGTATGTGATGGTTTGGTAGTGGCACAAGTGGTACAATGAGTGATGTAGTCGTGTACAGATGTGGCCATAGCTGGCCACCAGTAGTGCCGTTTAAGGAGATTCAAAGTTTTCCATTCTCCAAGGTGTCCTGTAAGAGGGGAGTCATGATGAGCATGGAGGAGAGTGGTCCTGTAGGTAGGTGGAATATAAAGTTGATCGGCATGGAAGAGAAGACCATTAAGTTTCTTATGAAGCAGATGAATAGGTTTCGTGGGATCCTCAAGCTGAGATTTCTGGAAGGCTGGATCTGAGTTAACAATCATACCTAAGAATTTTGAGCTAGGGATGATAGAGGTTGGGTTGTCAGTCAAAGGTGGTCTAATGTCTCTTCTGGATAAAGCGTCAGCCTTGCCATTGCGGATCCCAGGGCGGTACATGATGACAAAGTCAAAGCGGGAGAAGTATAAGTTCCACCGAAGTTGTCTGGCAGACAACGTCCTGTTTTGTTGCAAATATTGCAAATTTTTGTGGTCTGTTATAATGATAATGGGGAACTTGGCACCTTCCAAGAGGTGTCTCCACTGGTCAAAAGCAGATTTTATTGCTAAGAGTTCTTTCTCCCCAACGGGATAATTTCGTTCAGCTGGAAGCATGAGCCTGGATAAATAAGCGACAGGATGCATAGAATCAGTGAGCGATTGTTTTTGTGAAAGCACTGCCCCCAGAGCGTAATCTGAAGCATCTACCTCAACTATATATTGTAATTCTGCATCAGGGAATGTAAGTATTGGTGCAGTGGTGAAGTCAGTTTTTAATTTCTCAAAAACCTTCTGACAGTCTGAAGTCCAGTGGAATGGTTGAGATTGTTTTGTTAGGTCAGTAAGAGGTCTGGCAGTATGGGCGAAGCTTTTAATAAATTTACGATAAAAATTCGCAAAGCCGAGGAATCTTTGCACCTCTTTTCTGGTTTTTGGGGTTGGCCACTGAATGATGGCTTGGATTTTAGAATCATCCATCTTAATGCCTTTATTAGAAATGACATAGCCTAAAAATGTGACTTGTGTGCTATTAAATTCACATTTTTCTAATTTCGCATACAATCTGTGTTCACGGAGTCGTGCTAGAACAGTTCTTACATGCGTGATATGGTCTTGTTGATTGTCAGAAAATATAAGTATATCATCTAGATATACAACGATGAAATTATCTAGTATGTCTTTAAATATATCATTTATGAAGCACTGAAATGTAGCTGGAGCATTACACAACCCGAAAGGCATGACTGTATATTCATACAGGCCATAACGAGTTCTGAAAGCTGTTAACCATTCATCTCCAGCCCTCATTCGTATGAGATTATAAGCCCCCCGTAGGTCCAGCTTTGTGAAGATCTTTGCAGTACGTAATCTCTCAATAAGCTCAGGAATGAGCGGTAAGGGGTAGCGATTTTTCTTAGTTCTCTTATTAAGCTCCCTATAATCAATGATAGGCCTAAGTGACTGGTCTTTATTCTTTACAAAAAAGATACCAGCCCCAGCTGGAGAGGTGGAGGGTCTTATAAAACCCTTTGCGAGATTTTCTTGCAAGTACAGTTTTAAATGATCTAGTTCGGGTTTAGAGAGTGGATATATGTGACCTACAGGTATGGTTGCGCCTGGCAATAAGTCGATAGGACAGTCATATGGCCTATGTGGTGGGAGTGTTTGTGCATCAACCTTATTGAAAACATCTTGAAAATCAAAATAATCGTCAGGTATTGTGATGGTGGTTGAAAGTAAAATGTTATTAATAGGGTAGCATGTCTGTAAACAATATGAAGAAGATAGATTAACAGTCATTTGTTCCCAATCAAAAACAGGTTTATGTATTTGTAACCAGGTGAGCCCAAGGATAATAGGAAAAAGGGGACTTGGTATAACGTCAAAGCTAATTGACTCCCTGTGACCAGTGTTAGAGTGCATAAGTAGAGGTATGGTTTCTAAAGTTATGGGACCTGTTGAAAGAGATGAGCCATCCACCAAATTAATAGAGACAGGAGACTGTTTTGCTTGTGTAGGTATTTTATTACTATTTACAAGATCAAAATCTATATAGTTCCCTGATGCACCAGTATCGATAACTGCGTCAATCCTTATAGTGTGTTGATCCCACTGTAAGGTAAGAGGTATGGATATATGAGGTGGTGTTAACTTTGTAAATGATAGAGTTAGAGTATTAGTGGTATTCTTACCTAATTTCGTCTTCTTTAACAGAGGACAGGCATTCACATCATGCTCTGGGGCAGCGCAGTACATGCACAACCTATGTGCTCTTCTTCTTCCTTTTTCCTCTGTTGAGAGGGGGCCTCTAATAAAGCCGATATCCATGGGAGTTTCAGTCTCCTTAGGAAGAGTTGAGGAAGGATTGTAGTGTCTGTAAGAAGCTGGTGGGTTGTTTGCCCTTTCTTGTTTACGTTCGCGCAACCTTCTATCAATAGTGGTACAGTGGATGAACAAATCTTCCAATCTCTCTGGGACACCAGTGCGAGACAGTTCATCCTTGATGTCCTCAGAGAGCCCAGCTCTAAATTGGTGTTTAAGTGATGGTTCATTCCACTTAGAATCAATTGCATATATTTTAAACTGTGAGATGTAATTCTCAACAGGTTGTCTGCCTTGTCGCAGGGCCCTAAGAGAGGTTTCTGCGGACTCCTGTTTAAATGGATCATCATACAGTAATGAAAAAGCTGTTAAGAATTCCTGTATGGAATTTAATATGGGATTTTGTGTTTCAAACAGGCTGTCTGCCCATGCACGAGGCTCACCCCTCAAATAAGAAATTGTTGTTAATACCTTTATTCTGTCATTATTATATGTTCTTGGTTTAAGTTCAAACAGTAAGAGACAAGCATTTCTAAACTCTTTGAATGTAGCTCTATTACCAGTAAATTTGTCTGGTAATGATACCTGAGGCTCAGGGAGTACTTCTGTATGTGCAGGTTTAGCTGTATAGAACTCTCTAAAGCAATCTTTCAGTACCTGGTTTTCAGTTTGTACCTCCCTGAGTGTTTGAGTGATAGTATCCATACGTTGTGTTAGAGAGGTGACCTGGTTTGCTAACTCATTCACATCCATAATTGCTTATAACCTCTATTTTTTAGGCTGGATTATTATATCAAACTTATTTTTATATTTTGCTTGTAAGAGGATTTGTTATAAGCTACTAGGATATTTATGGTAAATGAAATTATAAGAAAAAGGTTGTAATTGTATCAGAGGTGCTATCCCACATCGGGTGATGCAGACTTAACCCCTCTGAAGTTATTATGTGCCAAAATGAGAGTTATGGTAGAGACACAAAGTCAGTTTTAACTCAATTTAGGCAGCAAAGTATTATAAGATAGGTGAGTAATGGATCAGGCATACAATGACATTTACTTGTAACAGCAATTGATTAATACGGCAAGAGCCCAGCATACAACCTGACACCTAGTTCCCTCTTTAATAGGAAGTCCCTTGCTGCTGAGATTAGGAAGGCAGTTGAGGCTTGTGAGAAAGGAGAGTTTAGGCGTTCAGCGTAACTCCGTGCTGTGAGATGAAGCGGTAGTTCCCTGAGAGCCGAGACCGGCAATAGCTGATGACGTCACTGGGTAAGAGACAGGCAGCGTCTCTCACGCTGCAGCAGAGAACTGACAGGAAGATTCAGTAGAGCGTCAGGTACAAGGAGGTAAGGCTTGGAGCCGGATTGGCTGTGATTTCACTATGGTTAGTGGAACAATAATCCAGCAAAAGGAAAGGTAATTGGGAAGGTTAAATAGGTAGAGAGGATTTAAGGGGGCCAATAGGAAGAGGCAAAGGAGGATCTGACAGGTGGTCGTCTTTCAGCCTTTCTTACCTTGGCCATGTCTCTGAGTATTGCACACCTTGTGCTTTTGGGCACTCCAGTGATGTTGCAGCTCTGAAATATGGCCAAACTGGTGGCAAGTGGCATCTTGGCAGCTGCACGCTTGACTTTTCTCAGTTCATGGGCAGTTATTTTGCGCCTTGGTTTTTCCACACGCTTCTTGCGACCCTGTTGACTATTTTGAATGAAACACTTGATTGTTCGATGATCACGCTTCAGAAGCTTTGCAATTTTAAGAGTGCTGCATCCCTCTGCAAGATATCTCACTATTTTTGACTTTTCTGAGCCTGTCAAGTCCTTCTTTTGACCCATTTTGCCAAAGGAAAGGAAGTTGCCTAATAATTATGCACACCTGATATAGGGTGTTGATGTCATTAGACCACACCCCTTCTCATTACAGAGATGCACATCACCTAATATGCTTAATTGGTAGTAGGCTTTTGAGCCTATACAGCTTGGAGTAAGACAACATGCATAAAGAGGATGATGTGGTCAAAATACTCATATGCTTAATAATTCTGCACTCCCTGTATATGTTACATACATAGTTGCATACAAATTTGAACAACATCTTATCATCATCACCACCTGCAAGAAGTTTCCAACATATAGTGAGAGGCTACCATGACCCAAATATTAAGAGCATTATATAAGGTAGAAGCTGGGGCACCAGTACATTTCGGCTCATTACACTAGTCACTTGGAAGAGGACCGTGTTTGTGATTTTAATAATCAACCATTTTAGTGTTTAATTGTTTTAAATTGTCTGTTTGTTACATGGATCCATGCACGTTTGAAAATAAAGTGTAATTTTACTTTTACTTTTAACAAAATGTCAATTGACTGTAGTTCATATTGTTGAGACCCAGCCTTTTTGGCGCTTTGATATCAACACTTTATCTGATCAGTTCTCTTGTTGATTACTAGGAGTCAATCTCCAAAGGCAAGGTCTTTTCTAGGCAGGCGCTTAGTGTATCTCCCATTTATGAATTTTAAAACCCACAGGGACTCTTTCTGGCCACAAAAGTGATGGAAAAGTTGTTTCAAGGGGACTAACACCTGGACTGTGGCATGCCGGAGGGGGATACATGGCAAAACTCCCATGGAAAATTACATAGTTGATGCATAGTCTGTTTTTAATCCATAAAGGACATAAATCACCTAAAATTCCTAAATTGTTTGGAATAACATGCTTTAAAACATCAGGTATGATGTTGTATCGTTCAGGTAGTGTAAGGGTTACGCCCACTTCACAGTGACAGACCAAACTCCCCGTTTAACGCACCACAAACAGTCCATTTGCACAACCGCAAATTCCCCATTTGCACAAGGTTGGATACCAAGCTAGCCATGTCCCGTTACTTGTCCTCACTGATGTGACTGCACGTGCAATCACTTTGTTTTTTTTAAATTTACACTACTGTTACAACAGATATGAGTGGTGGCACTAGTTGGCAAGTGGGCCTGGCACACACGCTGGCAGGCAGGCAATTGCAATTAGATTACACTAGCAGACTGATGTTTCACAGTCAAAAAAGTTTTTTTTTTAAATTTACACTACTGTTACAACAGATATGAGTGGTGGCACTAGTTGGCAAGTGGGCCTGGAACACACGCTGGCAGGTAGGCAACTGCAATAAGATTACACTAGCAGACTGATGTTTCGCAGTCAAAAAAGTTTTTTTTTTTTTAAATTTACACTACTGTTACAACAGATATGAGTGGTGGCACTTAGCAAGTGAGCCTGGCACACACGCTGGCAGGCAACTGCAATTAGATTACACTAGCAGACTGATGTTTCACAGTCAAAAAAGTTTTTTTTTTAAAAAAAAAATTTACACTACAGTTACAACAGATATGAATGGTGGCACTAGTTGGCAAGTGGGCCTGGCACACCCGCTGGCAGGCAGGCAACTGCTATTAGATTACACTAGCAGACTGATGTTTCACAGTCAAAAAAGTTTTTTTTTAAAAAAATTTGCACTACTGTTACAACAGATATGAGTGGTGGCACTAGTTGGCAAGTGGGCCTGGCACACACGCTGGCAGGCAGGCAGGCAACTGCTATTAGATTACACTAGCAGACTGATGTTTCACAGTCAAAAAAGTTTTTTTTAAAAAAATTTACACTACTGTTACAACAGATATGAATGGTGGCACTAGTTGGCAAGTGGGCCTGGCACACCCGCTGGCAGGCAGGCAACTGCTATTAGATTACACTAGCAGACTGATGTTTCACAGTCAAAAAAGTTTTTTTTTAAAAAAATTTGCACTACTGTTACAACAGATATGAGTGGTGGCACTTAGCAAGTGGGCCTGGCACACACGCTGGCAGGCAGGCAACTGCAATTAGATTACACTAGCAGACTGATGCTTCACAGTCAAAAAAGTTTTTTTTAAAAAAATTTACACTACTGTTACAACAGATATGAGTGGTGGCAATAGTTGGCAAGTGGGCCTGGCACACACGCTGGCAGGCAGGCAGGCAGGCAACTGCTATTAGATTACACTAGCAGACTGATGTTTCACAGTCAAAAAAGTTTTTTAAAAAAAATTTACACTACTGTTACAACAGATATGAATGGTGGCACTAGTTGGCAAGTGGGCCTGGCACACCCGCTGGCAGGCAGGCAACTGCTATTAGATTACACTAGCAGACTGATGTTTCACAGTCAAAAAAGTTTTTTTTTTTTTTAAAAATTTACACTACTGTTACAACAGATATGAGTGGTGGCACTAGTTGGCAAGTGGGCCTGGCACACACGCTGGCAGGCAGGCAACTGCAATTAGATTACACTAGCAGACTGATGTTTCACAGTCAAAAAAGTTTTTTTTTTTTAAAAATTTACACTACTGTTACAACAGATATGAGTGGTGGCACTAGTTGGCAAGTGGGCCTAGCACACACGCTGGCAGGCAGGCAACTGCAATTAGATTACACTAGCAGACTGATGTTTCACAGTCAAAAAAGTTTTTTTTTAAATTTACACTACTGTTACAACAGATATGAGTGGTGGCACTAGTTGGCAAGTGGGACTGGCACACACGCTGGCAGGCAGGCAACTGCAATTAGATTACACTAGCAGACTGATGTTTCACAGTCAAAAAAGTTTTTTTTAAATTTACACTACTGTTACAACAGATATGAGTGGTGGCACTAGTTGGCAAGTGGGCCTGGCACACACGCTGGCAGGCAGGCAACTGCTTATAGATTACACTAGCAGACTGATGTTTCACAGTCAAAAAAGTTTTTTTTTTACAAAATTTACACTACTGTTACAACAGATATGAGTGGTGGCACTGCAGGCAGGCAACTGCAATTAGATTACACTAGCAGACTGATGTTTCACAGTCAAAATTACACAGGCAAAAAAAAAAGATGTTCTAGCCCTACAAAGGGCTTTTTGTGGTTCTGTCCTTACAGCAGAGATCAGATGAGTCCTTCAGGACTGTAGTGGACACTGAATACACTAGCCTAGCTATCAATTTCCCTATAAAATCAGCAGCAGCTACACTTTCCCTCCTCTCACTAAGAATGCAGGATCAGAATGAATCTAAAATGGCTGCTGTCCAGGAGCTGGGAGGGTCTGGGAGGGAGTGTCTGCTGCTGATTTGCTGAAATGTGTCTGCAGACTGTGAGATACAGGGTCAAAGTTTACTCAATAATAACAAATAGGGGGTGGATCAAACATTGCATATGTTCGCCCACCGTGGCGAACTCGAACAAGCTATGATCGCCGGGAACTGTTCTCCAGCGAACTGTTCGCGACATAACTATTCCCTACTTCACTACCAGGAAAGGCCATGAATCTAAAATGAAATTCCTTATTTCACAGCTTGTTGGTCTATCATTAGCATCTTGCTACAGTGCAAAATAACATCAAGTTGAATTTTCAGGGTCTGGGAGGGAGTGTCTGCTGCTGATTGGCTGAAATGTGTAAGCAGACTGTGAGATACAGGGTCAAAGTTTACTCAATGATGACGAATAGGGGGTGGATCGAACATCGCATATGTTCGCCCTCCGCGGCGAACGCGAACAAGCTATGTTCGCTGGGAACTATTCGCCGGCGAACTATTCGTGACATCACTAGTTTGTAGGTAAATTACAAAATTAGTGTTGCAAGAAATACTGAAACGTATGTCATCCTCCCTATTAGTGGTACTGGATACAAATTTCGGTCCCTGTTGTATGTGTGTGCAAGTTTTATAGCTATTGCCTTGATATTTGATGCAACCTATTCTTCTCCTTAACCAAGACTGGTTTTTATTGAACGGTAACATGGAAGGAGCTAATAGGCTTCCTAAGGTCTTAGCTTTGCGGGCTGAGAAATTACAGCCTTCGCAAATGATTTTGTTTAGTTTGACATCACTTTTTAAAATTGGTAAGCAGTTGCGAATAATGTCACAAATTTTCTTGTAATCTTTACTATAATTTGTTACAAAGTAAGGTTTGTTGTTGTTTCTCTTATTCTGTTTTTTTCTGTTACATTTTGTCACTAATAAATCCTCTCTTTTTAATTTATCTACTTTAATTTTGGTTTCTGCCAATAGTTTAGTATCATAACCTTGTGCTTCCAATCTATGGCTGGTATTGGATACATGTAATTGATATTTGTCTTCTGTGGTACAATTTCTTTTGGTTCTAACCATTTGACAATAAGGTATAGAATGAGTGGTGTGCTTAGGGTGACAAGTCCAAAGAGTGCGTGTCTATGTGAGATGTGAGTGTGACGTCCAAAAAATTGAGACTGTCCACACTATCTATCTTAGTGAACTCCAAATTTAAATTGTTGATATTTGCGTGGTCAAGGAACTGGTGGACCAGAGAACGGTCCCCATCCCAGACAAACAGCAAATCATTGATACATGATTATTTGATATATATAAATTGATCATCTAATAAGAACAATAAGAACAAAAATAAAAATAAAAAAGGTAATAAAAATAAGTCTGATAGAAGTAAATATGTCACTTTTTCAAGTATAGACACTGATGGTCAAGACACCAGTGCCCAATCATCAGAAGGAGAACAGTCACAAGATCTCCCTAGAAAAGACTAGTCTAGACTCTAATCCCAATAGAAAAATGTTAAAAACTTTGGTTAAGCCACCTGCTCAAACAAGTACCCCTATAAAACCATCAGATAAAGCTAATAATGAACAAACTGAGCCTACTTTTCGTTACCCCAGCAGAGTCAGAAAAAATGTAAAGAAGTAGGGGTTATCAACCTCTCTGATTATACTTTGTCTAGCACAGAAACTAATCTGTTAAATAAAGGTTTGTCATATGCACCATCACATAACTTTGACTTTGTGAATACACTTATAGACATTAATAGATTTGTTCGTAAGATTGTCTTGAAAAGACATTTCAAAGACAATCCAATGGATCACTTACTGCTAACAACTCATATACCTATCAAATATGATACTGTGGGACTTAGGTATACTGATTTGCTAGATCTCACTAATTTAACTTCTTTACAGCAGGAATCCATTAGAATTCCTGACACTTTGGTTGATAATTGCACATCTTTTAAATTCAAAAACACATCTCACTTTTACCCAATTCATGCTAGACATCATCTATTAGATGTATACCAGAGAGTGGTAGAAAAGGAACTGACTGACCTATTCAGAATGACTGAGAATAACCCTTTTAATATACCTAGGGATAATCTCACTCGACAACAGAGACAAGCACTGATAAGACTCCAAAAAAATAAAGATCTAGTCATAGTCCAGGCTGATAAGGGAGGGGCGGTGGTGGTTCTAAATAAACAAGATTACATAGGCGAAGTTGAGAGCCAATTGAGTGACTGTATGTTATATACCAAACTAACATTCAATCCCATCACCTTCTTCAAAAATAAACTTAGCAATCTGTTGGATCATGCAATAGAACACAATTTCATGACTAAAGAATTAACAGAATATATATATGTGGAAGAGCCAACCACCCCGTATTTCCGGATTGCACCAAAGATACATAAGGGACTTAAAAATCCCCCTGGACGACCCATTGTAGCCAGCAATGGGTCTTTCTGTGAAAGATTGGGTGGCTGGCTCGACCACATCCTCCAACCAATCATGGTGGCTCTTCCCGGGTATATTAAGGACAGTACACATTTGCTCACACAGATCTCAGATCTTACTTGGAATGATTCCTATGTATGGACCACTATTGACGTGACTGCCCTATATTCGAATATCCCTCACTCAAAAGGACTAGAAGCCATTGACTTTATGCTACATAGATACTCAGATTATAGCCATGAATTTATAACATTTATTGTTCAGGTAACTGAGTTTCTTCTGAAACATAATTTTTTCATCTTCCAGGGTATCCATTACTTGCAAAGACGAGGCACGGCGATGGGGGCAAAATTTGCCCCAGCCTTTGCCAATATTTATAAGGGGTGGTTAGAATTTAACATGATCTTTTCAGACTTATTTCCATATAAAAATAATATCATACTTTATGGTCGTTTTATAGACGACATTATTGTCATCTGGGAGACTAGTGAAAGTTGTAATGTAGACAAATTAACAGAATATTTGAACGAAAATGAATATAATTTGACCTTTACAGCACAGACACATAGTCAAACTATTGATTTTTTGGATCTGAACCTAAAGGTAGTAATTTCCACATGCACTTACCGTAAACCCTTGGCCAGAAATACAATACTGAGAGCTGATTCTTGCCACCTCAACCATCTTAAGAGAGGCATACCGAAGGCCCAATACTTACACCTTAGGAGAAATTGTACAGAATTAACAGAATATTGCTCCCAGGCTAGAGAATTGACAAATAGACTGACAGATAGGGGCTACCAAAGAAATTTACTATTATAAACAGAAAAACAAGTAGCAACGCTAGATAGACAAGACTTACTTCAAGAGAGGAATAATCTAGATAGAACCAAGAGATCTAAAAAGACTGTACTGCCTAGTCAAAATCTCTTGTTTGTTACACAATTTAGTAAACAATATATTCAGATTTGTAGTATAGTCAAGAATAATTTGACCATCCTAAAAGGTGATGAAGCTTTAAAAGATATCTTAACATCTGGAGTTAAGTGCATAGCACGTAAAGCCCCTACCATAAGAGAGATAACTAATAAGCAGTTCACTGAAAAAGTAACAGTAGGCTCCAATTGGCTAAGCCTAAAACCAGGATGTTTTAAATGTGGCCATGTACCATGTAAAGGGTGCACGAGCATAACTGTGACTGACACTTTTTTTCATATGTGACGAATCAAACATTTCATATTAGGGATAGGATTGACTGTAATTACCAATATGTGGTCTATCTAGTTAATTGCTTATTTTGCTCTTGCCAGTATGTAGGCATAACTACTCGCCCACTGAAAGATAGGATTCGTGAGCACCTGCGCTCTTTGGATGAAAAAGATCCCAGAACACCTGTAGCTAAACACTTTAGACTACATGGTATAGGCCCCAAATATTTTTCATTCATAGGCATTGATCTAATCAAAAAACATCCCAGAGGGGGAGATAGGGAAAAAAGCCTTAGGAAAAAAGAAGTTTTTTGGATTGTAAAATTACATACTAGAGCACCAGAGGGCATCAACAAGAGGATGGATGTTGACTTATTTGTTGAATAAGCCCCTTGCTACCCAGTTATTGAATTTTTACAAAATCCTTTTCTTGATTTGTCAAAAAATTGAGTCTCTATTTAAGTTAGTCTTTATCTGTTCCCTAGCTAATGAATATGATTAAACCAATTTAACTCATTAGTTCCTCAATTTGTTCAAATTAAAATCAAAATGTATTTATATACAAAAAAAACATATATTGTGTTTCTTTTTAAAAAAAAATAAAAATAAAAATATGTTTTTATTTTTTCTCTCTTCTCTTTTCTTTTTTATAAGAGATAGTTATATGGTTAAGATTGGATCTATATTCAGCTATCTAATTTTCATATACTTGATAGCTTGGAAACAAAGTTTACATTTATATTTCCATATTTATTATTTACAAGGTTCATAACCAGTACTTTGTGTTCTATCTCCACCTATAATTATTATTTACTTATATTTAGATCCCTATCCTTAAATGATTGGTTATTGTTGTATTTATGAATTGTATTTTCTTTACTACTAAAAAAATTGTTTTTGAATATATCACGATATATGTTTTCATGCACTATTAATATTATAGGCTTCTATATATGAAGTCTTAGAATTGAATTGTTTAAACATGTATATATATTTACAAGAAAAAGAATGAGTGGTTGGCTTGTTTACAGCAAATGATCTTATCACATACTACAGGTGTAACCGTTATCCTATTCACTTAATGATACCTGGATTGGTTGTGTTGCTGTATATAAGTCCATTCACACCTTGAACACATCACCTCTGATGAAGCGCATGTGCGCATGCGTGAAACGCGTCAGGTGTGTATGTCCTGGCTTCACCTTTGTACCTGCACTCTACCAATAAACTGGTTTTGAACTGACCTTGGATGTAGCTTCGGCCTCAATGCTTCCCTCCTTTGGGGATTTCTTGCTTCTTATATATATATATATATATATATATATATATATATATATATATATATATATATATATATATACATATACATTTATTTATTATTATTATTATATTATTTTTTTTATATATTTCTATGCTTAAAGGGACAGGAAACACCAAAATATTTTTTTTTCAGGAATTGGATAGAACATACATTTTTATACGACTTTCCAGTTTCCTTACTTTATTAACTTTGCGTTGTTCTCTTGTTATCCTTTGCAGAAGGAACAATACTGCACTACTGTCATCAAGATGAACATATATATATATATATATATATATATATATATATTTTTTTTTTTTTTTCAGAAGAAGAATATAATCTCCATGCATTGCAGCTGCAAAAACATTACACAGAAAAAAACATAGCACATGGATCTAATGTTGACATACATCTTTATTTGTTCACAGATTTATCAAGGCCAACAGGGAGGATACCGAGATACATCATGCCAGTGTCTATGGCCACACCTAGGAGCAACCGCTCCTCCCAACTGCTACCACTGACTCTTTTGGGCAATCCATGGGAGGATGAGTCAGGGACTGATTCAGATGTCCCTGATACCCAAGGTAATTTTACATTAAAACAACATATTTGCAGTATTTACCATAAAAGAGTGAGTTTGAAAGAAGTTCTTTCATGATGTAGGTTAATGTAAGGGATTGTGTTTGTGGATTGATTTAACATATTTGATTTATTGCATCATGTTGTCATAACAGTCTACAGCAATAATGAGTATAATCTCGGACTTGTCACATAATCCTCATCCTAACAATGATTTGTGTTTGTGCTTCATCTCTGACAGATGAGAGTGATGAATCAGATGAGAGTGATGAATCAGTGGCCACGGATCCTACCCCAGCCATGTCACCAGAAATGGCAGATGACGAGGTGGCTGTAGCAGAATGTAAGATATTATCATATTATGTTTTAACACTTCTATCTTGATACTGAATTGGTAAAACATATTTTATTTTGTGTTTTTTAACAAAGATGTGTATAATCTTGGACTTGTCACATAATCCTCATTCTAACAATGATTTGTGTTTGTGCTTCATCTCTGACAGCTGAGAGTGATGAATCAGTGGCCACGGATCCTGCCCCAGCCATGTCACCAGAAATGGCAGATGACGAGATGGCTGTAGCAGAATGTAAGAAATAATCATATTATGTTTTAACACTTCTATCTTAATAATGAATTAGTACAACATATCTTATTTTTATTTATTTTTTATAGATGAAGACTGACCCCATTATTCCCCATTTATTTTCTCAACTGACTGAGAGCCTTGATAATGTTGTTGGGAACATCATGAACATACAGGAGGCACCACAGAGCTTTTTATTTATTTTATTTTGTTTTATACCTTTTTATTTTAATATTTTAAAAATCAGTTAAAAATGTTTATAATAATAAAAAAAATCTAAATTATAGTGTCACAGAATTCCTTTAAGTATTCTCTTGAAGGGACATGAAAAAAAATATATATGTTGAATTATTTGATATCTCTTCATTCTTTTGCTATCCTTTAATGAAGAGCATATGTAAATAAACTATGTAGCTGCTGATTGATGGCTGCACATAAATGAAACATGTGATTGGCTTGCACATGTGCATTGCTATTTATAATAAATAGGATATCTGAGGAATAAAAAAAGTGAAAAGGATTGATGTTGCTTGATATTGTCTTGTCTATCTGCATAATGAAATAACATATATGAGTTTGATGTCTCTTTAAGCTATGAACTAACATTAATTGACTAATGCTTCACTTTACATTTTATATTTTCACTTATTATTGATCTGCATAATAATATATTTACCATATCTACAAATAGTGGTATCAATAAATACAGAGATATGAAAGACAACATTGCTTTATTCAAACATTGCAATATTGAGGGACATGTAAAATTTTTATAAAACTTGACATAACAAATAAATATTATCATAAATATAGAGATAGATATAGATATATCAATATATATATATATATATATATATATATATATATATATATATATATATATATATATATATATTTAGATATATTTAGATATATATTTATATAAAAAGAGCAGTGAAAAACCTTTTGGGAAACTGTGATATCAGTCCCTGATAAGCCATATGTGCTTCAATCTGATTATGGCCTGTGGGGGGTTGCCATAGCAACCAAAACTAGCAACAATGGCCCTAATACTGGGTAAGGCATGATATGGCCAATCATCGGTACTGCAACATAAAGGAGCACCCAACCCCCAGACAGACAAGTCAATCACCCAGAAATATACAGCATAATATGTAAATTGAACACAATCAGTCAAATTGCACAATACCTTGTAGCGCTATACATAATATAATTACAAAATTGCCCAGTAATTAGTAAACAAGCCGTATAGCTGGTACGCAATACACCCCTCAAGTGCCGGGCTATCAGGATGTCTAATACTGTCCAGTCTGGAGGTGTGACATTGTGATCCAATCAAGGGGTTAGACTACATTGTAGAGCCCCAAGGGAAACAGCAGGGCTAAAAGTATGCATAAGGCATCTAAGTCAAGATACCAATAAAGTTAAACAACGTCAACAGGCTGCTACTTTACACACAACCCCACGTCTAATGTACAAACCATATATCAGCATGCTCAGCGCAACCGGGCAATGCCCGGTATAGAGGCTTGACATAGATAGCCAATCAGGGGGCGTGGTGCACCCTCAGGATAAATAGTACAAAAGTATTCAAACGGGTAGAATATACGTTAGCAATAAAACCCTAGACTAGATGATACTGGCATACTGGGAAAACATGTGCAAAATGAAAAACTGTGCAAGTTAAACCAGGGAGGGGGAGAGAGAGAAGGGAAGGGGAAAGGTACACAGTATCGTATTGGAAACCCCATATATGGTAAAGCATTGCAAAATGTGCCAATAAAGCTTATGCTGCCAAAGCAACTAAGTATGCAACTTAGTAACTAGAAATAACACAAGGACCAGGAGAAAAATAAATAAAAAGAAAGAAAAGTGAAAAAAGAGTAAATAAAAAAGGATAAGCAGAGAACAAAGAAAAGTACAAATACTAAGTGTAAATACATGTATAAAGAGGGTCATAGAACTAGGAATAGATCTAAAACATGTGCAAATCAATAAACACATAATTGCAGTGTAACTTTACAGAAAACAATGCCAGCCTAGATGAAGATTTAGGCTGTTCGGGGCCAGGATGTCCAATCTGTGAGTCCACATAGCTTCTCTTTGCAGAAGAATTTTCCCTCTGTCCCCACCTCTAGATAATATGGTCGATGATAGTGTATTTTAAATCAATCAATGTATGTCCTTTTTGGACAAAGTGTCTTGCCACTGGTTGGTCCGATGTTCCCTTCAGAATAGCCATACGTATAGACGATCTGTGATTGGCCATTCATGTCCTCAAATCATCAGTCATTTCCCAATGTAAAACAGGCCACAGGTTCAGTGGAGTAGGTACACAATGTATGTGGTTGTGCACGTCAGGCGATATCTATGTTTGCACTTCATAAGTGAAGAAAGGTCCTGTCTGTAAGGCACTGCAGGTCGTGCAACCAAGACATCTGAAACAACCTGGTTTTGTTTTCTCCAACCAGGACTTTTTCTGATAACAAGAACGGGGGTCCGTCTTTACCAGCATGTCCCTTAGTGATGTGGCTCTTCGAAAGTCCAATGTGGTGGTACCATATTTTTGAAAGGCAGCGCTGGATCACTCTTCACGATTTCCCAGTGCTTGTTGAATCTCTAAGGCATGATTTGTTGCTTGTTTACGTTGTCACAAAAGTGAGTTGTTCCTGTAGTCCACGGGTTTTGAGGGTGTCCAACTCCATCAACTGTTGATCAAGGATCCTTAAGGGGTACCCTCTGTCCTGGAATCTTTTGTACATTTCTTCCATCTGCTGTTGGGCTCTCTACTCATCTGAGTTGTTTCTTTGGACCCTTTTAAATTGGAACTTAGGCAGTGATCTCTTGAGCGATGGTGGGTGGCCAGTGATAAATGAGGGCAGGGAGTTCCTATCTGTCTCCTTTCTATAGAGTGTACTTTTCAGAAGGCTTCCATCCTTATACAGCAGGAGGTCCAAAATATGAATAATTCTATCATCTGTCTCCATTTTGAACTTGAGTGCCGGGTTGGCATTATTCAGATTCTGAAACCATATGTCCAATGTTGCTCTGTTGTCTCTCCAAATCAACACCAAATCATCGATGTAACGTCTGTAGAATAGTATATGTGCATACATATATTTAGATATATTTATATTTACATATATATTATGATATATAGATATATATATATATATATATATATATATGCATAGAAGATATATATACAATGGTATAAATGGTATGAATAAAGTGGCAATAAGAAGACTAAAATGTCTTCATTTGATAGACATTCAGGGTAAGTAATTTGATACATAAGGATATTCAGGAGATTGATGACTCATCGATGCTCAGTCCGATGCTCATTGTGGCAGACTTGACGAGTGTATTTTTGACAGACTTTTTGATAAATAGTAGTCGAATTTAGATTTGCGGCAGCGATGTCTGGCAATGTCTGGCGAGCGTATTGATGCCAGCAAATGCACCAAGATTGACGCTTTTATAAATCGGGGCCAATGTCTTAATTTTAATATTAGTGAAACAAACTGGCAAAAACAAACCACACAAAACAGCAAAAGATAAATAAATAATTTGATGTGAACATTGTTTCTAATAAATTACTGATATACATATATACATGCTTCATGGTGGAATTGTTTTAAAGAAGAGATACTTTTAAAAAGACAGCAACCTAATATTACTGTGTCTCAGAATTTATATTGAAATATTATTTATATATATTAGAAATACTGTTCACATCACATTATTTATTTTTCAATTCCAATTATTATTAAACAACTTTCCAATTTTCTTCTATTATCAATTTTGCTTCATTCTCTTGCTATCCTTTATTGAAGATATATGTAGATAGGTAGCATGCACGTCTGGAACAATGCATGACAGGAAATAGTGCTGCTACCTAGTGCTCTTGCTAATGTATATCATTGTTGCAAAACTACTATTGTATAGGGCTGCAGGCACGTGCATACTCCTAGGAACAGCAGTGCACTACTAGGAGCTAGCTGAACACATTGAGTGAGCCACTAACAGGATATATTTACAGCCACCAATCAGCAGCTAGCTCCCATCTCCTGAGCTTACCTATGTATGATTTTCAACAAAGGATACCAAGAGAACAAAGCAAATTAGATAAAAGAAGTAATTTAGAAATGTGTATTTTCTATCTGAATTGTGAAAGGAAATATTTAGGTTTCATGTATCTTTACGTTAAGAACTTGAAAATCACTCTAACATAGTAAAAATCTTCTAATTTATCAAATTAATTATGTCACACAAGAAAATAATACAAATATTGCATATTAGTTAGAAAGAGTAATATTGGAAATCACTTTATCAATAGTGATGTCCCGAACTGTTCGCCCGCGAACGGTTCACAGCAAACATAGGTTGTTCACGTTCGCGTTTGTGGGCGAACGCATGGCGATGTTCGATCCGCCCCTATGTGTCATCATTGTGGAAACTTTGACCCTTTATGTCACAGCCGCCTGACACATTAGAGCCAATCAACATCAGACACTCCCTCACAGACACTCCCAGCTACTCGGAATCCGCCATTTTAGACTCATAACGACCTTGCTTTTTTAATGAGAGGACGTGTTGTGTTTTTGCTCCTGGCATTAATAGGAAAAACATAGCTAGGCTAGTGTATTTACAGTCCAGAAGGACTCCACTCATCTCTGCTGCAAGCACAGCACCCCAAAAAGCCCTTTTTAGGGCTATATTTCGTGCCGTTTTTTTTTTTTTTTTTTCGTTTTTTTTTTTATTAGCATTTGCCTGGCTTTCAGCTGTGTGTTTAAGGCTCACAGCATATGCTGTGACTACTGCCACCACTGATATCTCCCTAACAACATTAGTTTAAATTTAACTAACCCAAAAATATAATTATTTTTCTAGTGTAATTTTTTTTCATTTTCTATCAGGCCAGTGTCACACAGCATATACTCTGGTTCATTGCTCTGTGCCAGCCAGCAGCCAGCAGTGTTAATATCCGTTTATAACATTATTTTTAATTTAAAAAAAAAAACACAAAAAAATATTTTTCTAGTGTAATCTAATTACATTTACTATCATGCCTGTGTCTGTCAGGCTCACTCAGCATTAATATACCTCTTTTTTTCAGTCTTTTGGTTAATTGGTCTGTGCCAGGCAGCCACCCAGCACTCATATCTATTTTTCTTTCACCTTAATTTTAATATATATAAAAAAAAAAGTTTAAATTTGTTTGCTAGTGTAATCTAATATAATTTTCTATCCGGCCTGTGTGTTTTGCTGACATAGAGAGCCTACTGTGTTTACTTGCTGCCCTCCCTAGTCTATGAGCCACGACTCACATGTGTTTAACCTTTTTTTAATTTCCCCCCCAAAAAAATAATTTCAATCATTTTTCTAGTGTAATCTAATAGTATTTTCTATTAGGCGTGTGTGTATCCAACATACAGAGCCTACTGTTTTTAATAGCTGCCCTTCCAAGGCTATCAGCCACGACTCATATGTATGTACTTAACCTTTTTCTTAAAATTTCCAAAAAAAAGTCTTTAAATCATTATGCTAGTGTAATCTAATTGTATTTTCTATCAGGCCTGTGTCTAACTGTCTATCTGACTTACACAGCATACTATTGTTATAATTGCTGCCCTACGTAGCAGCCAGCCAGTGCGACCACTCATAGGGTCATAAGTGCATTGCACTTCTTAACATAATTTTAATATTAAAATCTAAAAATTTTAAATATTTTGCTAGTGTAATGTAACTTAATTTTCTACCAGTCCTGTGTTTTTGTCACTTACACAGCATACTGTGTTAAATTGCTACCCTACCTACCATCCACGACTCATATCTGCCAGCCTGTCTGCCAGGCCCAAGTAGCCAATTAGTGGCACCAATCACAATTCTTGTAACAGTAATAAAAAAAAAAAAACATAATTTTTTGGACTGCAAATATTCAGTCTCCTAGGGCCATTGAATTTCATTTACCTCCTGCCTGCCACTGCCAGCCTTTTGTCTAGCCAACTATTTACACCAATCATAATTGTTGTCAAAGTCAGACAGTATAGTTATTAATTTAAATAAAAAAATTTTTTAGTGTTGATCTTAATCCTCAGTTTGCTCGTGCCTTTGAATTGCACTTTTCTACAGCCTTCCAAGCCTGTGTGCCAGGCCTACTTAAAAAATATTTACACCAATCATATTTGTTGTGACAGTATTCTAATAATTAAAAATTAAAATTTTTGGTATTAGTTGTTGTGAATCCTCAGTTTGCTGGTGCCAGTGAATTGCACTTTCCTCCTGCCTTGCAGCCTGCTGTGAGTCAGGCCCACCTAGCCAATTATTGCCAGCAATCATATTTCTTTTAACAGTATTGCAATAATTGTCAATCATCACTGTTTTGACTGTCAGTAATCAGTCTCCTAGTGTCCTTGAATTGCATCTACCTCCTGCCTGCCAGCCTTTTGTGCCAGGCTGTCTTGCCAACTATTTACACCAATCATAATTTTTTGTCACAGTATAGTTACTAATTAAAATTAAAAAATTCTTGATTGTTGATGATCTTAATCCTCAGTTTGCTCGTGCCCTAGAATTGCACTTTTCTACTGCCTTCCAAGCCTGTGTGCCAGGCCTACTTGAAAAATATTTACACCAATCATATTTGTTCTCAAAGTATTCTTAATAATTAAAAATTTAAATTTTTGGCAATAGTTGTTGTGATTTGAATCCTCAGTTTGCTGGTGCCATTGAATAGCACTTTCCTCTTGCCTTGCAGCCTGCTGTGAGCCAGGCCCACCTAGCCACTTGTTGTCAGCAATCATATTTCTGTTAACAGTATTGCAAAAATTGTCAATCATCACTGTTTAGACTGTCAGTATCAGTCTCCTAGTGTCCTTGAATTGCATCTTCCTCCTGCCTGCCATCCTTTTGTGCCAGGCCGTCTTGCCAACTATTTACACCAATCCTAATTTTTTGTCACAGTATAGTTACTAATTAAAATTAAAAAAATCTTTATTGTTGATGATCTTAACCCTCAGTTTGCTTGTGCCTTGAATTGCACTTTTCTACAGCCTTCCAAGCCTGTGTGCCAGGCCTACTTAAAAAATATTTACACCAATCATATTTGTTGTGACAGTATTCTAATAATTAAAAATTTAAATTTTTGTTAATAGTTGTTGTGATTTGAATCCTCAGTTTGCTGGTGCCATTGAATAGCACTTTCCTCCTGCCTTGCAGCCTGCTGTGAGCCAGGCCCACCTAGCCAATTGTTGTCAGCAATCATATTTCTGTTAACAGTATTGCAAAAATTGTCAATCATCACTGTTTAGACTGTCAGTAATCAGTCTCCTAGTTTCCTTGAATTGCATCTCCCTCCTTTCTGCCATCCTTTTGTGCCAGGCCGTCTTGCCAACTATTTACACCAATCCAAATTTTTTGTGCGGCTATTCATGCAGGCCATATAGAGCTGACAACATTCGGTGTCGTATCAGCTATTAAACTAATAAGAACAGTACTACCAAAATACAGCCAATGAAGGGCCTTAGGAAGACTGAGCCAAGGTTGGATTGTAGTATTTGGTTAGGCTAATCATGATGGCCATGTAGACCACCATGTAGTAATAAGAACAGTACTACCAAAATACAGCCAATGAAGGGCCTTAGGAAGACTGAGCCAAGGTTGTATTGTAGTATTTGGTTAGGCTAATCATGATGGCCATGTAGACCACCACCACCGAGAGTCCTGGAAGTAACAGGGATGATGAGATGAAAGTGCTAAGAATAGTACTACTTGAAACTTTAGCCATGGGTGTTAATCCAAGAACGCTTGGATTTATTTTTGTATTGGGTGCAGCTAATCATGCAGGCCATATAGAGCTGACAACATTCGGTGTTGTATCAGCTATAAAAATAATAAGAACTGTACTATCAAAATACAGACAATGAAGGGCCTATGAAGACTGAGCAAAGGTTGGATTGTAGTATTTTGTTCGGCTAATCATGATGGCCATGTAGACCGCCCGTAACAGGGATGAAAGTGCTAAGAATAGTACTAATTGAAACAACAGAGTTAGCCATGGGTGTTAGTCTAAGACCACTCGGCTTTTTTTGGGGGTTTGGGTGCAGCTAATCATGAAGGCCAGATAGACCTGCCACCATTTGGTGTTGTAACAGGTATGAAAATGCAAAGAACAGTACTACTTAACACAACCTACTTACCATGGGTCCCAGAGCATATGTTTGGTTGTTATATTTTGTAAGGATAATCATGCAGGCCATATAGACCTCCACCGATAGGGTGAGTATGAGTAACAGCTATTAAAATGCGAAGGACATTACTAATTAACACAACATAGTTACCATGGGTCGCAGACCAAGAGCAGATGTCTTATTATTATATTTTGTATGGGTAATCATCCAGGCCGTATAGACTTCACCAAATAGGGGGAGTTACAGAGATTCAAGTGCTAAGAATGGTAGTACTTAAAACACAACCTCATTAAAATAGGTAGCAGACCACATGTCTTATTATTATAATTTTTCAGGGTAATCTGGCAGGCCATATAGAACTCCCCCGATAGGGGGGGGGGGGGGGAACAGGGATTAAAGTGCTAAGAAAAGTACTAATTGACACAAGCTAGTTGGGTCCAAGAACGCATGTTTGATTATTAGAATTTATTAGGGTAATTATATATCTAACAAATCTATCTATTTCTCTTCTATCGATTCTATCTAACTATCAATCTATGTATATCTATCTATCCTATCTATCACTATCAATCTATCTTCTGTCCGGGATGTTTTGAGACAGCCACTTTGGGAATGTTAGTTGATTTAGACCCATTATGGCTTAAAAGCAGACTCTGCATCAACTATGTAATTTTCCATGGGAGTTTTGCCAGGGATCCCCCTCCAGCATGCAACAGTCCAGGTGTTAGTACCCTTGAAACAACTTTTCCATCACTATTGTGGCCAGAAAGAGTCCTTGTAGGTTTTAAAGTTCGCCTGCCTATTGAATTCAATGGCGGTTCGCGAACAATACCAGAAGTTCGAGTCCGCGGTTCGCGAACCGAAAATTTTAGGTTCGCGACATCACTATTTATCAAATGTATCACAAAACACTGGAAAGCTCTACAGCTCTTTCAGTTATTTGTGACTTTTATTTTTCAGTTCTGCATCCAAGTCTGTGACTATTATTTTCCATATGAAAGTTTTTGCAATTTATTTTGTTCATACAGGTAAACCTCGCTTTACAGCTCTTTACTTTACAGCGCTTCACTTTACAGCGCTTCACTTTACAGCACTTCACTGATACAATGCTAATTTGGAGCTGAAGTTCATCCTCCAAGGAAGTTGAAACAGTACTGTACTCATCTTGAGATTGCGAGAAAGGCATCTGGCACCATTTTGCTATGCGCTGTTTGGTCTCTTTACAGCATTACAGTGCATTCTGTGTCTCTGTGTTGTAATCTGGCAAATATTCACTACTATTTTACAGGTGATGTACAGTTTTTATTGAATACTAATTGAATACCGTACTGTGTTAGTGTTAAACAAAACTTAGCGCTATTGCACACCATATATTTTAGTTCAGACATGTTTTGAAGTTGCTAAACACACTGGCAAGTGAAAAGAAAGCTAAAACCACCTTGTTTCACTTTAAGGCGGTTTTCCCTTTACAGCGGGCTCCAGTCCCTAATCCGCTGTATGAGCAAGGTATACCTGTATATTAAAGGGTTCTTTAGAAAAGTTTATCAAATTATATTTAAAAAAAATCTAGATAGACTTGATGATAAATCATTAGTTAAATTTCTAAAGGATTATGAACTAACCATAAATATGATTTCACTGAACCAAAGTAGTAACTTCATGTTATCTGCAATATGAGCAAGTATATAGACTTAATAATCCCAGAATGTTTGTTTATTTTGCTTTTTTTTTTAACGTGATCCCTTAAAAAATATTTAATTGCCTTAATGAATCAAGTTTTTAAATCTGCATTACAATTATGTTTTGTGCAATCTATGGCCTAGATTTGGAGTTTGGCGTTAGCCGTGAAAACCAGCGTTAGAGGCTCCTAACGCTGGTTTTAGGCTACCTCCGGTATTTGGAGTCACTCAAAATAGGGTCTAACGCTCACTTTTCAGCCGCGACTTTTCCATACCGCAGATCCCCTTACGTAAATTGCGTATCCTATCTTTTCAATGGGATCTTTCTAACTCCGGTATTTAGAGTCGTGTCTGAAGTGAGCGTTAGACATCTAACGACAAAACTCCAGCCGCAGGAAAAAAGTCAGTAGTTAAGAGCTTTCTGGGCTAACGCCGGTTTATAAAGCTCTTAACTACTGTGCTCTAAAGTACACTAACACCAATAAACTACCTATGCACCCCTAAACCGAGGTCCCCCCACATCGCTGACACTCGATTAAATTTTTTTAGCCCCTAATCTGCCGACCGCCACCTACGTTATACTTATGTACCCCTAATCTGCTGCCCCTAACACTGCCGACCCCTATATTATATTTATTAACCCCTAACCTGCCCCCCACAACGTCGCCGCCAGCTACCTACAATAATTAACCCCTAATCTGCCGACCGCAAAGCGCCGCCACCTACGTTATATTTATGTACCCCTAATCTGCTGCCCCTAACACCGCCGACCCCTATATTATATTTATTAACCCCTAATCTGCCCCCCTCAACGTCGCCTCCACCTGCCTACACTTATTAACCCCTAATCTGTCGAGCGGACCGCACCGCTATTATTATAAAGTTATTAACCCCTAATCCGCCTCACTAACCCTATAATAAATAGTATTAACCCCTAATCTGCCCTCCCTAACATCGCCGACACCTAACTTCAAACATTAACCCCTAATCTGCTGACTAGAGCTCACCGCTATTCTAATAAATGTATTAACCCCTAAAGCTAAGTCTAACCCTAACACTAACACCCTCCTAAATTAAATATAATTTTAATCTAATGAAATTAATTAACTCTTATTAAATAAATTATTCCTATTTAAAGCTAAATACTTACCTGTAAAATAAATCCTAATATAGCTACAATATAAATTATAATTATATTATAGCTATTTTAGGATTAATATTTATTTTACAGGTAACTTTGTATTTATTTTAACCAGGTACAATAGCTATTAAATAGTTAAGAACTATTTAATAGCTAAAATAGTTAAAATAATTACAAAATTACCTGTAAAATAAATCCTAACCTAAGTTACAATTAAACCTAACACTACACTATCAATAAATTAATTAAAAAACTACCTACAATTACCTACAATTAACCTAACACTACACTATCAATAAATTAATTAAATACAATTCCTACAAATAAATACAATTAAATAAACTAACTAAAGTACAAAAAATAAAAAAGAACTAAGTTACAAAAAATAAAAAAATATTTACAAACATCAGCAAAATATTACAACAATTTTAAACTAATTACACCTACTCTAAGCCCCCTAATAAAATAACAAAGCCCCCCAAATAAAAAAATGCCCTACCCTATTCTAAATTACTAAAGTTCAAAGCTCTTTTACCTTACCAGCCCTGAACAGGGCCCTTTGCGGGGCATGCCCCAAGACGTTCAGCTCTTTTGCCTGTAAAAAAAAAACCATACAATACCCAAACCCCCCAACATTACAACCCACCACCCACATACCCCTAATCTAACCCAAACGCCCCTTAAATAAACCTAACACTAAGCCCCTGAAGATCATCCTACCTTGTCTTCACCTCACCGGGTATCACACCGATCCGTCCAGAAGAGCTCCTCCGATGTCCTGATCCAAGCCCAAGCGGGGGGCTGAAGAGGTCCATGATCCGGATGAAGTCTTCATCCAAGCGGGAGCTGAAGAGGTCCATGATCCGGATGAAGTCTTCTATCAACGGCATCTTCAATCTTCTTTCTTCCGGATCCATTTTGAAGACCTCCGACGCGGAACATCCTCTTCTCCCGACGCCTACTAGCCGAATGACGGTTCCTTTAAGGGACGTCATCCAAGATGGCGTCCCTCGAATTCCGATTGGCTGATAGGATTCTATCAGCCAATCGGAATTAAGGTAGGAATATTCTGGTTGGCTGATGGAATCAGCCAATCAGAATCAAGTTCAATCCGATTGGCTGATCCAATCAGCCAATCAGATTGAGCTCGCATTCTATTGGCTGTTCCGATTGAACTTGATTCTGATTGGCTGATTCCATCAGCCAATCAGAATATTCCTACCTTAATTCCGATTGGCTGATAGAATCCTATCAGCCAATCGGAATTCGAGGGACGCCATCGTGGATGACGTCCCTTAAAGGAACCGTCATTCGGCTAGTAGGCATCGGGAGAAGAGGATGTTCCGCGTCAGAGGTCTGCAAGATGGATCCGGAAGAAAGAAGATTGAAGATGCCGTTGATAGAAGACTTCATCCGGATCATGGACCTCTTCAGCTCCGACTTGGATGAAGACTTCATCCGGATCATGGACCTCTTCAGCTCCCGCTTGGATGAAGACTTCAGCCATATCATGGACCTCTTCAGCCCCCCGCTTGGGCTTGGATCAGGACATCGGAGGAGCTCTTCAGGACGGATCGGTGAACCTGGTATGGTGAAGATAAGGTAGGAAGATCTTCAGGGGCTTAGTGTTAGGTTTATTTAAGGGGGGTTTGGGTTAGATTAGGGGTATGTGGGTGGTTGGTTGTAATGTTGGGGGGGGGTATTGTATGTTTATTTTTTTACAGGCAAAAGAGCTGAATTCTTTGGGGCATGCCCCGCAAAGGGCCCTGTTCAGGGCTGGTAAGGTAAAAGAGCTTTGAACTGTAGTAATTTAGAATAGGGTAGGGCATTTTTTATTTTGGGGGTCTTTGTTATTTTATTAGGGGGCTTAGAGTAGGTGTAATTAGTTTAAAATTGTTGTAATATTTTTCTTATGTTTGTAAATATTTTTTTATTTTTTGTAACTTAGTTCTTTTTTATTTTTTGTACTTTAGTTAGTTTATTTCATTGTAGTTATTTGTAGGAATTGTATTTAATTTATTTATTGATAGTGTAGTGTTAGGTTAATTGTAGGTAATTGTAGGTATTGTATTTAATTAATTTAATGATAGTATAGTGTTAGGTTTAATTGTAACTTAGGTTAGGATTTATTTTACAGGTAATTTTGTAATTATTTTAACTAGGTAGCTATTAAATAGTTCTTAACTATTTAATAGCTATTGTACCTGGTTAAAATAATTACAAAGTTGCCTGTAAAATAAATATTAATCCTAAAATAGCTATAATATAATTATAATTTATATTGTAGCTATATTAGGATTTATTTTACAGGTAAGTATTTAGCTTTAAATAGGAATAATTTATTTAATAAGAGATAATTAATTCGTTAGATTAAAATTATATTTAATTTAGGGGGGTGTTAGTGTTAGGGTTAGACTTAGCTTTAGGGGTTAATACATTTATTAGAATAGCGGTGAGCTCCAGTCGGCAGATTAGGGGTTAATAATTGAAGTTAGGTGTCGGCGATGTTAGGGAGGGCAGATTAGGGGTTAATACTATTTATTATAGGGTTAGTGAAGCGGATTAGGGGTTAATAACTTTATTATAGTAGCGCTCAGGTCCGGTTGGCAGATTAGGGGTTAATAAGTGTAGGCAGGTGGAGGCGACGTTGAGGGGGCAGATTAGGGGTTAATAAATATAATATAGGGGTCGGCGATGTTAGGGCAGCAGATTAGGGGTACATAGGGATAATGTAAGTAGCGGCGGTTTACGGAGCGGCAGATTAGGGGTTAATAATAATATGCAGGGGTCAGCGATAGTGGGGGCAGCAGATTAGAGGTTAATAAGTGTAAGGCTAGGGGTGTTTAAACTCGGGGTACATGTTAGGGTGTTAGGTGCAGACGTAGGAAGTGTTTCTGCATAGCAAACAATGGGGCTGCGTTAGGAGCTGAACGCGGCTTTTTTGCAGGTGTTAGGTTTTTTTTCAGCTCAAACAGCCCCATTGTTTCCTATGGGAGAATCGTGCACGAGCACGTTTTTGAGGCTGGCCGCTAGCGTAAGCAACTCTGGTATCGAGAGTTGAAGCTGCGTTAAAAATGCTCTACGCTCCTTTTTTGGAGCCTAACGCAGCCTTTATGTCGACTCTCAATACCAGAGTGTTTTTATGGTGCGGCCCAGAAAAAAGCCGGCGTTAGTTTTTCGGGGTCGTTACCGACAAAACCTCCAAATCTAGCCGTATATTTTTAATTTATAAAATAAAATTGTTCTGAACAATTGCACTATATTAAAATCTAAATTCTAACGTCAACCTGAAGTTTATTTTCTTGTTTCATAAGATATAAATATATATAAATATATCAGAGTAATATATTTTGACAGCAACACAAAAATATATTTTTAAATGGCATTTTATTGTTGTCCACTCTCATGTATACAAATGTACAATTAAAAAGTTTAATGATTAGAAGACCTGTGAAATGTGCTTGAAAATTGAAATAGTCAAAATATTCCCCAATTACAAAGTACAATCTATTCTGCAAGAAAACAGATAAAACTAAACTCTGTGCTACATGTATTTTGAGCTGAGCTTTAAAAGAAAAAAACAACTGTTCAATACCCTTTTTGATTTATTTCTGTCCTTTACCCACAATGCACTCTAGATTACATAAAGATAATGCATATATAAATCCATGGCATTTAAATCCCTCACCTATAAGACATGTATGCAATGAACTGGAAATGTATATTTTAAAATTGAATGAGAAAAAGATATTCATTCATCTCAGCATTGACAGTATAACTCCCTCCCTCTGCTTCACATACTATGCTGATACTCATCTTTCTTATGCAAAGGTACTAATAAACAGCATGTGAATAGTGTGCTCTATAAATTAACAGCATCAGCCAATTGCCAGAGAGCTTTTTTTCGCATATGGACAAATTATCATCATTATTGATGTCTCCGCTTGCATGACACAACACATTAGATGATGAATGTATAGGACATTGAAACAAATGATTTTGCCTGCAGCATCAAAGGATGAAATAATATTAAAATGAATATACAAATTGGGTACTATCTTTGCAAATGTGCCATACTTCTCAGTTCACAATATTTTAGCTCATATGAAATATGCAATTGTATGTCTTGTTATTGGAAGAGATGCATATTAGCGGTTGTGGATGAGTCACATACTTCTAAGTTTAATATATTCCAATGGAGAATTAAACTGCTTATTGACATTGAGAATTATGCATGACCTTGTGAAGTTTTATGAATGTTTTTCAATCAATAATTTATTTTGCCAACAGAAGTCTCATGAATTGAGAATATTAGAACATTTTTGTGCCTATAAACAATTAAAAGGACATGAATTCAGATAGAGAATGCATTTTTTAAACAACTTTCCAATTTACTTCTAATATCACATGTTCTTAATTCTTTTGTTATCCTTTGTTGAAAACTTGGAAGGTAAGTTTAGGAGTGTGCACGTCTCCACAGCACTATATGGCAGTAATTTTGCAACAATGCTATACATTAGCATGAGTACTAGATGGCAGCACTATTTCCTGTCATGCATTGCTCCAGGCATGTGCACAGTACCTATCTAGATATCTCTTCAACAAAGGATAACAAAAGAACCAAGCAAATTTGATAATAGAAGTAAATTGAAAAAAAATAATAATAAATAATTGTATTTTCTTTCTGAATCGGGAAAGAAAAAATGTGGGTCTCATGTCCCTTTAATCTAAAAGCCAGGGTCATATACTCTTAGTAAAAAGAGTAAAGGGCAGTAGCACTAAAAAAATATATATAAAATACAATTATAAAACATGACAGTTTTACTCAAGCAGTAAAAGGGATACAAAACAGAGGATATGTATAAATCATTTTAAGTATTTTGCACCCATAGGAGGTGCTTAATCATATATTGAATACATATCCAAAACCATTACTTTAAAAGACAACACAACCAATCACAATAGTAATTCACACAGTGACATCATCAACCCACTTGTAAACAACTGATACCAAAAAAGGCATGGGTGTATAGAGATTTAAAGGGCTTTTATATGTGTAGTACGCAAGAAAGGACACTAAGACAATTTAAGTCTAATACAAATGGAAGTGTACGTTAGTATACTATATAAATCAGTTAGCAACATGTCATTCCACTAATGTAATATATTTTTTAGAACGCTCTCACATGCTACAATATGTATGTTGTACCTCAAGATGCTTGAGTAAAACCTCACTGGAAAGGAGGAGACTATCTTCATTTATTGGTGAAAATAGAATGGAATGAATATAGAAACTTAATACATAGGGGTAGATTTATCATACCCTGGGTGGACATGATTCGCTATACCGAATCATGTCCGCTCTGCATCGCTAAATGCCAACAGCATATGCTGTCGGCATTTAATATTGCACAAGCAGTTCTGGTAAACTGCTTGTGCAATGCCGCCCCCTGTCGCTAGCAGGGGGTGTCAATCAACCCGATCGTATTGATGTTGATGTCAGCTGTCTTAGAGGCAGCGGATGAGTTAAGGAGCAGCGATCTTAAGACCGATGCTTCTTAAGCCCTGTTTCCGGCAAGCCTGAAAGCTTGCACGGAAACAGGTGCATAAGGCCCCATTCGGCCCCATTATCCCCTGAAGAGTAAAATATTGACTTTTGAACTATGCCCTTTCTTATAATTATTGTGACCTCCATTTATCTTGCAATACATGTGTAAAGAAACAGGAGATTCATGTGATTTTTTTTGTTATTTAGAGTTGGACCTTCACTAATTTAGAAGCCCTGCGTGATGCAGCAGAAGAGTTTTTACCTAAGGATGGTAAGTCAGGGTTGCACTGGCATTACTGAGTGGAGGGCAAATATCACTGTCGCGAAATCCTATATCTTTTAATATGCTGATATTCTCTCATATATAACTGTAATATGGTGGTACAAAATAATCTTTTTCATCTATTGGATTGCATAATACTATATAATGTGTGATATATACTCCTTCAACCAAAATAGTTTTAGATATCCGAAGACCATTCTCACTGAGATGAAATGGTTAAAAGCATTTATCATTTTGTGGTTCAAAATGCAGACATAAAAGGAGGAACCTACACCTGACCAGCTATACAAGCTTGTTAGATACTCCATTCCAAAACCATAAGAGCCATAGGCCCAGTAAATCTGCCCAATATTTCCTAAAAGTATTCTACTATTTTTACTGGCCTTACTCGATGCAATACTACATTGTTTGCTAAATTTAAATCATCCGAAATAATGATTCCCAAGTCCCATTCCTCATTTGTAACAGTTAGTAAAGTGTCATTGAGTCTGTAATTAAAGGGACAGTAAACACCAGAATTTTTGTTGTTTAAAAAGAAAGATAATCCCTTTATTACCCATTCCCCAGGTTTGCATAACCAACAGTTATAATAATACACGTTTTACCTCAGTAATTATCTTGTATCTAAGCTTCTGCTGACTGCCCCCTTATTTCAGTTATTTTGACAGACATGCAGTTTAGCCAATCAGTGCTCACTCATAGGTCACTTTACGTGCATGAGCTCAATGTTATCTATATGAAACATGTGAACTAATGCCCTCTAGTGGTCAAAATGTATTCAGATTAGAGGCAGTCTTCAAGGTCTAAGAAATTAGCATATGAACCTCCTAGTTTTAGCTTTCAACTCAGAATACCAAGAGAACAAAGCAAAATTTGTGATAAAAGTAAATTGGGAAGTTGTTTAAAATTGCATGCCCTATTTAAAACATGAAAGTTTTTTTTGGACTTGACTGTCCCTTTAACATTTTTCTTTCCTAAATGCATAATTTTACACTTTACAGTGTTAAATTTTAGATCCCAGTCATTTGTCTAATCCTCCAATTTTTGAATATCACTTCTCATTTTGCCTACTCCCCCCCTCCCAAACATATACTCTATTACACATTTTTCATCTGCAAACAGACATACTTTCCCCTGTAGTTCTTTGCTGATATCTCTGATAAATATTTGAAACAAAACAGGCCCCAGAACTGACCCCTAAGGAACACCACTACTAACAGCTCTCTCTGTTGAATGTACTCCATTTACTAAGACACTCTGTTTTATATCCTTAAGCCAGCATTCTACCCAGTTCCCAATTTTTGAGTCTAGACCAAGGAGATATAGTTTGTGAATTAGTTTGTTTTGTGGGACTGTGTCAAATGCTTTGCTGAAATTTAGATATGCAACATCAAATGCTCCACCCTGGTCTAATACTTTTGTTACATAATCAATATATGTAAGTCATAATTCTTTCTTTTAAGATACTTTACATTAATTTCCATACTACTGAAGTTAAACTAACTGGCTTGTAGTTACCAGATTCTATCCTACTGCCCTTTTTTATGAAGAGGTACTACATTCACTATTCTCCAATCATATGGAACAACTCCTGTCAAAGGTTACTGAAGATTAAGTTTCTTTAAAACCCTTGGATGAATATTATCATGATCCACTGAGTTTTATACATTTACTTTTGATAATACCAACAAAATCTAATTCTCTGTAAAAAGATTAGTGCTAAGCTCATTTCCATTTTTTGTAGCATCCCTAAATATAGACATTCTATCTTCACAATCTTTTGTGAAGACAGAACAGAAGTAATCATTGAGACAGTCTGCAATTTGCTTATCTCTTTCTACTATTCTACCATCAACTGATTTAAAAAAAAAAAAAAAAAATTATATTTAATTTTTATTGAGGGTAAAAGATGCATACACATAAAGGTACAGTGGATAAATATAAAGTCATACAATCAGCAATCTATATGACAATAAGGTAATGTATAAATCTATATTATGATATTGAAAGTTGTCCAATTAATACCTGAATAGGAGCGTAAAACATATAAAACTTGAACCCTCAGTTTTCTACCTCCACCAAACAGATGGGGCCACTTTTGGTAGTCAGTAGGATCTATAGAAGGAGGTTTATAGTATTATTAGGCCACTTATGGGCCATAAAACTTATCAACCGCTAACACAGCAAACATGGAAATAGAGTTATCAACTCTGGATATAACATTTATATATGAGTAACTGAAACTGGAGAGAACCATAGGTGCAACTCAACTAGGTATTTACAACCTAATAGGTTTTAAAAATTCAGATCAGCAGAGGGCAGTCTGCAATATCTTATTTGTAATAATATATATGGTACAACATTAAAATAGGGAACCATCTAATACCTAACTATAGACCTCTTTTTGACCTTCTAGATCTTATGTTAAATATATATATATATATATATATATATATATATATATATATATATATATATATATATATATATATATATATATATTGATTATTAAAATTAAAGGGAAGAGGGATGTATGGGCATGTGAACCCCCAACTTAACTCAAGGGAGTGTGTCAATATTTACTTATGACAAAAGAGGGTATACATCTGATTAGTGTATATTTGTAAAATCAATTCTATAACCCCAATCCATTAAAGTTGTGAGTACATGGTCAATTATAAACACATTTGGAAAAGGTCTGTAAAAGTAAGAAAGGCAGCCTCAGATTTTAAAACTCACCTGTGAACACTATAAAAGCTAACTACAATGTCAGTTGTGCCCAAATAAATCACCAAATTATTTTGCAATATTTTTACATATTTATGATATATGAAGCATATGATGAAACCTCAGGGTTTGAAATTTTATATCAGTGGGTTATGGTGTATATAGGTTGCTCATTAAGACCCCCTGTGCTATAATAATCATCTGCCATTAAGGGTAAAAGACAAATTCACATAGGAGCCTGGCAAAGAAAATGTATGGTATTAACCCCTTTTACTTTCCTATAGCCGGTATGAATAACATATAGAATATCAGCAGTATCAAAACCAGCCTCGAGTATAGCAGAAGTGGAGCGTAATACAGGATGGCTGACAACTTATATGAACATTAAATTAATACAGACTAAACACGTAATTTAAAGGAAGGTGCACTTAGCTCTCTAGTGTAACATAATGAACATTCCCCTTACAGGTATCAAAAATAGCTGATCGTCCCTATTAATAACTATAGCCATAGAATTCGGGACAGATCTTTTGAGCATCTCACACATGATATCATACCGGTAAGTGTAATACATAAATGATTATCTATAAAGTTGAGTCCAAAATAAAGTTCTCATATCATAGGCTTGAGGCAAATGCAGTCAAACTTGTGCAACCAACAAAGAGCGCTTATAAGCATAGTGATAGGGATAAGTAAATTTGAGACATAGGCCTAAAAACAATATGTCCTGGGGTGTGGGAGTCAATAGAAAAGTCTCACCAAGTGTTTATTTGACTCCTAGTTAGCTGAATAACATATTACCCCACTCCTGATCTGGGGCACAGAAACATATCGATGAGTTCGCTTAGGTACATCTCAAGTGTGGATGTGGCCCTGACCTTGGGCTCATATAGTGTGTAGAGGGCTCCCTCAAATTTGTGTGACCGCTGCTTCAAGATGGGATGCTGCTTCAAGATGGGATTTAATAGGGTCGATTTTTCCTCTGAGGTAAGCAATCTCGGTGTCACTTTTTTGCAAGCACTCCCCTATTCAGAATGTAGGGTCTCTGTAAGACTTAGAAGGAGATCATGAAATAGACGGTCTACCTCCCCCAGAAGGGAAACGTGTCTCAGCTCCATTAGTTATTGAAAGTTCGTGGTGCTTGCTGCATCTTGCGGTTTACTGGTACCGATGATGAAAAATTATACAGCGTATACAGCTGTTAATCCTAAATCCATAGGAATATAGGAACGGCGAAATGAAGGCCTAGGCCGCTAAATGACCTCCGCTATGCACTTCATCAATTAAGGTGTTCCGGGCTGAAATCTCTCTTAAAAAAGTAGTGTGATCTGCTCAGCAAATCTTGGACTCCGTTTTAATGCCAAGAAGTGCCTAAGAGTACCAATTTTCTGAGTGATAAATAGCGGATTTATAAACTCTAATGCTCAGCCATGTAAAATAGCAGCCATCTCTGCTGATAGTTAGACATGCCCCCAACTGATTTAAATTTTACTATTCCAACCTTAGCTTTTCTTTTTTCACTGATATATCTAAAGAAGGTTCCCCATGTTTTACTGAATGTGCTATCTTCTCTTCCGCAGGAGCTTTAACCTTTCTAATTAAATGCTGTCTTTTTTTTGTTGGAGTCTCCATATTTGCATATCATCATCTGATTGTATGCGTCTGTAATTGTTTTAAGCTATCTTTTTTTGTCTTTACAGCATGTGCTACTTATTTGGAAAGATCATATTGGTTGCCTCTTTCGTTTACAATACTAATGTCTAATACAGTGTGCGGTTTCATCTAAAATGGCACCCTTCAAAAATTCCCCATAATAAGAGTTTGCCCTTTTAATTAGTTGTTTAGGTATTCTCACATGTATGAAAAATCAGCCTTCCTAAAGTCTAAAACTTTTGTTTTAGTCAAGGTGGATAGTGCCTGCACAAGAATACTAAACCAAACAGATTGATGATCACTGGATCTTAAAGGGACAGTCTACACCCGTAATAACCGTCGCTTATCCTTTCTATCTAGTGCTAATAGTTCTAACTCACCCCACTTCAGTCACAATAGTAATTCACCAACGGAGATATTGATATACTAAACTCACTTGATCTCCGTTAGAAATGGCCGCCACACTCCTCCTACTATTACCTCATCAAGCCTCTCTGTTGAAACCGTCCAATACAAACTAGATCCCAGATGGAAAAACATGATCACGCTTTCGTCTATTCGCGAATGCGCACTCATGTCGGAACTTAAAAACCGGAACGAAAAATTCATGTAAATTTGCACACGTATATTTATTTAGACAGTATAAGCTATATCTATTGTAAGTATAGAGTTTACTTACACTTGAAAATATTGGAAATACACTTGGAAATTATTGCCTCTTACCGAATGAACAAAAAGAAGGATGCGTGTAGCGTCGGAACTAAAAATCAATATGGGGATTCTTAAACGTGCACGACAGACGGGATGTTGAATACACGTCACTTCTGTATATTCGCGCATGCGTATTTACACGCGTGTGACGTAGGTGACTGACCGTGCACGAGTATGCGTTCGATAGAGAAGGGGAGAAAAATTTGAAAGGAGAAGTGAATGGGCGGAGTTTGGCGGCCATTTATAACGATTGGTAAGAAACTTTTTATTTTGTAGATGTCGGTTTGGGAATCAACATATGAAGCGAAGAGCGGGTGAACTACAACTATCAGCAGTAAATAAAAATGATAAGCGAAGGCTAAAACGGGTGTAGACTGTCCCTTTAAGTTCTCACCTACAGACACATCTGAAACTGTATCACTGTTTGTAAGTATTAAATCTAATATATCTTCTATTCAAGTAGGTTCCTTAACTAATTTCTCAAATGATTCACCTTGCAAGGATTCAAGAATATACCTTCTTCTAGCTGATCTAGCAGAGTTAATCTTCCAGTCTATAACTGGAAAATTAAAGTCCCCCATTACTATAACCTTACAATTCATGGTAATTTTGGTTATTTCTTCTAATAACAGATTGTCCAGTCTTTCATCCTACAATGAAGGCCTATATACAACCCCTATTCTAAAGACATTTTTTTCTCTAGTTTCCACAGTCACCCAAATACTTTCCACATCATCATTAGTTCTAACAATTTCAAGAACCTTTATATTTTCTTTTACTCTTCTGGGAAGGAGATTTTTTAATGTGCCTGTGGCCCATTCAGCCAAAGAGCATTTGTGAGGTTAGACACTGATGTTGAATGAGAAGGTTTAGCTTGCAAACAGCTTTCCAATTCATCCCAAATGTGATCATTGGGGTTGAGGTCAGGGCTCAGTGTAGGGCATTCAAGTTACTCCACAATAAAATCATCAAGCTCAAAGTTGTCTAAAATATATTTGTATTCTTTAGCATTAAGATGACCCTTCACTGGAACTAAATGGCCTTCCTCAAAAACAGCCTCAGATCATTATTCTTCCTCCACCAAACTTTACAGTAGGCTTTATGCATTCTGGTAGGTAGAGTTCTCCTGGCATCCACCACACTCAGATTCTTCCATTAGACTACCATATAGTGAAGATTTATTTATCACTCCAGAGAACACATTTCCACTTCTCCAGAGGCCTGTGGCAGTGTGCCGTTCACCTCTCCAGCTGACACTTGGCATTATACATGTTGATACGAGGATTATGTACAGGTACTCGGCCATGGAAACCCATTTCATGAACCTCCCAACACAAAGTTCTTGTGTTGATGTTGCTTTAGAGGCAATTTGGAACCCTGTGTTATTAAAATATTTAATATAAAATATTTTTATAAAATGTATTAAATTATTAAAAAAATATTAAACATACAGTATAATATTCTAAATAATCCATAGAATGTATCTATATTTTTAATACTATTTTACCTTCCTATGTTCTACACATAGGCTTTTTTTTTACTTTTTATTATTAAATATATATTTTTATGTATATCTGATACTGTTAATGTAAAATACATATGCCAAGTTTAAAGTTAGCTCTTCAGTACAACATATTGTACTGCCAATGTTTGTAGAGATTTGATGGCTATGCGCTGGATTGTATGCATCGGTTAGAAATGTGTGTAGCTGAACACCTGAACTCATAACAATGTACTTTGACATGTCCTGGTCTGAAACATTCTGATGTTGCTGGTGTGTATACTGATTATTAATAAAGCCTATAATTCAGATAGGGATAGCACAGTAGATGAGACGTGTGATACTTATATGCCATATTTTTTAATCCTTTCCAGCCAATAGGATTGCATCAGCCAATAGGATTTTTTCTACCTTAATTCCATTGGCTGATAGAATTCTATCAGCCAATCGGAATCTAAGGGACGCCATCTTGGATGACGTCACTTAAAGTGATATTCATTCAGCAATAGACATCATTGGAAGAGGATGCTCTGCGTCGGATGTCTTAAAGATGGAGCCACTCCGCGTCGGAAGGATGAAGATAGAAGATGCCGTCTGGATGAAGACTTCTGCCCGTCTGGAGGACCACTTCTGCCTGTCTGGAGGACCACTTCTGCCGGATTCGTTGAGGACATCTTGCCGCCTGGATGAAGACTTCTCCCGGTAAGTGAATCTTCAGGGGGTTAGTGTTAGGATTTTTTAAGGGTGTATTGGGTGGGTTTTATTTTTTGGTTAGGGTTTGGGCTTGCAATAGAGCTAAATGCCCTTTTAAGGGCAATGCCCACCCAAATTCCCTTTTCAGGGCAATGGGGAGCTTAGGTTTTTTTAGTTAGTAATTTATTTGGGGGGTTGGTTTTGTGGGTGGTGAGTTTTACTGTTGGGGGGTGTTTGTATTTTTATTTACAGGTAAAAGAGCTGATTACTTTGGGGCAATGCCTCGCAAAAGGCCCTTTTAAGGGCTATTGGTAGGTTACTTTAGGCTAGTTTTTTTGTTATTTTGGGGGGGCTTTTTTATTTTGATAGGGCTCTTAGATTAGGTGTAATTAGTTTAAAGATCTTGTCATTTGTTTTTTATTTTCTGTAATTTAGTGTTTGTTTTTTTGTAATTTAGTTAATTTAATTTAATTTAGTTAATTGTATTTAATGTAGGGAATTTATTTAATTGTAGTGTAGTGTTAGGTGTTATTGTAACATATGTTAGGTTTTATTTAACTGGTCAATTTGTATTTATTTTAGGTAGGTAGTTATTAAATAGTTAATAACTATTTACTAACTAGTCTACCTAGTTAAAATAAATACAAACTTGCCTGTAAAATAAAAATAAAACCTAAGCTATCTACAATGTAACTATTAGTTATATTGTAGCTACCTTAGGTTTTATTTCACAGGTAAGTATTTAGTTTTAAATAGAAATTATTTAGTTATTAATAGTAGGTTTTATTTAGATTTATTTAAATTATATTTAAGTTAGGGGGTTAGGGTTAGACTTAGATTTAGGGGTTAATACATTTAATATGGTGGGTGGCGACGTTGGGGGTGGCAGATTAGGGGTTAATAAGTATAATGTAGGTGGCGGCGGTGTCGGGGTGGCAGATTAGGGGTTAATAACATTATGTAGGTGGCGGCGGTGTAGGGGGCGGCAGATTAGGGGTGTTAAGACTCGGGGCTGTTTGTGTTTGTGTTAAGCCTCTAACTGTTTGATATCTGATAAATTTATTCATACCAACCTAAAAGAGAAATCTAAATTTTACCCAAAAAATGAAAAGGGACCTATCATTGAATCTTTTGAAAAACTGATACTCAGGGACATTGAAAATTTATCTGAAAAAAAACTTAAAAATGCTCATAATAATACAACTAAAAAGCAACTAAAAGTAATAAAAGAATTGGAGGAAAATAAAAACATCACGATCAAGCCCGCCGACAAGGGCGGCGGGATTGTGGTTATGGATAGTTGCAATTATCAAAAAATGTGTAATAATATAGTCACAGATGAATCGACTTATAAAAAGCTAAAGTTTGATCCCACAGAGAAATACAAATCAAGTTTAACATCCATTCTTAATAAAGCTAAAGAGGAAGGAATCCTAAATGTAAAAGAACGTGAATACCTTCTTCCTAAGTTTCCAAGAATTTCTCTGTTATATTGTTTGCCCAATATACATAAGAGCATGATAGATCCCCCAGGCAGGCCAATTATTTCAGGCATAGGCTCTCTAACAGCCAATTTATCTGAATATTTGGATGTTTTCTTGCAAAAATATGTAAAACTTCTTCCATCCTTTCTAAAGGATTAAACAGACGTATTGAATCTTATTAGGGATGTACCATGGCAGGATGACTATTTGTTGGCATCCTGTGATGTTGCATCTCTATATACGTGTATCAATCATAAAGATGGACTTAAAGCTATTAATTTTTACTTAGAACAAGATATATCTATGAATTATGAACAGAAGACTTTCATTTTAGAAGCCATTGAGTTTATTTTGACACACAATTTCTTTTTCTATGAAGGATATTTTTATAATCAAGAGAGAGGTACAGCGATGGGCACCAGGTTTGCCCCAAGTTATGCCAATTTATTTATGGGGTATTGGGAACATCACTTTTTATCAAATTACCCACTTGGGGCAAGCCTGGTGTCCTTCAAGAGATATATTGACAATATTTTAATTATTTGGCGAGGAGACTGTCCATCACTAGATAAATTTGTTGAAGATATGAACACCAATGAAATTAATCTCAAATTTACCCATACACGTGATAAAACCACTATCAACTTTCTTGATTTAGAAATTTTTGTTAATGACAATGAATTAAATGCTCGGACCTTTTTTAAAAAGGTTGATGCGAATAGTTACATCCATTATACTACTTGTCACCATAAAAAATGGTTGGACAATATCCCCAAAGGGCAATTTCTGAGGATTCGTAAAAATTGTACAAACCTGACAGACTTTGAAAATCAGTCAAGTTTGATAAAACAAAAATTTATAGAGAGAGGGTATAGAGAAAGCGAGATAGATAAAACTCTCAATGAGGTTCGATCAGTCGACAGAAATTCCTTACTAATCGCCAAACCAAAACAAACTATACACACCGTTAACAAAGATAGGGAAGGGAACAAGCAGATATTCATTCCCTTCATTACAAATTATAGTCAAAATAAATATTTACTAGAGAAGATTTTGAACAAACATTGGAAGTTACTTAAAAATGACGAAATACTAGGTCCTGGTCTTCCACCAAGACCACAAGTAGTGTATAAAAAAGTGAAAAATCTTAAGACTATTTTGGCACCAACACATAATAATAATAGTTCTGTGAACAGTGCTAACCAATTAGACATAAAGGGCAAAAGCCTTTTAGGCTTTTATCCCTGCTTAACCTGTAAGTCTTGTGAACACTCAACTAAATGTAGAGAATTTAAATCAAATGTAACAGGAAAATCATACAAGATAAAAGATCTCATTAGATGCTCGGATAGCAATATTATTTACATCATTCAGTGCAAATGTGGTCTACAATATACAGGAGAGACCTCCAGACCCATACGTACGCGTATCAGAGAACATATGTGGTCTATAGAAAATTTTACACTAAAAAGAAATAAAGACCTACCAATTGCCAAACACTTTGGGGTGTGTAACAATGGGAATTTAAACTATTTCTCCTATCTCGGAATAGAAAAAGTCAAAAAGAAATGGAGAGGAGGAAATATAATTAATGATCTTTTAAAAAGAGAAAGTAAATGGATCTTTGATCTAAAAACATTACAACCACTAGGTCTGAATGTCGACTTCGACATTGGTTGCTTTCTAAAAGATTGACCTCCTATTCTATCCATCTATATATCTAGCTTATATATACATTTTTCAATTTTTAACTTTAAACTTTCAATGTATCCTTCTAGGGTCATCTGCTGTCCTTCCTCGTAATATACCTTTTTGATTGTCACTAATATATATATAATACATATATATATATTTTTCTATATACTTTTATATTTTCCTTAAACCATTCAAATTTATACTATGAGCTTATTATTATTTTTTATATATATATTTTTATACATTTTTTTATATATTTCTTATTTTTACAGATTTGTATATTTTATATATGTATATCTCCACATACATTTTTAATTACAAATTTTTGCATAAATTACATTTTATATTTGGAGCTGATTTTTATAAGTAGTTTTTTTGCATCGAGCATAATGTTTTTTATATATGGTCAGAGAGACCTCCGTGCGGATTGGATACAACCAGAGTTGTGCATCTTAAATAGAGGCATATATGTACACATGGAGTTGTTTTTTGGCACGATATAGTATATGTTAGAGCATCGAGTGAACTGTGATACACAAACACTACGGCTGGCAAAATATCTTGACATACGCCCACTGACGTAAATTAACCAATAGCCTAATTGTATCAGCTATATAAAACACTCTTATCTATCTGTTGGGAGCTTGAAAAAGACCCTGCTTACGGGTTGAAACGCGTTGCTCTGTTCTGTTCTGTTCTTGTCTCTCTCCGGCCTCCGTAGGTGCAGTTTTCCAGTTACCTGTGCAAAGGTGTTTGCATATTTTCCGCTGGATTGATTGTCGCTGCCCACTACGGTTTGGAGCCTCACGCTACTGAAAGGAACATATAGGATTCAACCACCGATCTCCGGTGTAAGTAGAAGTGAAAACCATATTTTGTTGCCTTTTCTGTCGTTTTATTGGTCTTCCTCATCTCGTTCCAGCTCTTATTGAAGATCTAAATCCTCCTTCAAAATCTGGGCTGACTGAAAAAAATCATCACATCGAATCTTAACTGGAAATTGATTAAACTTTTCACATTGTTTCATTTCATTTTTTGTATTATATTGTTGCTATTATGTATACTACACTTCAATATTGCGCCTGATCAGCGCTTTTATGTGTGCCAATTATTTTATTCTATTTTGTCACTTATGTAATTAAATATATATATATTTTATATATTTCTATTGTTCACACTTCTTTTGTTGATTCAATCCGCACTGGGTGTCATTATTTGCATATATAGATTGCGTTATATGCTCACAAACCATTTTTTATATATTTTCTATTTTAAGCTGCTTTAGCGCCTGTGTTTTGAATTTTATGGTCTCTTTCTAGAGTCCATAATCATTCTTTTTAAATCACTATATCAATTGAGGTTGGGAGTTTCCTCTTTATCACCACAGGTTTAATAGTTTCCCTTTTTTGCGCAGTTAACCCTTTTGTCTTTTTATCTTTATTTTTACCAACTCTCACTTTTTAGGATTCACTGCTGCAGAAACCATGACTGATTCCAATCTATTAAAATATAGGGAAGACATCTATAAAGGTATTTATGAGATTTTTTCTGGGGGACAGCCGGTAACACTTGAAAGTTCTGGTGGTTTATTTAAACTTATGAAAGAATTGGAGGACAAACTTTTATCTGAATTAAAACATAGAATTGAGTTTATTTTCATTGAAAAATATATAGAACAAAAAAGAGTACCACGTGGTCTTAGAATCAAGAAGGAATGTGCTTTTAAAGTAGATGATATTAATTTAAAAAAAAAGTGGAACGAAATTTTAGAAGAAGCTTCTTTTAACTTACTTAGATTAATCAAAGATCATAGAAATGGAATTTTGACTAAATTAGAACAGGAAATCAAAGACTTAGAAGTCCAATTAAAAATTTATGAAAATAGCACAGAATATATTGATTTAGAAAGAGATATTAAGAAAACTATCAATAATACTAAAGAAGATATTTTGAAAGTAAAGGTTAAAAAATTTGAAAGAGATAGAGAAGATTATCTATCGCATATCAAAAACCCAAATTGTGATAATTATATTTCACATAGATGGAGAAGTGATGTGAAAACATCAAATGAGGAAAGTACAGGAGACATTTCTAATACACATATGTCATATACACCTAGGAGAAATAATAGACATCAGGGGATCTCTTACACCAATAGGGCCCACATTAACAATCCTACCTATAGAGAGATTGATAGAGAAAATCATTTTAGGCCAGTCCAAAGACAATTAGAAAAAGATAAAAATAATTATTTCCAAAACACCAATAGAAGACAGGCTGTGGACAATAAGCATGATTCTGACCACTTTAGAACTCGAGATAGGTCAGATCCACATAACCAACATATTACTAGAGATGAAAAGTATTTAAATGTATCCACTTCAAATAGCCATGCACAATCTCACTCTTTCCCTAGAAGACAAAATGCCCAGAATATTGAGTACAGAAACTCTAATGTTTCAACCAGAAATTATGAACATACACACCAATATAATAGACATTCAGACTATGACCTAAGATTGTCAAATAGATTCTCTCCGTTGTCCAATCATGTAGACACTGACTATAGAAGATCTGACTCATATAACGGATCTCCACAAGTTTTGGGGAACCGTTTTTTAGGCCACGGCTCAAGTATCCAACCAAGCCCATTACCACAAAGAATGGTAAGAAAAAAAAGGGCTTCAGAAAGCGAGGCAACAGGGGAGGACTTAGGCGAAATAAAAAAGTCAAGGGTTTAACTAATATAGAAACTGAAAAGAACCCAAATATAGGCATTTTCAATCTTAGCAAAGAACCTTTAAGTGAAAAACATGAGGAAATTTTAAGTAAAGGATTGTCTTTTGCTCCAACTAGCAATCTAAATAGATTTAATACGTTTGTGGATGCTCACAAATTTGTACGAAAATTAACAGTAAAAAAATGGTTTATGAGATCTAGTGCTGAGAAAGCAGCCTCTAACTGTTTGATATCTGATACATTTATTCATACCAACCTAAAAGAGAAATCTAAATTTTACCCAAAAAATGAAAAGGGACCTATCATTGAATCTTTTGAAAAACTGATACTCAGGGACATTGAAAATTTATCTGAAAAAAAACTTAAAAATGCTCATAATAATACAACTAAAAAGCAACTAAAAGTAATAAAAGAATTGGAGGAAAATAAAAACATCACGATCAAGCCCACCGACAAGGGCGGCGGGATTGTGGTTATGGATAGTTGCAATTATCAAAAAATGTGTAATAATATAGTCACAGATGAATCGACTTATAAAAAGCTAAAGTTTGATCCCACAGAGAAATACAAATCAAGTTTAACATCCATTCTTAATAAAGCTAAAGAGGAAGGAATCCTAAATGTAAAAGAACGTGAATACCTTCTTCCTAAGTTTCCAAGAATTTCTCTGTTATATTGTTTGCCCAAGATACATAAGAGCATGATAGATCCCCCAGGCAGGCCAATTATTTCAGGCATAGGCCCTATAACAGCCAATTTATCTGAATATTTGGATGTTTTCTTGCAAAAATATGTAAAACTAATTCCATCCTTTCTAAAGGATTCAACAGACGTATTGAATCTTATTAGGGATGTACCATGGCAGGATGACTATTTGTTGGCATCCTGTGATGTTGCATCTCTATATACGTGTATCAATCATAAAGATGGACTTAAAGCTATTAATTTTTACTTAGAACAAGATATATCTATGAATTATTATTAAAAAGACTTTCATTTTAGAAGCCATTGAGTTTATTTTGACACACAATTTCTTTTTCTATGAAGGATATTTTTATAATCAAGAGAGAGGTACAGCGATGGGCACCAGGTTTGCCCCAAGTTATGCCAATTTATTTATGGGGTATTGGGAACATCACTTTTTATCAAATTACCCACTTGGGGCAAGCCTGGTGTCCTTCAAGAGATATATTGACGATATTTTAATTATTTGGCGAGGAGACTGTCCATCACTAGATAAATTTGTTGAAGATATGAACACCAATGAAATTAATCTCAAATTTACCCATACACGTGATAAAACCACTATCAACTTTCTTGATTTAGAAATTTTTGTTAATGACAATGAATTAAATGCTCGGACCTTTTTTAAAAAGGTTGATGCGAATAGTTACATCCATTATACTACTTGTCACCATAAAAAATGGTTGGACAATATCCCCAAAGGGCAATTTCTGAGGATTCGTAAAAATTGTACAAACCTGACAGACTTTGAAAATCAGTCAAGTTTGATAAAACAAAAATTTATAGAGAGATGGTATAGAGAAAGCGAGATAGATAAAACTCTCAATGAGGTTCGATCAGTCGACAGAAATTCCTTACTAATCGCCAAACCAAAACAAACTATGCACACCGTTAACAAAGATAGGGAAGGGAACGAGCAGATATTCATTCCCTTCATTACAAATTATAGTCAAAATAAATATTTACTAGAGAAGATTTTGAACAAACATTGGAAGTTACTTAAAAATGACGAAATACTAGGTCCTGGTATTCCACCAAGACCACAAGTAGTGTATAAAAAAGTGAAAAATCTTAAGACTATTTTGGCACCAACACATAATAATAATAGTTCTGTGAACAGTGCTAACCAATTAGACATAAAGGGCAAAAGCCTTTTAGGCTTTTATCCCTGCTTAACCTGTAAGTCTTGTGAACACTCAACTAAATGTAGAGAATTTAAATCAAATGTAACAGGAAAATCATACAAGATAAAAGATCTCATTAGATGCTCGGATAGCAATATTATTTACATCATTCAGTGCAAATGTGGTCTACAATATACAGGAGAGACCTCCAGACCCATACGTACGCGTATCAGAGAACATATGTGGTCTATAGAAAATTTTACACTAAAAAGAAATAAAGACCTACCAATTGCCAAACACTTTGGGGTGTGTAACAATGGGAATTTAAACTATTTCTCCTATCTCGGAATAGAAAAAGTCAAAAAGAAATGGAGAGGAGGAAATATAATTAATGATCTTTTAAAAAGAGAAAGTAAATGGATCTTTGATCTAAAAACATTACAACCACTAGGTCTGAATGTCGACTTCGACATTGGTTGCTTTCTAAAAGATTGACCTCCTATTCTATCCATCTATATATCTAGCTTATATATACATTTTTCAATTTTTAACTTTAAACTTTCAATGTATCCTTCTAGGGTCATCTGCTGTCCTTCCTCGTAATATACCTTTTTGATTGTCACTAATATATATATAATACATATATATATATTTTTCTATATACTTTTATATTTTCCTTAAACCATTCAAATTTATACTATGAGCTTATTATTATTTTTTATATATATTTTTTATACATTTTTTTATATATTTCTTATTTTTACAGATTTGTATATTTTATATATGTATATCTCCACATACATTTTCAATTACAATTTTTTGCATAAATTACATTTTATATTTGGAGCTGATTTTTATAAGTAGTTTTTTTGAAATCCGTGCGGATTGGATACAACCAGAGTTGTGCATCTTAAATAGAGGCATATATGTACACATGGAGTTGTTTTTTGGCACAATATAGTATATGTTAGAGCATCGAGTGAACTGTGATACACAAACACTACGGCTGGCAAAATATCTTGACATACGCCCACTGACGTAAATTAACCAATAGCCTAATTGTATCGGCTATATAAAACACTCTTATCTATCTGTTGGGAGCTTGAAAAAGACCCTGCTTACGGGTCTGTTCTTTTCTGTTCTTGTCTCTCTCCGGCCTCCGTAGGTGCAGTTTTCCAGTTACCTGTGCAAAGGTGTTTGCATATTTTCCGCTGGATTGATTGTCGCTGCCCACTACGGTTTGGAGCCTCACGCTACTGAAAGGAACATATAGGATTCAACCACCGATCTCCGGTGTAAGTAGAAGTGAAAACCATATTTTGTTGCCTTTTCTGTCGTTTTATTGGTCTTCCTCATCTCTTTCCAGCTCTTATTGAAGATCTAAATCCTCCTTCAAAATCTGGGCTGACTGAAAAAAATCATCACATCGAATCTCAACTGGAAATTGATTAAACTTTTCACATTGTTTCATTTCATTTTTTGTATTATATTGTTGCTAATATGTATACTACACTTCAATATTGCGCCTGATCAGCGTTTTTATGTGTGCCAATTATTTTATTCTATTTTGTCACTTATGTAATTAAATATATATATATTTTATATATTTCTATTGTTCACACTTCTTTTGTTGATTCAATCCGCACTGGGTGTCATTATTTGCATATATAGATTGCGTTATATGCTCACAAACCATTTTTTATATATTTTCTATTTTAAGCTGCTTTAGCGCCTGTGTTTTGAATTTTATGGTCTCTTTCTAGAGTCCATAATCATTCTTTTTAAATCACTAGGGTTTGGGCCTGCAATAGAGCTAAATGCCCTTTTAAGGGCAATGCCCACCCAAATTCCCTTTTCAGGGCAATGGGGAGCTTAGGTTTTTTTAGTTAGTAATTTAGTTGGGGGGTTGGTTTTGAGGGTGGTGGGTTTTACTGTTGGGGGGGTGTTTGTATTTTTTTTTACAGGTAAAAGAGCTGATTACTTTGGGGCAATGCCTTGCAAAAGGCCCTTTTAAGGGCTATTGGTAGGTTACTTTAGGCTAGTTTTTTTGTTATTTTGGGGGGGCTTTTTTATTTTGATAGGGCTCTTAGATTAGGTGTAATTAGTTTAACCCCTTAACGACCGAGGACGTGCAGGGTACGTCCTCTAAAAAATGTCAGTTAACGACCAAGGACGTACCCTGCACGTCCTCAGTCTGGAAAGCAGCTGGAAGCGATCCTGCTCGCTTCCAGCTGCTTTCCGGTTATTGCAGTGATGCCTCGACATCGAGGCATCCTGCAATAACACTTTCTGGCCATCCGATGCAGAGAGAGCCACTCTGTGGCCCTCTCTGCACCGGACATCGATGGCCGGTATCGTTGGTAGGTGGGAGCCGACTTGGGAGGTGGGTGGGCGGCCATCGGTGAGATCTGGAAGGTGGAGGGGGGCGGGATCGGGGGCGGAGCCTTCGGGGGCGCTCACGGGCGCGCGCGTGCACGGTGGGTGGCGGGCGGGCGCGTGCACTGGCGGGAGCGGGTGGGATCCGCTACACTACAGAAAAAAAGTTAGGAGTAAAGTGAAATTAAAAAATGAAATAAACATTTTTTTAAAAAAGCATTTAAGCGATCTGGAAGGGGTGGGGGGTTGGTATTGGGGGGGGGGGAAGCTACACTACAGAAAAGGGAATTTTTTTTAATAAATAAACATATTTTCACTAAAATGGGTACTGGCAGACAGCTGCCAGTACCCAAGATGGCGCACATTAAGTCAGAGGGGGAGGGTTAGAGAGCTGTTGGGTGGGGGATCAGTGAGGTTGGGGGCTAAGGGGGATCCTAAACAGAAGCATATGTAAATATGCTAAAACAAAATGCACAAAAATGCCCAAATTTTCCTTTTATTTTAGTACTGGCAGAGTTTCTGCCAGTACTTAAGATGGCGGGGACATTTGTGGGGTAGGGGAGGGAAGAGAGATGTTTGGGAGGGATCAGGGGGTCTGATGTTTCAGGTGGGAGGCTGATCTCTACACTAAAGCTAAAATTAACCCTGCAAGCTCCCTACAAGCTACCTAATTAACCCCTTCACTGCTAGCCATAATACACGTGTGATGCGCAACGCCATTTAGCAGCATTCTAATTACCAAAAAGCAACGCCAAAGTCATATATGTCTGCTATTTCTGAACAAAGGGGATCCCAGAGAAGCATTTACAACCATTTGTGCCATAATTGCACAAGCTGTTTGTAAATGATTTCAGTGACAAACCTAAAATTGTGAAAAATGTAATGTTTTTTTTAATTTGATCGCATTTGGCGGTGAAATGGTGGCATGAAATATACCAAAATGGGCCTAGATCAATACTTGGGGTTGTCTACTACACTACACTAAAGCTAAAAATACCCCAAAAAGCTCCTTACATGCTCCCTAATTAACCCCTTCACTGCTGGGCATAATACACGTGTGGTGCGCAGTGGCATTTAGCGGCCTTCTAATTACCAAAAAGCAATGCCAAAGCCATATATGTCTGCTATTTCTGAACAAAGGGGATCCAAGAGAAGAATTTACAACCATTTATGCCATAATTGCACAAGCAGTTTGTAAATAATTTCAGTGAGAAACTGAAAGTTTGTGAAAAAATTTGTGAAAAAGTGAACGATTTTTTGTATTTGATCGCATTTGGCGGTGAAATGGTGGCATGAAATATACCAAAATGGGCCTAGATCAATACTTTGGGATGTCTTCTAAAAAAAAATATATACATGTCAATGGATATTCAGGGATTCCTGAAAGATATCAGTGTCCCAATGTAAATAGCGCTAATTTTGAAAAAAAAAATGGTTTGAAAATAGCAAAGTGCTACTTGTATTTATGGCCCTATAAGTTACAAAAAAAGCAAAGAAGATGTAAACATTGGGTATTTCTAAACTCAGGACAAAATTTAGAAACTATTTAGCATGGGTGTTTTTTGGTGGTTGTAGATATGTAACAGATTTTGGGGTTCAAAGTTAGAAAAAGTGTGTTTTTTTCCATTTTTCCTCATATTTTATAAAATTTTTTATAGTAAATGATAAGATATGATGAAAATAATGGTATGTTTAGAAAGTCCATTTAATGGCGAGAAAAACGGTATATAATATGTGTGGGTACAGTAAATGAGTAAGAGGAAAATTTCAGCTAAACACAAACACTGCAGAAATGTAAAAATAGCCTTGGTCCCAAACGGACAGAAAATGGAAAAGTGCTCTGGTCACTAAGGGGTTAAAGATCTTGTCATTTGTTTTTTATTTTCTGTAATTTAGTGTTTGTTTTTTTGTAATTTAGTTAATTTAATTTAATTTAGTTAATTGTATTTAATGTAGGGAATTTATTTAATTGTAGTGTAGTGTTAGGTGTTATTGTAACATATGTTAGGTTTTATTTAACTGGTCAATTTGTATTTATTTTAGGTAGGTAGTTATTAAATAGTAAAATAAAAATAAAACCTAAGCTATCTACAATGTAGCTATTAGTTATATTGTAGCTACCTTAGGTTTTATTTCACAGGTAAGTATTTAGTTTTAAATAGAAATTATTTAGTTATTAATAGTAGGTTTTATTTAGATTTATTTAAATTATATTTAAGTTAGGGGGTTAGGGTTAGACTTAGATTTAGGGGTTAATACATTTAATATAGTGGTGGCGACGTTGGGGGTGGCAGATTAGGGGTTAATAAGTATAATGTAGGTGGCGGCGGTGTCGGGGTGGCAGATTAGGGGTTCATAACATTATGTAGGAGGCGGCGGTGTAGGGGGCGGCAGATTAGGGGTGCTAAGACTCGGGGCTTATGTTAGGGTGTTAGGTTTAAACATAACTTTATTCTCCCATAGGAATCAATGGGATATCGGGCAGCAGCGAACATGAGCTTTTGCTGCTTTCAGACTCCCATTGATTCCTATGGCATCTGCTGCCTCCAGGGCAACGGATTGAAAAGCAGGTACGCTGGGCCAGAATAGTGGCGAGCGTACCTGTTAGAAATTTGTTAACTAGCAAAAGTAGTCAGATAGTGCAGAATTTGCATTCAGAACATCTGTAGTGACGTAAGCATCGATCTGTGTCGGACTGAGACCGGCGGATCGTATGTTACGTCACAAATTTCTACTTTTGCCGGTCTGTGGGGTTTGATAACTAAGGGGAATCAGGCTTGCCACAAATACGCTGTGGAATTCCAGCGTATTTGCGGTTGACGGCTTGATAAGTAGAGGCCACAATGTTCAGTAGCAGCATTTTTGCTAATGCAAGTATATTGCAAAATTGTTTTTATTAAAAATTGAAATTTAATTTCTGATTATGTCCCTTAAAGTAAAGCAGTTTTACATTATGCAGCCCAGTGTGTGCTGCACACATTTCTGCCCAGTATAAAAATGTCATATACACTAGAAAAATTCAAGTTTAATGAAAAATAATATTTTCTTAGAGTCTTACAGTGCTGTAAATCAGGCTTATTTGTAAAGTGCTTTGTGAAAATGCTGCAGATTTTGGAGATGTTATTTAGGTAAAAGGAGCAGAATTTGATTCAATGTAAAGAGCAAATGTTGGTCAAATATGACCCCATGCCAGCAGGCACACGTTATAGGAGTAATGATGGCATTAACATCAGTAATGTATGCTTGAGTCATGTGTTAATTAATGTAGAAAAGGGTGCATAACTTCACAAACTGTTGCATAAATATCCTGTGTAACACATAAAACATATATATATTTATTATTTTATTAAACATAAAATCTGGCCATGAGAATTTCCCTCACTGGTTCTTGTTTTAATATTGGCATAGGATGATATATCTTTTATACCCAACTTGTACAATGAAATTTCTTATTGGATTCACTATATAAAAATAGTTTTAAACATATATATATATATATATATATATATATATATATATATATATATATATATATATATATACACTGCTCAAAAAAATAAAGGGAACACTTAAACAACACAATGTATCTCCAAGTCAATCACACTTCTGTGAAATCAAACTTTCCACTTAGGAAGCAACACTGAGTGACAATCAATTTCACATGCTGTTGTGCAAATGGGATAGACAACAGGTGGAAATTATAGGCAATTAGCAAGACACCCCCAATAAAGGAGTGGTTCTGCAGGTGGTGACCACAGACCACTTCTCAGTTCCTATGCTTTCTGGCTGATGTTATGGTCACTTTTGAATGCTGGTGGTGCTTGCACTCTAGTGGTAGCATGAGACGGAGTCTACAACCCACACAAGTGGCTCAGGTAGTGCAGCTCATCCAGGATGGCACATCAGTGCGAGCTGTGGCAAGAAGGATTGCTGTGTCTGTCAGCATAGTGTCCAGAGCATGGAGGCGCTACCAGGAGACAGGCCAGTACATCAGGAGACGTGGAGGAGGCCGTAGGAGGGCAACAGCCCAGCAGCAGGACCGCTACTTCCTCCTTTGTGCAAGGAGGAACAGGAGGAGCACTGCCAGAGCCCTGCAAAATGACCTCCAGCAGGCCACAAATGTGCATGTGTCTGCTCAAACGGTCAGAAACAGACTCCATGAGGGTGGTATGAGGACCAAACGTCAACAGGTGGGGGTTGTGCTTACAGTCCAACACCGTGCAGGACGTTTGACATTTGCCAGAGAACACCAAGATTGGCAAATTCGCCACTGGCGCCCTGTGCTCTTCACAGATGAAAGCAGGGGCACACTGAGCACATTTGACAGATGTGACAGTCTGGAGACGCCGTGGAGAACGTTCTGCTGCCTGCAACATCCTCCAGCATGGCCAGTTTGGCAGTGGGTCAGTAATGGTGTGGGGTGGCATTTCTTTGAGGGGCCGAACAGCCCTCCATGTGCTCGCCAGAGGTAGCCTGACTGCCATTAGGTATCAAGATGAGATCCTCAGACCCCTTGTGAGACCATATGCTGGTGCGGTTGGCCCTGGGTTCCTCCTAATGCAAGACAATGCTAGACCTCATGTGGCTGAAGTGTGTCAGCAGTTCCTGCAAGACGAAGGCATTGATGCTATGGACTGGCCCTCCCGTTCCCCAGACCTGAATCCAATTGAGCACATCTGGGACATCATGTCTCGCTCCATCCACCAACTTCACTTTGCACCACAGACTGTCCAGGAGTTGGTGGATGCTTTAGTCCAGGTCTGGGAGGAGATCCCTCAGGAGACCATCCGCCACCTCATCAGGAGCATGCACAGGCGTTGTAGGGAGGTCATACAGGCACGTGGAGGCCACACACACTACTGAGCCTCATTTTGACTTGTTTTAAGGACATTACATCAAAGTTGGATCTGCCTGTAGTGTGTTTTTCCAATTTAATTTTGAGTGTGACTCCAAATCCAGACCTCCATGGGTTGAAAATTTTGATTTCCATTTTTTAATTTTTGTGTGATTTTGTTGTCAGCACATTCAACTATGTAAAGAACAAAGTATTTAATTAGAATATTTTATTCATTCAGATCTAGGATGTGTTATTTTAGTGTTCCCTTTATTTTTTTGAGCAGTGTATATATATATATATATATATATATATATATATATATATATTATGGATTATTTAGAATATTATACAGTATGTTTAATATTTTTTAATAATAATAATATTTTTTTAATATTTGATGTTTAATATTTTAATAATTTGGCCTTAAAATTAATACATTTTTATGTGTGCTAACCCAACGGTGCAAAATCTAAATTGTGAAAACCTATGCGTTGAATGCATATTTTAAGTTCCTTTGTTCTTCACATAGACAAATTTAATATATTTAAAATAAAAGCCCCAAATAGCCCCCCACCCCCATGAGGCTTCAAGGATGGCAATGCTCAGTGCATAATGGGGTTTCTGGGGGTGTCCCTAGCCTGCCTCATCATAGGAGCAGGCTAGGGTCATCCAATCTGAGCTTGCCATTAAAAAAAAAATGATAATAAAATATTTAATTTGTCTGATTTGTAAATATTGACACTGATCAGTGTGGATCTCCCTCCCTCTCCTCACTTGCGTTTTTGTTGGAGAGAGAGAAAGATCTGTGTTTAGGAGAGATTTATTTCATATATTTGAAAAAACAAAAGGTTCTTTTCAGAGCCATTAACCCCTAGCTTGCCAGTGATCAGTATAAATTACTGGCAGTAGCATAGCTGCACTTTTTTGCTGTCTGTGCATTTTTTTAGGGGTTAATTTTTTTTTAGTAATTTTCTTTTGTGAGACCCAAAAGGCTCTTTTCAGATCCATTTAGCTAGTTTAATTTAATGTATTTTTCAGAGCCATTAACACACATAGCTGTACTTTTTTGCTGTCTGCATTTTTTAGGGATTCATTTTTTTTAGTATTTTTGTGAGAACCAAATGCTCCTTTCAGAGCCATTTAGTTAATTTAGTTAATTTTTTTCTGTGACAGATAAAATAATTTTACACTCTACAACTATGGCATACAAACTGAAACGCGTCAGTGGGTCAATGGGATTAATCCTTAATTTTCCCACCTTTGCTGCTATGCATTTGTATCTGCAATGGATATTTTAACGCTATGTTATCTAATAAAATTTAATTTTACATTATCCATGCCCGTGCTCCCTAATTTATTTAGGGGAGACTACACAAAAAATCAGAGACCGCATTTGTCAGGACAGAAGTAACATCAGAAGGAAAAATTTTGAGGCCCCTCTGTCTAAGCACTTCATTGAAAATAACCATAATGTTAGCCAGCTTCGTTGGCAAGTTATTGAGCAGATCCAAATCCCCAGGAATGGCACAGACAGAGAGGTACTACTCAAGCAGAGAGAGATGTGGTGGATTTTTAAAATGGAGACCATGGCACCCAAAGGGTTAAACCGTGGTTTTGATCTTTCCTGTTTTTTATAAAAAAAAATTTATAGAAAATGTTAAATCATAAACTTTTGCTGCCGTTTTTTATAAAATTAATTTTTCTACTACGTAATGATGTTTGCTGTAAGATGGGATATACATATTATAGATAATTACATTGTCCTTTATTATGGTATTTCTACCTCCAAATAATTCAGGTCATAAACTGTATTCTGTATTGTTAATTGACATAATATTCTAGGATCAAAGATTTTTAGCAGTAGCCCTAGGATGAGATAATGTATAACTGTAATGTTTTGGTTACCTTTTGGTGCAAGTGATACTTTGTTTTTAATATTTGAAACATACTTTTTGTAATAAAGATAGCTAATAATTTTTTGGTCAGTAGGTGGCGCTATGCACATTGTGCAACACAGAATTGGCACAAAGTTGAAAGGGTTTAAAAAGACACCAAACACTGTATGTATCAAATAGCATGATTAAGGGGTTAACCCCCAAACGTTGCATTTTTTACTAAGGTCTTCAATAAAAGTATATTTTTTATCCATTGTGCCGGCATCTTTCATGCATACAAGTGTTATACATGGATTGAGCAGTTAATTCCCTTTGACCGTGCACTGACAGTGGTGCTGTTCTCCCTACTGACTTTGTTGTTAACATCTCACTCTCGTGTCAGACATCACGCACACTGTGTCACACCTCACCCTCATGTCAGACATCACACACACACACTGTGTCACACCTCACTCTCGTGTCAGACATCACGCACACTGTCACACCTCTCTCATGTCAGACATCACACACACACTGTGTCACACCTCACTCTCGTGTCAGACATCACGCACACTGTGTCACACCTCTCTCATGTCAGACATCACACACACACTGTGTCACACCTCACCCTCATGTCAGACATCACACGCACACTTTGTCACACCTCACCCTCATGTCAGACATCACACGCACACTGTGTCACACCTCTCTCATGTCAGACATCACACCCACACTGTGTCACACCTCTCTCATGTCAGATATCACATGCACACTTTGTCACACCGCTCTCATGTCAGACATCACACTCACACTTTGTCACACCTCTCTCATGTCAGACATCACACCCACACTGTGTCACACCTCTCTCATGTCAGACATCACATGCAAACTTTGTTGCACCTCACCCTCATGTCAGACATCGCATGCACACTGTGTCGCACCTCACCCTTATGTCAGACATCACGCACACTGTGTCACACCTCTCTCATGTCAGACATCACACACACACTGTGTCACACCTCACCCTCATGTCAGACATCACACGCACACTTTGTCACACCTCACCCTCATGTCAGACATCACACGCACACTGTGTCACACCTCTCTCATGTCAGACATCACACCCACACTGTGTCACACCTCTCTCATGTCAGATATCACATGCACACTTTGTCACACCGCTCTCATGTCAGACATCACACGCACACTTTGTCACACCTCTCTCATGTCAGACATCACACCCACACTGTGTCACACCTCTCTCATGTCAGACATCACATGCAAACTTTGTTGCACCTCACCCTCATGTCAGACATCGCATGCACACTGTGTCGCACCTCACCCTCATGTCAGACATCACGCACACTTTTTCACACCTCACCCTCATGCCAGACATCACACACACTTTGTCACACCTCACCCTCATGTCAGACATCACACGCACACTTTGTCACACCTCACCCTCATGTCAGACATCACATGCACACTGTGTCAAACCTCTCTCATGTCAGACATAACACACACACTTTGTCGCACCTCACTCTCATGTCAGACATTACACGCACACTTTGTCACACCTCTCTCATGTCAGACATCACACCCACACTGTGTCACACCTCTCTCATGTCAGACATCACATGCAAACGTTGTCGCACCTCACCCTCATGTCAGACATCGCACGCACACTGTGTCGCACCTCACCCTCATGTCAGACATCACGCACACTTTGTCACACCTCACCTTCATGCCAGACATCACACACACTTTGTCACACCTCACCCTCATGTCAGACATCACGCACACTGTGTCACATCTCACTCTCATGTCAGACATCACACACACACTGTGTCACACCTCACCCTCATGTCAGACATCACACGCACACTGTGTCACACCTCACCCTCATGTCAGACATCACACACTGTGTCACACCTCTCTCATGTCTGTAACAAGAGGGGGCAGAGAAGGGACACTATATATTACTGTCCTGATTGCCCTGGACAGCCTGGACTCTGCATTGGGGATTCCTTCAAGCGGTATCATACAATGGTCAATTTAAAAAAATAAAATAATTTGCTGTTATTATTTTTTTTGGTTATGTTCACTGTTAGAGGTTTTTTTTTGTTTTTTACTTTTACTGTGCTAGATTTTTACATTTCACTACTCGATTTTTTATAAGTTCTAAAATTGGGGCTGTTTTTTTTTTTTTTTTCTTACCAAAACCCCTGTCAAACCTATCCATGGGGGCATAGGTGTACTCAGGGTGCCTTGCAGAAAACCATCTGGAGTGTTTTTTTGCAATAACTTACAATAGTCTCTCCTAAATTATAGTCAAAAAGCAATGTGTGTGTAAAAATGAAAATTGAAGACACCATGGGAAGGACCCATAGTAGTGAGAGCATGGGTGATGTTATGATCAGGTCCCTGGCACAGCTCATCGTTCTGCTCTGCTATGTCACTGGACTTTGTGCATAATGACAAATTGTGGCATCCAAAAAAAAAGACGGGAGCAATGCCCCTAACCAAGGCTTCCTAGGAGTCACACTTCACTCTCGTGTCAGACATCACGCACACTGTCACACCTCACTCTCGTGTCAGACATCACGCACACTGTCACACCTCACTCTCATGTCAGACATCACACACACTGTGACAAACCTCACTCTCGTGTCAGACATCACGCACACTGTGTCACATCTCACTCTCGTGTCAGACATCACACGCACACTGTGTCACACCTCACCCTCATGTCAGACATCACACGCACACTGTGTAACACCTCACCCTCATGTCAGACATCACACACACTGTCACACCTCTCTCATGTCAGACATCACACGCACACTGTGTCGCACCTCACACTCATGTCAGACATCACGCACACTGTCACACCTCACCCTCATGTCAGACATCACGCACACTGTGTCACACCTCACCCTCATGTCAGACATCACACCCAAACTGTGTCATATCTCTCTCATGTCAGACATCACATGCACACTGTGTCGCACCTCACACTCATGTCAGACATCACGCACACTGTCACACCTCACCCTCATGTCAGACATCACGCACACTGTGTCACACCTCACCCTCATGTCAGACATCACACCCAAACTGTGTCATACCTCTCTCATGTCAGACATCACGCACACTGTGTCACATCTCACTCTCGTGTCAGACATCACACGCACACTGTGTCACACCTCACCCTCATGTCAGACATCACACACACTGTCACACCTCTCTCATGTCAGACATCACACGCACACTGTGTCGCACCTCACACTCATGTCAGACATCACGCACACTGTCACACCTCACCCTCATGTCAGACATCACGCACACTGTGTCACACCTCACCCTCATGTCAGACATCACACCCAAACTGTGTCACATCTCTCTCATGTCAGACATCACACCCACACTGTGTCACACCTCTCTCATGTCAGATATCACATGCACACTTTGTCACACCGCTCTCATGTCAGACATCACACGCACACTTTGTCACACCTCTCTCATGTCAGACATCACACCCACACTGTGTCACACCTCTCTCATGTCAGACATCACATGCAAACTTTGTTGCACCTCACCCTCATGTCAGACATCGCATGCACACTGTGTCGCACCTCACCCTCATGTCAGACATCACGCACACTTTTTCACACCTCACCCTCATGCCAGACATCACACACACTTTGTCACACCTCACCCTCATGTCAGACATCACACGCACACTTTGTCACACCTCACCCTCATGTCAGACATCACATGCACACTGTGTCAAACCTCTCTCATGTCAGACATAACACACACACTTTGTCGCACCTCACTCTCATGTCAGACATTACACGCACACTTTGTCACACCTCTCTCATGTCAGACATCACACCCACACTGTGTCACACCTCTCTCATGTCAGACATCACATGCAAACGTTGTCGCACCTCACCCTCATGTCAGACATCGCACGCACACTGTGTCGCACCTCACCCTCATGTCAGACATCACGCACACTTTGTCACACCTCACCTTCATGCCAGACATCACACACACTTTGTCACACCTCACCCTCATGTCAGACATCACGCACACTGTGTCACATCTCACTCTCATGTCAGACATCACACACACACTGTGTCACACCTCACCCTCATGTCAGACATCACACGCACACTGTGTCACACCTCACCCTCATGTCAGACATCACACACTGTGTCACACCTCTCTCATGTCTGTAACAAGAGGGGGCAGAGAAGGGACACTATATATTACTGTCCTGATTGCCCTGGACAGCCTGGACTCTGCATTGGGGATTCCTTCAAGCGGTATCATACAATGGTCAATTTAAAAAAATAAAATAATTTGCTGTTATTATTTTTTTTGGTTATGTTCACTGTTAGAGGTTTTTTTTTGTTTTTTACTTTTACTGTGCTAGATTTTTACATTTCACTACTCGATTTTTTATAAGTTCTAAAATTGGGGCTGTTTTTTTTTTTTTTTTCTTACCAAAACCCCTGTCAAACCTATCCATGGGGGCATAGGTGTACTCAGGGTGCCTTGCAGAAAACCATCTGGAGTGTTTTTTTTGCAATAACTTACAATAGTCTCTCCTAAATTATAGTCAAAAAGCAATGTGTGTGTAAAAATGAAAATTGAAGACACCATGGGAAGGACCCATAGTAGTGAGAGCATGGGTGATGTTATGATCAGGTCCCTGGCACAGCTCATCGTTCTGCTCTGCTATGTCACTGGACTTTGTGCATAATGACAAATTGTGGCATCCAAAAAAAAAGACGGGAGCAATGCCCCTAACCAAGGCTTCCTAGGAGTCACACTTCACTCTCGTGTCAGACATCACGCACACTGTCACACCTCACTCTCGTGTCAGACATCACGCACACTGTCACACCTCACTCTCATGTCAGACATCACACACACTGTGACAAACCTCACTCTCGTGTCAGACATCACGCACACTGTGTCACATCTCACTCTCGTGTCAGACATCACACGCACACTGTGTCACACCTCACCCTCATGTCAGACATCACACGCACACTGTGTAACACCTCACCCTCATGTCAGACATCACACACACTGTCACACCTCTCTCATGTCAGACATCACACGCACACTGTGTCGCACCTCACACTCATGTCAGACATCACGCACACTGTCACACCTCACCCTCATGTCAGACATCACGCACACTGTGTCACACCTCACCCTCATGTCAGACATCACACCCAAACTGTGTCATATCTCTCTCATGTCAGACATCACATGCACACTGTGTCGCACCTCACACTCATGTCAGACATCACGCACACTGTCACACCTCACCCTCATGTCAGACATCACGCACACTGTGTCACACCTCACCCTCATGTCAGACATCACACCCAAACTGTGTCATACCTCTCTCATGTCAGACATCACGCACACTGTGTCACATCTCACTCTCGTGTCAGACATCACACGCACACTGTGTCACACCTCACCCTCATGTCAGACATCACACACACTGTCACACCTCTCTCATGTCAGACATCACACGCACACTGTGTCGCACCTCACACTCATGTCAGACATCACGCACACTGTCACACCTCACCCTCATGTCAGACATCACGCACACTGTGTCACACCTCACCCTCATGTCAGACATCACACCCAAACTGTGTCACATCTCTCTCATGTCAGACATCACATGCACACTGTGTCGCACCTCACACTCATGTCAGACATCACGCACACTGTCACACCTCACCCTCATGTCAGACATCACGCACACTGTGTCACACCTCACCCTCATGTCAGACATCACACCCAAACTATGTCACACCTCTCTCATGTCAGACATCACACGCACACTGTGTCACACCTCACCCTCATGTCAGACATCACGCACACTGTGTCACACCTCACCCTCATGTCAGACATCACACCCAAACTGTGTCACACCTCTCTCATGTCAGACATCACATGCACACTTTGTCGCACCTCACCCTCATGTCAGACATTGCACGCACACTGTGTCGCACCTCACCCTCATGTCAGACATCACGCACACTGTGTCACACCTCACCCTCATGTCAGACATCACGCACACTGTGTCACACCTCACCCTCATGTCAGACATCACACCCAAACTGTGTCACACCTCTCTCATGTCAGACATCACATGCACACTTTGTCGCACCTCACCCTCATGTCAGACATTGCACGCACACTGTGTCACACCTCACCCTCATGTCAGACATCACGCACACTGTGTCACACCTCACCCTCATGTCAGACATCACAAACACTTTGTCACACCTCACCCTCATGTCAGACATCACATGCAAACTGTGTCACACCTCTCTCATGTCAGACATCACACACACACTTTGTTGCACCTCACCCTCATGTCAGACATCACGCACACTTTGTCACACCTCACCTTCATGCCAGACATCACACACACTTTGTCACACCTCACCCTCATGTCAGACATCACGCACACTGTGTCACATCTCACTCTCATGTCAGACATCACACACACACTGTGTCACACCTCACCCTCATGTCAGACATCACACGCACACTGTGTCACACCTCACCCTCATGTCAGACATCACACACTGTGTCACACCTCTCTCATGTCTGTAACAAGAGGGGGCAGAGAAGGGACACTATATATTACTGTCCTGATTGCCCTGGACAGCCTGGACTCTGCATTGGGGATTCCTTCAAGCGGTATCATACAATGGTCAATTTAAAAAAATAAAATAATTTGCTGTTATTATTTTTTTTGGTTATGTTCACTGTTAGAGGTTTTTTTTTGTTTTTTACTTTTACTGTGCTAGATTTTTACATTTCACTACTCGATTTTTTATAAGTTCTAAAATTGGGGCTGTTTTTTTTTTTTTTTTTCTTACCAAAACCCCTGTCAAACCTATCCATGGGGGCATAGGTGTACTCAGGGTGCCTTGCAGAAAACCATCTGGAGTGTTTTTTTGCAATAACTTACAATAGTCTCTCCTAAATCATAGTCAAAAAGCAATGTGTGTGTAAAAATGAAAATTGAAGACACCATGGGAAGGACCCATAGTAGTGAGAGCATGGGTGATGTTATGATCAGGTCCCTGGCACAGCTCATCGTTCTGCTCTGCTATGTCACTGGACTTTGTGCATAATGACAAATTGTGGCATCCAAAAAAAAAGACGGGAGCAATGCCCCTAACCAAGGCTTCCTAGGAGTCACACTTCACTCTCGTGTCAGACATCACGCACACTGTCACACCTCACTCTCGTGTCAGACATCACGCACACTGTCACACCTCACTCTCATGTCAGACATCACACACACTGTGACAAACCTCACTCTCGTGTCAGACATCACGCACACTGTGTCACATCTCACTCTCGTGTCAGACATCACACGCACACTGTGTCACACCTCACCCTCATGTCAGACATCACACGCACACTGTGTAACACCTCACCCTCATGTCAGACATCACACACACTGTCACACCTCTCTCATGTCAGACATCACACGCACACTGTGTCGCACCTCACACTCATGTCAGACATCACGCACACTGTCACACCTCACCCTCATGTCAGACATCACGCACACTGTGTCACACCTCACCCTCATGTCAGACATCACACCCAAACTGTGTCATATCTCTCTCATGTCAGACATCACATGCACACTGTGTCGCACCTCACACTCATGTCAGACATCACGCACACTGTCACACCTCACACTCATGTCAGACATCACGCACACTGTGTCACACCTCACCCTCATGTCAGACATCACACCCAAACTGTGTCATACCTCTCTCATGTCAGACATCACGCACACTGTGTCACATCTCACTCTCGTGTCAGACATCACACGCACACTGTGTCACACCTCACCCTCATGTCAGACATCACACACACTGTCACACCTCTCTCATGTCAGACATCACACGCACACTGTGTCGCACCTCACACTCATGTCAGACATCACGCACACTGTCACACCTCACCCTCATGTCCGACATCACGCACACTGTGTCACACCTCACCCTCATGTCAGACATCACACCCAAACTGTGTCACATCTCTCTCATGTCAGACATCACATGCACACTGTGTCGCACCTCACACTCATGTCAGACATCACGCACACTGTCACACCTCACCCTCATGTCAGACATCACGCACACTGTGTCACACCTCACCCTCATGTCAGACATCACACCCAAACTATGTCACACCTCTCTCATGTCAGACATCACACGCACACTGTGTCACACCTCACCCTCATGTCAGACATCACGCACACTGTGTCACACCTCACCCTCATGTCAGACATCACACCCAAACTGTGTCACACCTCTCTCATGTCAGACATCACATGCACACTTTGTCGCACCTCACCCTCATGTCAGACATTGCACGCACACTGTGTCGCACCTCACCCTCATGTCAGACATCACGCACACTGTGTCACACCTCACCCTCATGTCAGACATCACGCACACTGTGTCACACCTCACCCTCATGTCAGACATCACACCCAAACTGTGTCACACCTCTCTCATGTCAGACATCACATGCACACTTTGTCGCACCTCACCCTCATGTCAGACATTGCACGCACACTGTGTCGCACCTCACCCTCATGTCAGACATCACGCACACTGTGTCACACCTCACCCTCATGTCAGACATCACAAACACTTTGTCACACCTCACCCTCATGTCAGACATCACACGCAAACTGTGTCACACCTCTCTCATGTCAGACATCACACACACACTTTGTTGCACCTCACCCTCATGTCAGACATCACACGCACACTGTGTCACACCTCTCTCATGTCAGACATTGCACGCACACTGTGTCGCACCTCACCCTCATGTCAGACATCAGGCACACTTTGCCACACCTCACCCTCGTGTCAGACATCACACGCACACTGTGTCACACCTCACGCTCATGTCAGACATCACAAGCAAAAAAAAAAATTGAAAAATTACCACCATATACTTTCTGTATTTTTTTGTGGCTAAAACTGTTGCATCAAAGGCATCAAAGCACACCATATACAGTACCTTGGGGTGTCAACATTTCAAAAATATACACTTTTATGGCAATAAATAAAAATGGGGTATGCAATAGGCCCCAAACTAAAGATAGGCCTATCAAAAGAAATACTCTCACTTTTAATAACTAAAATTACAAGTCATAAAATTGTAACAGAACCTTCCAAAAATCCTGGCAAACCTATGCATGGGGGCATAGGTGTACTCAGGAGGTCTTGCAGAAAACAACCTGGATTGTTTTTTTGTAATAACTTACAACAGTCTCTCCTAAATCATAGTCAAAAAGCAATGTGTGTGTAAAAATGAAAATTGAAAAATTACCACCATATACTTTCTTCATTTTTTTTGGCTAAAACGGTTGCATCAAAGGCATCAAAGCACACCATATACAATACCTTGGGGTGTCAACATTTCAAAAATATACACTTTCATGGCAATAAATAAAAATGGGGCATGTGATAGGCCCCAAACTAAAGATAGGCCTACCAGAAAAAATACTCTCACTTTTAACTAAATTTAAAAGTCATAAAATTGTAACAGAACCTTCCTAAAACCCTGGCAAACCTATGCATGGGGGGCATAGGTGTACTCAGGAGGTCTTGCAGAAAACAACCTGGAGTGTTTTTTTTTTTTGCAATAACTTACAACAGTCTCTCCAAAATTATAGTCACATAACAATGTGTGTGTAAAAATAAAAATTGAACAATTACCACCATACACTTTCTCCAATTTTATTGGCTAAAACGGTTGCATCAAATGCATCAAAGCACACCATATACAATACCTTGGGGTGTCAACATTTCAAAAATATACACTTTCATGGCAATTAATAAAAATGGGGTATGTGATAGGCCCCAAACTAAAGATAGGCCTATCAGAAGAAATACTGTCACTTTTAACAAGATTTACAAGTCATAAAATTGTAACAGAACCTTCCCAAAATCAAGAAAAACCTATGTATGAGGGGCACAGGTGTACTCAGGAGGTCAGGCAGAAAACAACCTCAAATTGGGGTATGTAAAAAAGCCCTCCAAAAGAAGATAGTCAAAGATGATATGTTAAATTTGAACATGTCAGAAGTGTGGAATTGCAAACCTCAAACAACCCAACAAACCTAGGTTGCATAGGTTGTATCGCTGTACTCAGGAGATCTTAACAGGAACTAAAGTATAATGTGTTTTAAAAATAACACAAAAAATGACTACCCAAATGTTTGACAAAGACTGGTGGTTAAATTAGTGCATGGAAAGTGTTAAAATACCAGAATTTCAAATACCCTAGGGTGTCTACTTTTCAAAAATATATGGTTTGATGGGGGTAAATTACATTGGCCGGCTTAAAAAATGACCCAAATAGGACATGGGTGCATGATGACAGATGTAAAAATTCCAAGTTGGAAAACTGGAATGCGCCCCAGAAAAATAATTATTACATTCATGATTATCATATCCTCTAGATGACAGTGTTATGGCTGTCTGCATATGAAATGCTGAAAAGTAGGATGTATCCAGAATGTTGTATTGTGATTGGTTAGCCATACCGTTAAGTAAAGTTCCAGGTGTACTATCTAGTATGCATGATTAAGGCACTGCGTTCCCGAAGCGTTGCATGTGTTTTCAATAAAGGACATTTGATACATTTTATACATTTAAGGTGCTGAGGATATATATTCATTGTGGATCTTTGTGAGGCTGGAGGTCGCCATATTTTCCTTCGTGCACCTGGCCTGAGAGGGCTACTCCTGTGGTTGCTGGGTTTATCTTGCTTTGCCATAAAAATAAGGCCTTTTAGCCCCCTGAGAACCCAACAAACCTATTTATGGGTGGTATCACTGTACTCAGGGATGTTGTTGAACATATATTGAGGTGTTTTTTTGCAGTAAGAAATAACAGGAACTAAGAATCCATGCCTAAAGTATAATGTGTGTGAAAAATAACACAAAAAATGTCTACTTAAAAGTTTGACAAAGACTGGTGGTTGAATTAGTGCATGGAGAGTGTTAAAAAACCTACATTTCAAATACTCTAAGGTGTCTACTTTTCAAAAATATATGGTTTGATGGGGTAAATTACATTGGCTGGCTTCAGAAATGTACCAAATAGGACATGGGTACATGATGGCAGATGTGAACATTCCAAGTTGGAAAACTTGAATGTGCCCCCCTAAAAATAAGGCCTTTTAGCCCCCTGAGAACCCAACAAACCTGTTCATGGGTGGTATCACTGTACACATGAGATGTTGTTGAACACATATTGAGGTATTTTTTTTTGCAGTTACAAATAACAGGAACTAAGAATCCATGCCTAAAGTATAATGTGTGTGAAAAATATCACAAAAAAATGTCTACTCAAAAGTTTGACAAAGACGGGTGATTGAATTAGTGCATGGAAAGTGTTAAAATACCTGCATTTCAAATACCCTATAGTGTTTACTTTTCAAAAATATATGGTTTGATGGGGTAAATTACATTGGCTGGCTTCAGAAATGTCCCAAATAGGACATGGGTACATGATAACAGATGTGAAAATTCCAAGTTGGAAAACTGGAATGCACCCCCTAAAATTAAGGCCTTTTAGCCCCATGTATTGAGGTGTTTTTTTGCAGTTACAAATAAAAGGAACTAAGAATTCCTGCCTAAAGTATAATGTGTTTGAAAAATAAGACAAAAAAATTACTACCCAAAAGTTTGACAAAGACTGGTGGTTGAATTAGAGCATGGAAAGTTTTAAATTACCAGCATTTCAAATACCCTAGGGTGTCTTCTTTTAAAAAATATATGGTTTTATGGGGGTAAATTACATTGGCCGGGTTCAGAAATGACCCAAATAGGACATGGGTGCATGATGACAAATAAGAAAATTCCAAGTTGGAAAACTGGAATGCGCCCCATAAAAATAAGGCCTTTTAGCCCCCTGAGAACCCAACAAACCTATTCATGGGTGGTATCACTGTACTCAGGAGATGTTGATGAACATATATTGAGGTGTTTTTTTTTTACAGTAAGAAATAACAGGAACTAAGAACCCATGCCTAAATTATATTGTGTGTGAACAATAACACCAAAGAAATATCTACCTAAAAGGTTGAAAAAGACTGGTGGTTGAATTAGTGCATGGAAAGTGTTAAAATACCAGCATTTCAAATACCCTAGTGTGTCTACTTTTCAAAAATATATGGTTTGATGGGAGAAATTACATTGGCCGGCTTCAGAAATGACCCAAATAGGACATGGGTGCATGATGACAGATGTGAAAATTCCAAGTTGGAAAACTGGAATGCACTCCCTAAACATAAGGTCTTTTAGCCCCCTGAGAACCCAACAAAACTATTCATAGGTGGTATCACTATACTCAGGAGATGTTGTTGAACACATATTGAAGTTTGTTTTTGCAGTAACAAATAACAGGAACTAAGAATCCATGCCTAAATTATAATGTGTGTGAAAAATAACACAAAAAAATGTCTACCCAAAAGTTTGACAAAGACTGGTGGTTGAATTAGAGCATAAAAAGTGTTAAAATACCTGCATTTCAAATACCCTAATATGTCTACTTTTCAAAAATATATGTTATGATTGAGGTAAATTACATTGACTGGCTTCAGAAATGTCCCAAATAGGACATGGGTACACGATGACAGATGTGAAAATTCCAAGTTGGAAAACTTGAATGTGCCCCCTAAAAATAAGGCCTTTTAGCCCCCTGAGAACCCAACAAACCTGTTCATGGGTGGTATCACTGTACTCAGGATATGTTGTTCAACACATATTGAGGTGTTTTTTTCAGTTACAAATAACAGGAACTAAAAATCCATGCCTAAAGTATAATGTGTGTGAAAAATAACACAAAGTAATGACTACCTAAAAGTTTGACAAAGACTGGTGGTTGAATAAGTGCATGGAAAGTGTACCCTTTGGTGTCTAAGTTTAAAAAATATATGGTTTTATGGGGTAAATTACATTGACCGGCTTCAGAAATGACCCAAATAGGACATGGGTGCATGATGACAAATGTGAAAATTCCAAGTTGGAAAATTGGAATGCAACCCCTAAAAATAAGGCCTTTAAGCCCCCTAAGAACCCAACAAACCTATTCATGGGTGGTATCACTGTACTCAGGAGATGTTGTTGAACACATATTGATTTTTTTTTTTTGCAGTAACACATAACAGTAACTAAGAATCCATGCCTAAATTACAACGTGTGTGAAAAATAACACAAAATAATGACTACCTAAATGTTTGTCAAAGACTGTTGGTTGATTTAGTGCTCGGAAAGTGTTAAAATACCTGCATTTCAAATACCCTAGGGTGTCTACATTTAAAAAATGTAAGGTTTAATGGGGTAAATTATATTGGCCTGCTTCAGAAATGACCCAAATAGGACATGGGTGATTGATGACAGATGTAAAAATTCCAAGTTGGAAAACTGGAATGTGCCCCATAAAGATAAGGCCTTTTAGCCCTCTGAGAACCCAACAAACCTATTCATGGGTGGTATTACTCAGGTTATGTTGATGAACACATATTGGGGTGTTATTTGGCAGCATCCCTTAACATTCTCAGTAAATGTATTCTTAAATTACTATTTTGTCAAAAAATCACTACTTTTTTTTTTTCATACTTTGGCATAAATAAAAAATACCCCAAGTTAAATACCTTAGGTTGTCATCTTTTTAAAAATATATACATGTGAGGGGTTATTTTTTTGGGGGGGTCAAAGTTAAAAAATTTGTGTTTTTTTCAATTTTTTCATCATATTTTATTAAAAAAAAATATAGTACATTATAAGAGATGATGAAAATAATGGTATCTTTAGAAAGTCCATTTAATGGTGAGAAAAACTGTATATAATATGTGTGGGTACAGTAAATGAGTAAGCGGAAAATTACAGCTAAACATAAACACTGCAGAAATGTAAAAATATCCTTGGTCCCAAACGGTCAGCAAATGGAAAAGTGGTTTGGTCACTAAGGGGTTAACCACTTAAGGAGCAGGCATTTAGACAAAAACTTCCCCAAAAGATCAGAGCATTTTTAGCATTATTGCCATCACTACATTTAAACAGAAATAGAGCCTTTATTATATTTACCTATCAAAACTATATATTTTGTTTTAGTAGACAACCCAAAGTATTGATCTAGATCCATTTTGGTATATTTCATGCCACCATCTCACTGCCAAATGCCATCAAATTTAAAAAATAGTTATTTTTTTCACAATTTTAGGTTTCTCACTGAAATTATTTACAAAATGTAAATGCTTCTCTGGGATCCCCTTTGTTCAGAAATAGCAGACATATATGGCTTTGGCATTGCTTTTGGTAATTAGAAGGCCACTAAATGCTGCTGCGCACCACACTTGTATTATGCCCAGCAGTTAAGAGGTTAATTAGGTAGCTTGTAGGGTTGATATTAGATTTAGTGTAAAGATCAGCCTCCCACCTGACACATCCCACCCCGTGATCCCTCCCTGTCCCCTCTCAAACAGCGCTCTTCCCACCCCACCTCACAATTGTCACCGCCATCTTAATTTCTGGTAGAAAGTCTGCCAGTACTAAAATAAAAGGCTTTTTTTAATAATGTTTTTTATTTTTTTATAAATATTCTGCAGTGTTGTATCCCCCCTTAGCCCCCAACCTCCCTGATCCCCCAAACAGCTCTCTAACCCTCCCCCTCTACCTATTTGCCACCATCTTAGGTACTGGCAGCTGTCTGCCAGTACCTAGTTTGCTGCAAATTAGGCAGATTTTTTACAAACAAATTAAAATAGCATTTATTTTTCTGTAGTGTAGCTGCCCCCCCTCAATACCCTACAACCCTCCCCGTCCCAGATCCTTTTATGGCAACGGATCCCAAATAGGATCCCCCTCATTGCCCCTACCTCCCTCCTTCCCCTTTTTTTGGCTTCCCTGTAGCGTGGCATAGCGGTCCAACTGCACTCGCCCTCCTCCCGCCTCCTACAGTGCACCCACCCACCTCCCAACTTAACCTCCATCCTACCCACCAGCTATCGGCACTACCGCTGTCCAATGAAAATCATCGGTAACTCCGCAAATCTATTTCTGCAGTGCCCCACTCGTGGGGCATGCAGAAATAGCGCAATCTCGCATTTTTGAGCAAGATCATAGCAGAGAGAAGCCCAGAGTATGGCGCTGGTCATTAAGGGGCTACATATATATTTCTATAAATATCTGATACTGTTAATGTAAAAAACACATCTATACCTATATATCTATAGGAATAAATATGCAGGTATAGGTATATATATATAAATACATATGAAAACTGTAAAGAAGACAGTGACATTCTGACATAATTAGATTATCACTTTTTTTGTTTGTTCTATTGATCAGTGCAATTAATCAATCAGGAGCCAGTTAGCCCCATTTGAGCTAAGGGTTGTCTTGCTATTTCCTCAATAAGAACATCATTGTAATATCCTTTTATTTCTAAAAAAAATGTTTAACATAATTTAATTATAATTAATTATCATTTCCATCAACTCAAAGATCTTCTCTCATAATTGGTAGTCTTGTTTTTGGGGGCAAATATGAGAACATTGACTTTAACAAAGTTTGATTGACATAAGCCTCAAGGGTCCAGTAACACATGATCAATAGCTTCTGGTCAACATTATCAATAGTTATCATGTTATAGAAATGTTATATTTCTTGTTATTCTATTAACAGAAAAAAATACTAATTTCTCAAATACTGGAGATTCACCTTTTTTGTTTCAAAAGTACAGGGTAATGTAATAAGCTTGGAAAAAGAAAATGTCCTCTTACTAAATGGCAGAGTCCATGTTTAACCCTAATATTATTAGTTACAGTAATCCATAAAACACGAAAATGCTATATTGATGTTGCCTTTGTTGTATTAGGTATAAATCAAGGTCTTCTATCTAAAATATATGCTGTGAATTTTCGACTACTATGTTAATCTACAGAATTAGATCTTAAGAGGTTGAAATGACATATTTGATGTATTACATTTAATGTGACCTCTCTGCCAATTCCAATTTGTCTTAGAGCTACCCCTTTTTCATCAATATTAATTATTCAAAGTTACTACTAAAATATGGCACTTTAAAAATCGTGGTTTACTTTACATATAATATTTTTTGTTATGAATAATAAAATATGTTTTATATAAATACACTTATTCTAGGCCAATTAATCTCAACCTTATTGTCAGGACACATTGGTCCATGTTGATAATCAGGGCTGTTCTGTTCAATGTGCTGTAGGTAAGACAGAATAATTAATGAGAGTATTGATCACCCTCACACACACACACACACACATATATATATATATATATATATATATATATATATATATATATATATAAAATTATATAAAATATTTGCATAAACACTAGGGTTGCACCGATACCAATACTAGTATCGGTATCAGTGCTGATACCAAGTATTTGCATGAGTACTTGTACTCGTGCAAATGCACCGATACTTAAACTGATACCTCCAATTCCTACCCATATGTCATCTTGTGGCGTTTTTAAAACTGTATGTTCCTATTTCATTTTAAGCTGGAGTGGAGACTTAACTAAAAATTGTTCACTTCTGTTCTGCCAATACAAATTGCTGTTATTTGTATTATTTTACTTCAGAGCAGTGCTTTAAAAGCTGCTACTTTACAGCTGGAAGCCTCTCATCTTGCACAATTATGCTCAAAATATACTGTACTCTTAGGAACACCTTTAGCCAGGGCTGGACTGGGAATAAAAAGCAGCCCTGGAAAAATATGAAGACCAACCCTATTTTCTGTTGAGTCAGTAGAATACAAATGCCCCATTTTTCTCAAAGGGGATTACTGGGACACTCCTTCCCCAATATTATTTTCAGAATTAAATTATACGACTTTGTATTAACAACCAAATGTCAGATTGATGAGTTATATATGCACCCTACAACCCAATAGCATTTAGTAATCACCCATTTAAATTGTAGCTTTCCAGCCCCAGCTGCTGCAGCTGTTATTTATTGTTGTTATTATTGATATATGTTATTGTAATAATTTAATTTATAAACATGTTCTGTGAACTTTGTGACAACAAGCATATAAAACTGTTTTATTATTTCAAAATGTCTTTTGAGATACAGTTCATAATTATAAAGAAGCGATCTTAAATCATTAGTCTGTATTGTGCTTGGTAAACTGTCATATGACATTAAAAAAGTATCGGTAATTGGTATCGGTGGGTATTTGAAAAAAGTATCGGTGCTTGTACTCAGTCTTAAAAAAATGGTATCGGTGCAACCCTAATAAACACACACATACATAAATAATCACAAATATAAACACTTTGTTATGGTTGCAACTTTCTACAGAATATTTAGAATAATAATATGACAGATAATGCATACATTTGTGACATTTCTTGGTATCACATAAATTAAGAAAATAAGGGGCGTCATTTTAATTTCATAATAAAGATGTCCCAATAAAAAGTCTGTCTTTATATGATGAAAAAAGAAATAAGAATGTGTAAAGGGAAAATAAGGTAAAAAATTAAATACTAATATAAAACATATTTCAAAATAGTTTTAGTTAAAAAAAATAAAGAAAAGAACTTCACCTAAACTCCCTGGTGCTCTACAGCTGTCAGTGTTTTACCATTTATCTTAAGGTCAATCTGATCCAGCTAATACACTGAAATGGCTATAAGGCTGACTTTAAACACATTTTTAATGACAGCAGTTAGCAAAAAAAAAAATTGTAATAAACTTTGTTGATATGGACAGTTTAGCTTTTGACCTCAATATCCCTTTAAGTATAAATGGACTTTTCAATTTTCAGAAAAAAAAAAAGCAACTAAAAATGGTATTAGAGAGAATAATTGTATCATACTGGACAATTCAAATGGCCATTTAAGCTTAAATACCATAGAAATATAAAGATATATATGATTCCAATCTGCAGAAATAATTGGCATAAGAATTCAGAGGTAAACAACCTTTTAACTTATGTTCCCCAAGCAATAAGTAGAAATTCTCAGCAGAAGAATTCTGTAAAAATAAAAAAAAAGAATTTTAAGAGCAGTTATGCTAGTTTATCCTTTACTTAGGGATATCTATCTCTGCAGATTCCATATAACACGTTTTAAAAGCAATCTAAGTAAAAAAGCAGAGATGGAAAACAATTACATTAACGGAACACTAAAAATAGATGTTTCAAACTGAGCCAGAGTGGAAAGCTCATTTTATTAATTTGCATAATCATATAAGTTTCAGTCATGAGGAAGAATAAGAGGCTTGTTAAGTACTAAATGCCAACAGGGATAATCTTTTTAACACAGATGATTCAAAAAAAAACTTGATAGAAGACTTTCAAGGAGCTGATTCCCAGAGGCTGGAGGACGGTTGTTCCCACTCGTCCCCCATAATCCATTTCAAGCTGAATGCTTTGAAATATTCCAGACGATGGCTATAAATGTAAACAAATGCAAATTAGGTTTGGAAAAAAAGCAATATACATTCTGATCATCCTGCGCATATTGTGGATGTCATGTTTAATTTCTCTAGTGACTGCTTACAGGAGCACAGCACACATCAAGGACATCAACATCCATAAATGTGTATTCTACTAAACTCTAGTCATAATACTTTGATGTAGACACAGGGAGGGGTTTAAAGTGGTAATCTAGAAATTAAAGTAACATAAAGAAGTAGTATCGTACATGGACTGCAACAAAAATATCTTTATGCCCTGGTCTGGTTTGTCCCTCAGGGGATGGAGTTGGAAGGTATTGAAATTAAAATGGTGACAAGGGACAAGTTATGGAGCAGCGATCTTTAGAGGAGCTTGATAAATATGCCCTTTTGTCTCCCTTTTACCACATTGGATGAAGTACTACACTTTTCATCAGTTTGCACTTTCAGTCTTCTAAGTGTACATAGTGTACCACATCTGATAAAGTACTATACTTTTCATCAGTTTGTGCTTTGAGTCTTCTAAGTGTACATAGTGTATCACATCTGATAAAGTACTATACTTTTCATCAGTTTACTATGTTTCTGCTCTTAAGATGGTGTGTGTATGCATATACATTAAGGGGTCAAATTATCTTTTTGCTCAACATGTGCCTTTCACAGAGAAGAACTTTCCTGAAGCATATCAGTCTGATCCTGACTTCACAGTACAGTCCAGCCCTGAAATACCAGGCAATCCCTCTCTGAACGAGAGAAACAGCAAACCCCAGATGTACGTTTCAGCCTATTGTGGGCCTCGTCAGTGACATGCAGCCATATCCCTCTAGCAACGGGTCCACATCTGGATTCCCGCATCTCACTTAGTCAGACTTCCCAAAATGTAATAATTTGCATATATAAAAAGAGAGAAGCCCTCAACCTGGAAACGAACAATAGCATAATAGCTTGTTCTATGGCTAGTTACCACCCAAGAAGCAGCCTCTTTTTGCTCAACATGTGCCTTTCACAGAGAACTTTCCAGTAGCACATCAGTCTGATCCTGACTTCACAGTACAGTCCAGCCCTGAAATACCAGGCAATCCCTCTCTGAATGAGAGAAACAGCAAAACCCCAGACATACGTTTCGGCCTATTGTGGGCCTCATCAGTGAGGTGCAGCTATATCCCTCTATGCACACTGAGCAACGGATCCACTTCTGGATTCCCGCATCACACTTAGGGAGACTTCCCAAAATGTCATAATTTGCATAAATAAAAAGAGAGAAGTGCTCAACGTGGAAACGAAAAATAGCATAATAGCTTGTTCTATGGATAGTCACCAAAGAAATAGCCTCTTTTTGCTCAACATGTGTCTTTCACAGAGAAGAACTTTCCTGAAGAGGGATTACCTGGTATTTCGGGGCTGGACTGCACTGTTAAGTCAGGACACTAGTGAAAAAGGTGAGAAAAGCGCTGTAAAATGGAAGATCCACCACAAAAAGAAAACAGAAAGTTAAATAAAATCCCCAAGATAATATTGACAAGATATATAGAAAGAAATAATCTTCCTGCGCTAAAGGTAAAAAAATCTTACACTAAAGCTGAATCAAAAATGGGCGGTCCTCTTTATTGAGGCTATGTGGATGATTATATAGGGAATTTATTTGTTTAAATTTTAAAAAATATATCCAAAAATGCAAGTATAAGGTTTATTTATAATATACCAGTAGGTAAAAGTGATTAAAAGAATATTCCTTTTAAAAGCATTCAAGTAAAATATAAGATAAAAACATGTAAATGAAAAAAGAGTACTTTGGTTAGTATACACAGTGAGTTAGTATACACAGTGGTTAGATAAAATAGCGTACAATTTTGCATAGAGCACACTCATATATTCAGGAGGCTATTTTGGATAGGCTATTATAGAGATTAAAAAGGTTAAAAAAGCAAGCAATTGGAATTAAAGGCAAGCAATTTGAGATGAAAACCCAAGCAGTGTAAACACAAACAAGCATACGCCTAGATTACGAGTTTTGCGTTAGAGGTTATTCGGTGCTAATGAGCAGTTTTCCCTCACCGCTCACTTACCTACAGCGCTGGTATTACGAGTTTTCAGAAACCCATCGTTAAAAGACAAAAAGTGAGCGTTGAGCAAAATTTAGCTCAAAATCTCACTTCAATACCAGCGCTGTTTAAGTCAGCAGTGAGCTTGTGTAACGTGCTCGTGAACGATTTCCCCATAGGAATCAACAGGGAGAGCTGGCTGAAGAAAACTCTAACACCTGCAAAAAGCAGCGTAAAACTCCTTAACGTAGCCCCATTGATTTCTATAGGGAAATAAAAGTTATGTCTACACCTAACACCCTAACATGAGTCTAAACACCCCTAATCTTACACTTATTAACCCCTAATCTGCCACCCCCGACATCGTCGACACCTGTATTATACTATTAACCCCTAATCTGCCGCTCCGGACACCGCTGCCACCTACATTATAGTTATAAACCCCTAATCTGCTGCCCCCAACATTGCCGACACCTTCATTATATTTATTAACCCCTAATCTGCCGCCCCCAATGTCGCCGCCACTATAATAAACATATTAATCCCTAAACCGCCGCACTCCTGCCTCGCAAATATTAGTTAAATATTATTAACCCATAATATGCCGTCCCTAACATCGCCGCCACCTACCTACATTTATTAACCCCTAATCTGCCGCCCCCAACGTCGCTGCCACTATATTATATTTATTAACCCCTAAACCTAAGTCTAACCCTAAACCTAACACCCCCTAACTTAAATATAATTTAAATAAATCTAAATAAAAATTCCTATCATTAACTAAATAATTCCTATTTAAAACTAAATACTTACCTATAAAATAAACCCTAAGCTAGCTACAATACAGGGAGTGCAGAATTATTAGGCAAATGAGTATTTTGACCACATCATCCTCTTTATGCATGTTGTCTTACTCCAAGCTGTATAGGCTCGAAAGCCTACTACCAATTAAGCATATTAGGTGATGTGCATCTCTGTAATGAGAAGGGGTGTGGTCTAATGACATCAACACCCTATATCAGGTGTGCATAATTATTAGGCAACTTCCTTTCCTTTGGCAAAATGGGTCAAAAGAAGGACTTGAGAGGCTCAGAAAAGTCAAAAATAGTGAGATATCTTGCAGAGGGATGCAGCACTCTTAAAATTGCAAAGCTTCTGAAGCGTGATCATCGAACAATCAAGCGTTTCATTCAAAATAGTCAACAGGGTCGCAAGAAGCGTGTGGAAAAACCAAGGCGCAAAATAACTGCCCATGAACTGAGAAAAGTCAAGCCTGCAGCTGCCAAGATGCCACTTGCCACCAGTTTTGCCATATTTCAGAGCTGCAACATCACTGGAGTGCCCAAAATCACAAGGTGTGCAATACTCAGAGACATGGCCAAGGTAAGAAAGGCTGAAAGACGACCACCACTGAACAAGACACACAAGCTGAAACGTCAAGACTGGGCCAAGAAATATCTCAAGACTGATTTTTCTAAGGTTCTATGGACTGATGAAATGAGAGTGAGTCTTGATGGGCCAGATGGATGGGCCCGTGGCTGGATTTGTAAAGGGCAGAGAGCTCCAGTCCGACTCAGACGCCAGCAAGGTGGAGGTGAAGTACTGGTTTGGGCTGGTATCATCAAAGATGAGCTTGTGGGGCCTTTTCGGGTTGAGGATGGAGTCAAGCTCAACTCCCAGTCCTACTGCCAGTTTCTGGAAGACACCTTCTTCAAGCAGTGGTACAGGAAGAAGTCTGCATCCTTCAAGAAAAACATGATTTTCATGCAGGACAATGCTCCATCACACGCGTCCAAGTACTCCACAGCGTGGCTGGCAAGAAAGGGTATAAAAGAAGAAAATCTAATGACATGGCCTCCTTGTTCACCTGATCTGAACCCCATCAAATGTGAGATTTACAAGGAGGGAAAACAGTACACCTCTCTGAACAGTGTCTGGGAGGCTGTGGTTGCTGCTGCACGCAATGTTGATGGTGAACAGATCAAAACACTGACAGAATCCATGGATGGCAGGCTTTTGAGTGTCCTTGCAAAGAAAGGTGGCTATATTGGTCACTGATTTGTTTTTGTTTTGTTTTTGAATGTCAGAAATGTATATTTGTGAATGTTGAGATGTTATATTGGTTTCACTGGTAAAAATAAATAATTGAAATGGGTATATATTTGTTTTTTGTTAAGTTGCCTAATAATTATGCACAGTAATAGTTACCTGCACACACAGATATCCCCCTAAAATAGCTATATCTAAAAACAAACTAAAAACTACTTCCAAAACTATTCAGCTTTGATATTAATGAGTTTTTTGGGTTCATTGAGAACATGGTTGTTGTTCAATAATAAAATTAATCCTCAAAAATACAACTTGCCTAATAATTCTGCACTCCCTGTATAACTACTAGTTACATTGTAGCTATCTTAGGGTTTATTTTTATTTTACAGGCAAGTTTGTATTTATTTTAACTAGGTAGAATAGTTATTAAATAGTTATTAACTATTTAATAACTACCTAGCTAAAATAAATATAAATTAACCTGTAAAATAAAACCTAACCTAAGTTACACTAACACCTAACACTACACTATAATTAAATAAATTAACTAAATTAAATACAATTACCTAAATTAAATTAAATTATCTAAAGTACAAAAACAAACAAACACTAAATTACAGAAAATATTAAACAAATTACAGATATTTAAACTAATTACACCCAATCTAATAGCCCTATTAAAATAAAAAAGCCCCCCCAAAATTAAAAAAACCCTAGCCTAAACTAAACTACCAATAGCCCTTAAAAGGGCCTTTTGCAGGGCATTGCCCCAAAATAATCAACTCTTTTACCTGTAAAAAAAAAATATAAACCCCCCCAACAGTAAAACCCACCACCCATACAACCAACCCCCCCAAATAAAATACTATCTAAAAAAACCTAAGCTCCCCATTGCCCTGAAAAGGGCATTTGGATGGGCATTGCCCTTAAAAAGGGCAGTTAGCTCTTTTGCCACCCAAACCCTAACCTAAAAATAAAACCCACCCAATACACCTATAAAAAAAAACTAACACTAACCCCCTGAAGATCGACTTACCGGGAGACGTCTTCATCCAAGCCAGCGAAGTGGTCCTCCAGACGGGCAGAAGTCTTCATCCAGGCTGGTCAGAAGTGGTCCTCCAGACGTGCAGAAGTCTTCATCCCGACAGCATCTTCTATCTTCATCCATCCCGCACGGAGTGGGTCCATCATCAAGACATCCGACGCGGAGCATTCTCTTCTGGCGACGACTAAATCTGAATGAAGGTACCTTTAAGTGACGTCATCCAAGATGGGGTCCCTTAAATTCCAATTGGCTGATGGAATTCTATCAGCCAATCGGAATCTAAGGGACCCCATCTTGGATGACGTCACTTAAAGGTACCTTCATTCAGCTTTAGTCGTCGCCAGAAGAGGATGCTCTGCGTCGGATATCTTGAATATAGAAGATGGGGGAACTTCAATAAGTCAGTCAATCGGAATTCGAGGGATGCCATCTTGGATGACGTCATTTAAAGAAACCGTCATTCGTCGTTAGTCCGTCGGCCAGGAAGGATGCTCCGTGCCGGAGGTCTTCAAGATGTAGCCGCTCCTCGTCGGATGGATGAAGATAGAAGGTGCCGCTTGGATGAAGATGGCTGCCGGTCCAGATGTCCTCTTCTGCCCGGATAGGATGAAGCCTTCTGCCGGTCCGGATGTCCTCTTTTGCCCGGATAGGATGAAGAATTCTGCCGGTCCGGATGTCCTCTTCTGCCCCATCAGATGAAGACTTCTGCCGGATCGGATGACCACTGGTGCCCGGCTGGGTGAAGACGGCTCAAGGTAGGGTGATCTTCAATGGGGTAATGTTAGGTTTTATTAAGGGGGGATTGGGTGGGTTTTAGAGTAGGGGTGTGTGGGTAGTGGGTTGTAATGTTGGGGGGGTATTGTCTTTTTTTTACAGATTAAAGAGCTGATTACTTTTGGGCAATGCCCCGCAAAAAGCCCTTTTAAGGGCTATTTGTAATTTAGTATAAGGTAGGGCATTTTATTATTTTGGGGGGCTTTTTTATTTTATTAAGAAGCTTAGATTAGGTGTAATTAGTTTAAACTTCTTGTAATTTTTTTTTATTTTCTGTAATTTAGTGTTTGTTTTTTTTTGTAATATAGTTTATTTAATTTAATTGTATTTTATTTTAGCTAATTGTAGTTAATTAATTTAATTTATTTATTGATAGTGTAGTGTTAGGTGTAATTGTAACTTAGGTTAGGATTTATTTGACAGGTAATTTTGTAATTATTTTAACTAGGTAGCTATTAAATAGTTATGAACTATTTAATAGCTATTGTACCTAGTTAAAATAAATACAAAGTTGCCTGTAAAATAAAAATAAATCCTAAAATAGCTACCATGTAATTATTAATTATATTGTAGCTATGTTAGGGTTTATTTTATAGGTAAGTATTTAGTTTTAAATAGGAATAATTTTGTTAATAATAGTAATATTATTTAGATTTATTTAAATAATAATTAAGTTAGGGGGGTGTTAGGGTTAGACTTAGGTTTAGGGGGTAATAAATTTAATGTAGGTGGCGGCGGTGTAGGGGGGTCAGATTAGAGGTTAATATATTTAACGTAGGTGGCGGCAGTGTAGGGGGGTCAGATTAGAGGTTAATATATTTAATGTAGGTGGCGGCTGTGTAGGGGGGTCAGATTAGAGGTTAATATATTTAATGTAGGTGGCGGTGGTGTAGGGGGGTCAGAGGTTAAACACTTTATTTAGGTGCGGCGGGGTCCGGGAGCGGCGGTTTAGGGGTTAATACATATAATGTAGTTGGCAGTGGGCCCTGGGAGCAGCGGTTTAGGGGTTAATACACTTTATTAGTTATTGCGGTGGGGGATTGCGGTTGACAGGTAGATAGACATTGCACATGCGTTAGGTTTTTTTTGGAAGGCATTTTAGGGAGTTACGGTGCTCCCATACTCAGCGCAAGGCCTGCTACGGCTGCATTTTATGGCAAGGTGAAAATGGAGTAAGATTTCTCCATTTTCACCACGTAAGGCCTTGCGCTGGATATTGGATACCGACTTACGACGCGGTCCCATGTTAGCCTATGGGAGTAAAAATTGCGGGCGATGGGTGAAATATACGGGCGTAAGTTGTATGCTACGCCGTATATGTGATACCAAACCCGCACAAAAAACGGGGTCGCCGGCTTTTGCGGGCAACGCTGCATATCGGATAGGGTCCCTAGAGACCATTTCTGCACTATGACCTTTGCTGGCATTTCTTTTTCCATTATTTCTCATGACCCTTTGTGTAAGCATTCTTGTTTGTCATTATTGTCTATATTCCACTGATCATTACTGTCTGGGTTCCTGTTGGTCACTACTGTTTGTGTTCCAGTTAACCATCACTGGTCAACCTTAATTGCTCTTTTCATCACCTCGTCATCATACCTGTCCTGTTTCTAGTATCTTCTACAATCTTCATCAATAACTGTTTCTAAGTATCACAGATAAATGTTGGTGATATGTGTAGATGCTGTATTTTAATAAAGCTGTTTAAACTATCTCTAGTTGACTGCTAAACTTGATCCATATTGTCAACAAGATCCTCACGCTTTGGATGTTAAAATATTTTGAAATAATTTGAAACCCAACTGTGTGACTACCATTTCTCTGCAGCTGCTGAGCTGTACTTTAACCATGTGTTTAACCCCATTTGGGCGATTAACCACATAAAGTTGCAGGGTCAGTAGGGATACAGTTGTATACTATTATGAATTAGAGCATGACATTTTTTCACTTTAATGGCCCTTTTATAATGCCAACCCTCTGACTTCTCTAAACAGATGAAAACAGAACTGAAGCCCAGCTCATACCATTTATAGGTAAGGATGCTGAGAACCTGAAAACAGTAATACATTTAAACAGATATATTTTTTCTTAGGATTTATGCAGCAAGTCCAAAACACAATACAATTCAGAAAGCTTTATTGTCCCAGGGATGTTTATTCCCATGTATATTAAAAATAAAGATGTTGGAAGCAGAAGATCATCTCCATTATCGCCTGATTAGAAGCACAGACACAGACTAGAGGATGTTCAGAGTTACTACAACAAAGCATTTAATCAGCGCTATTCCTGGAAGCCAAGTTATGCTTCAAGGCTCCCTACTCTCATACACAAATGAATACGTTGACACTTTTAATTGTTTTTTGTGGAGGGGGGGGGTTAACAATTGACTTTTTCTTTACATTTTTTATAGATGTTTCCTGGGAGATGAAAATAAACACTTTCAAACAATTAAACTGTAATTATTTTTGGAAAGTGTGCATGGTTTTGTAGCTTCAGTGTAAGATTTTAGTGAGTATAAAAATGGTGTCCTTATTGTTAAAGAGAGGTTAGTGTGTCCTTCTTACTATTTTAACACTAGGCATGATGTAATGCTGAGGTGATAAGTTACACATGCTAAGGGCTGAGATCATATATGGATAGAAGGGGATGATGAGAGACCAAAAGTATATTGTCAGCAATCTTAAAGGGTATTTAAGAGGCATGAGAGATAATAGTAGTCAGAGTGCCACTGAAGGGAAAACATCAAGTTACACTCCATGACTTAAGGCCTCCCACAGTTGAAGCAAACAGGGTAATATAATTTTATTTACTATTTCTCTGTTAAATTGTTTTCTGTGTTTTAACCTTGTAAACAATAACAAGTAATCTTGTTATTTATCTTTCTTTAATAAACGTGTGATTGATTATTATGAAGGAAGTATTGTTGTCTGTTCTTGAAGGGTCATATAGCTATACAGAAGATTGTATATAGATTTCGTTTGCACAAGGCTGATTATTGAGATATATATATATATATATTAATTTTTAGACGTGAATGGTTTTTAACATAAGATCCTTCTTTGTTTAAAGTGTAAATTCTTACATCAGAACATTAGATCCCTTCAAAAAGTCTCTTGATACTGCTTATCTTATCTCTCATAAGTTGGCAAATTTATAGGAAAAGTATGTTCCTGCTGATACAAGGGACTCACAAAGTACTAACTAACTAACAGCATCATGTTTAATGGGACATAAAACCCCAAACATTTATTTCATAATTCTATTCTGATATTTGATTTTAGTGTAGGGAAAATACAGGTATAGGAAAGGGAACACTCCATACATTAACAGATTTTGTAATCTACCCAAAATAATGATTTGGATTCACTCATTCTATGGGTTTTATTAAAATCCATTAAAAATTTTGAGTGCAGTTTTGCTTTTTTTGTCTAAGTCAAAACCAAATCATTAGAAATCTATGATTTTGACCAGCATGAGCCTCACAAATATTTTGCATTGAAAGAATTCAGCAGTGGTATTTTAATATTTTTGTACTTTTCTATATTAACAGCTTTGCCTTCATGAAAACCCATTTCGCCTGTTTGAATACTTTGGCTGTTAATATTTTTTTATGAAACTTGTACACAAATAAAATATGATAATCAGAATACTTGATTATTATTGCAATTAAGTGTTTTGACATTTTAAAAAAAAATAATGATACATTTAAGCCAAATTATATGAAATTGTTAATTGCAAGCATGTGATGAATTGATACTGTTGAAGTGAAACAAATTACATTCAAACACAATAGGCAGGCTTTATCAATATTAAATCAATTGGCTGCTCTATATTATGTTTTTATTGGCCACAGGAAGTTTTCCAAGAGGGGTAAAATTAAAGTCCAAATGCTAACAACAGGAATGAAGTAAGCAGAATATACACAGTGAGAAGCACACTCACAGGAATGAACAATCAGCTCAATAACATTGGTCAAAATTACAAATTTTGTGGTACAGCTATACCACTGAAAAATTACCGCAAGCGTTTTAGCCTGTACCGCAACTCTCCATTCCGCAATCAAAAATGGCTTTTGAGTGTGCAATTTTCATTGCGCCTGCATTACAGGTTGTGCGGTCTGGCTATTACGCTAGCGCTATAGCTTATACCGCCAAGATCCATTCTGGGATCCGGGGCCAAGTAGTTATGGATTTTGCAAAACAAAAAGTTTCACAAAACTCATAACAAAAATGTTACAGAGTACACTGACACCCATAAACTACATTATTAACCCCTAAACCCCCATCCCTCTGCATCGCAAATACCCACATAGCCAACACTAAAATAAAGTATTAACCCCTAAACCGCTGACCCCCCACATCGCCAACACTAAATAAACCTATTAACCCCTAAACTGCTGACACCCACATCGAAACTACTATAATAAACCTATTAACCCCTAAACCGCCGGTCCCCCACATCGCTACACACTCAATTAAATTATTAACCCCTAAACCTAACACCCCCTCACTTTAAATTAAATTAACTACCTTAAAATAAATAAAAACTTACCTGTGAAATAAAAAAAAACCTAAGTTTAAACTATAAATTAACATGGCATTACTATTTTAAAAAACTAAAATAAACAAAAAATATACCTAAGTTACAAAATAAAAAAATCCTAACACTAAGAAAAAAAAAATCTAACATTCCAAAAAAAAAACTAAAATTCCAGAAAAAAAATAAACCTAAGATTAAAAAAATAATAAACGAAATTATCCAAAATAATAAAAATTAATTCAAATCAGCCAATAGGATTTAAGCAGCTCTCATCCTATTGGCTGAATTGAATATTTCAGCCAATAGGAATGCAAGGTACCTCAAATATAAAAGGGGTACCTTGCATTCAATCTTCAGTGTGCGGCGGAGATCGCATGAGGAGGAGGCTCCACGCTGGATGTCGTTGTCGTCGTCATCCTAATCTATTGTTAGATTAGAGGGTATTTTTATTTTGGGGTTGCTTTTTTGGTTTTATAGGGGTATTAGATTAGGTTTAATTTTTATTATTTTGGATAATTTTGTTTTTTTATTTTTCGTAATGTTTGTGTTTTTTTTTAAATGTTAGATTTTTTTATTTTTTCGTAGTGTTTTTAATTTTGTAACATAGGTTTTTTTCCGTTTATTTTAGTTTTTTAAAATAGTAATGTAAGGTTAATTTATAGTTTAAGATTAGTTTTTTTTATTTCACAGTTTTTATTTATTTTAAGGTAGTTAGAATATTGTAACTTTAATTTAAAGTTAGGGGGTATTAGGTTTAGTTTAGAATTTGCGATGTGGGGGGGCGGCGGTTTAGGGGTTAATAGGTTTATTACAGTAGTTGTGATGTGGGAGGTCGGCTGTTTAGGGGTTAATAGGTTTATTTAGTGCTGGCGATGTCGGGGGTGGTGGTTTAGGGGTTGATAGGTTTATTTAGTGTCGGCGATGTCCGGGGGCGACGGATTAGGGACATTTAGACTCAGGGTTTATGTTAGGGTCTTTTTACATAATCTTCTTGTCCCCATAGACATCAATGGGGAATGCGTTATAGAGATCGCCATTCTGCAATCGCAGGTGTTAGTTTTTTCTTTAACACTTTTTCTCCATTGATGTCTATGGGAGAAAACGTGCATGAGCACATCAAGTTAGGCCTTGGCTTTTGTGCGGTATGAAGTTTAACGCACCCTAACGCACAACACAAGTAGGTTTTTCTGTAACTTGTAATGGCAGTGCTATGGAAAGTGCGGTACCGCTAAATTTTTAGCGTTATTTACGCACCGGGTTTAGCGGTCAACTTGTAATATCAGTGATTGTTAGCCTGTTCTATGGTGATTTACTACCTGGGTGTAGCTTCTTTTTAGCCCAGTAATGTTTTTCACAGAGTAGAACTTTCCTGTAAATAGAATATGCCTCTATCTACTGATATATATATTTCTATATATATATGTAAGGTTTATGAAAATGTGAGGCTAGAAAACAAGATTGTATAAGAAAGGATGTGTATAGAAGGGAAATTGTTTTTGAACATTGACATTGCAGTGAGTTTTTTTTTCTGTGAGTTTAGTTTCACAAACAGATTTTTCTCAAATTTAGGCCACTTCCGATGTATCTGATTGCAAGGAGGTTAACAAGATACTGCTGTAATGCCATTGGTCGGATATGAGTAGTGCTGTAATACGTACCTTGCAGTATTTGTGCAGCATGCTGACAGTGCAATTTTTATTTTTTTGAGAATGAAATCATTTATTTGTGTTCTACATTTAAGAAGGAAGAGGGTTTTGCTTTGATGGATGGGTGGAAATAAAAATTAAGAAAATGTGTACTTGTGGTTTCTTGCGTTCAGACAGAGCAAACATAACAAAAAAAAAAATACTTACAAGTTGGGGCCTTGTCCTTCACTAATTTCCTCTGGCGGTATTGGATACATGGCCTCGTAGACTCTACCAATCCCAGAACCATGAATAGCATATAAATTCATCCTGTCAACACCTGGTGGAAAATAATTCCAAGGAATAAGAGCTCTCCCATGCCACTTGCCCCAATGTGATGTGATATCAGCTTCAAATTCCAGTTGTAGTTGTTTCTAGTAAAAAGCAAAATAAATACGTTAGGGAAAAATTCAATATTTACTCATATATGCTATTTATCTAAATTGTAAATAACAATCGGCTAGATTACGAATTTTGCAGTAAGGTGAAAAAGCAGCGTTAACAGGTCCTAACGCTGCTTTTTTATGCTCGCTGCTATTACGAGTCTTGTAGGTACAGCTGTCTCGCACACTTTTTTGGCCTTACCGCAAATCAACTTACGCAATTTGCGTATAGTCTATTTTCAATGGGACTTCCATAGCGCTGGTATTACGAGCTTGTCCTGGAAGGCCAAAAAGTAAGAGGTACAGCCTATCACGCAAGAGTCGTAACGCATTTTAAAGTCAGTAGTCATGAGTTTTACGCTACAAAGCTGTAACATAAAGCTCATAACTAAAGTGCTAAAAAGTACACTAACACCCATAAACTACCTATTAACCCCTAAACCGAGGCCCTCCCGAATCTCAAACACTACAATAACATGTTTAACCCCTAATCTGCCGCTCCGGACATCGCCGCCACTAGAATAAACATATTAACCCCTAAACCGCCACACTCCCGCCTCACAAACATTAGTTAAATATTATTAACCCCTAATCTGCCGTCCCTAATATCGCCGCAACCTACCTACATTTATTAACCCCTAATCTGCCACCCCTAATGTCGACGCCACTATATTAAATGTATTAACCCCTAAATCTAAGTCTAACCCTAACTTAAATATAATTAAAATAAATATAAAGAAAAATTCCTATCATTAACTAAATAATTCCTATTTAAAACTAAATACTTACCTATAAAATAAACCCTAAGATAGCTACAATATAACTAATAGTTACATTGTATCTAGCTTAGGGTTTATTTTTATTTTACAGGCAAGTTTGTATTTATTTTAACTAGGTAGAATAGTTACTAAATAGTTATTAACTATTTACTAACTACCTAGCTAAAATAAATTCAAATTTACCAGTAAAATAAAACCTAACCTAAGTTACAATAACACCTAACACTACACTACAATTAAACAAATTCCCTAAATTAAATACAATTAACTAAATTAAATAAAATTAGTACAAAAACAAAAACACACTAAATTACAGAAAATAAAAACAAATTACAAGATCTTTAAACTTATTACACCTAATCTAATAGCCCTATCAAAATAAATAAAGCCCACCCAAAATAAAAAAAACCTAGCCTAAACTAAACTACCAATAGCCCTTAAAAGGGCCTTTTGCGGGGCAGTGCCCCAAAGAAATCAGCTCTTTTACCTGTAAAAAAAAATACAAACAACCCCTCCAACAGTGAAACCCACCACCCACACAACCAACACCCCAAATAAAATTACATATATATATATATATATATATATATATATATATATATATAAAATAAAATAGTATATATTGCAGTTAGACTTTCATTACATTCTGCTGCTATATTTATAAAATTCTATATAGATCCCTTAAGTTATATGTTTACTTTATAACAGTTGCAACAACAATGTATTTATCTTGGTTTTCACATTTGTTTGTAACATTGCCCCACAAACTGCATATTTTTATTTTACATTAAAGGTAATTATTTTGATATTATTATTATTATTATTATTATTATTATTATTATTATTATTATTATTATTACCACTACTACTGTTATTTTATGAATTGCTATTTATAATGAATCTAAATTATAATCAAATTTTTTATTTAAATTGTATTTTCACTTCTTCAGTATTTCTTCACTCTAGCTATCAGGAATGATTAGCTGGCCAGGGTTTGGGATATTCTTGCCTTTTGATTGGGTCACATGTACTCAAGTGTTCTGAAACCCAAGGCTGTTGGAGTGGCTGTGGATTTCCACTGGAAGCCACTGGTTTAAATATTATAAAGAAAGTTCATTCTCACACATCTTCACTTACACAGCCGAACTTTAGCTACAATTGTGCAGTTATCTAATTAAATAAAACATTTTAATAATGAAAACAGAAGGAGGGGAAAATGTATTAAATTAATAGAAATGAAAACCAATACAATTTCAAATTACACATGGATAATCTTGAGTACGTATAATGCTTAGAAGTACCGAACCTGGTCAACAGAGGGCCCTGGTGCAAAAACTTTTTTTGGGCCCCCCAAATATAACTCTGTAGTAAGCAATAGTAATAGACTACTATGGGCCCCCCTAGCCCTTGGGCCCAGGTGCCATCGCACCTGCTGCACCAATGGTAGTCCCACCCCTGCTGTAAATACCTCTAAGATAAAAAAAAAAGTGCAAGGGACAATATTATACAATTATCTCTAAATATCAGCATATACATTTCTATATAAAATATATAAAATCAAATAATAGTAATAATATCTCTAATGTATTATCTTTATCTATAATATCTATAAATTAAAGAACCATATATTTACTCCCCTAAAATGTTTATTGCAAATAACTCAGTATAAAGAATAAGGCGTTCCAACAAAGTCCTTGTGTCTCTGTTGAAGGAGTTAGGTTTTATTCCTTATATTAGGCCTTTTAATATATTTTTTTAGGAAAATAAGTATATTAAATGTCAGTTTGTTGGCATGAGTATTTGCTTCAGCATAAAACTTTCTATAACAATATAGTAAAAAGCTTTTACTTATAGCCTCATGCCCCATTGCATTGTTGAGTATTTTACTATTATTATTGTAAATATTGAATTCAATGCTATGTATTCTTAGTTTTGTTTTGTTTTTTTGTTTTTGTTTTTTACTTTTTTATTAGTTGCATTATTATTTTTTCCTCTTGAGAACTCTTCTTATTTTTCATTCTTTTTTCAGCTTTGGCCCTTTCAGACAGATTTCTCTTGGCAGGGATTGATAATTCCACTGGGAAAGAGCATTCTGTAACAGTTCCTTTTGACAATATAATTTACCTCTTCTTTTCAAAGAATGAGGTCTAGATCCCAAACAGGTCGCTATTAAGCATCTGCTATGAAAAAAATCAAGTGACAGCTGCTTTTATATAGCTGCTTAATTTAAGCAACCTGTTAAAACTCATACCACTATTACTTAGTAACATTTAACTCTATGCAGTTGACTAAATAATACGGCTCATGAAGCCTTCATGCTATTACCAGGGAATTTTATACCACAACCTCTATAATGCTGGTACCTATATTACGCAGACACAATATCTTTATCTAGACCATTCTAACCACAAATAATCCTAAATGCAGTGGATCCAATCACCCCACTGTTGTTAACCATAACTGGCAAGGATCTAATCTTCCTCACCAATGTTAACCATACCCTCTTATGCCCTGATTCATTTGCTGCTGCCAGTCCTAACCATGAATTACCCAAATGCTAAATACATAATTAGAAATGAGTTGCAAGACAGGTAACAGAAAAGAGTGCTTGCCCCTCTGTAAATATGTGTAATAATAATTTTATTTTACGTGGTATAATAGAAAAATAGATACAATATGGCCATTCATAACATTATTTTAGTAACATAATTGAAACCCATTCATACCTTTGACACTAAACTCTGCAGAGCTACGAATAAATAGGGAAGTGTGTGAGAATATCACTCTTCACATAAGGGTTAAAGATGGGTAGTTTTGTATGAGTGTGTGTAGGGTGAGTGCGGCAACACCCAGGGCAAAGAAGAAGAGGGATGAGAATAAATATACTGCTGTTAGGTAGAGGTAGTGATTTGTACTCCTTAAAGGTAATATTCTAGTTGAAAAGATCGGATGTGACTATTATATTGTATTAATTAGTGATAAAATGCCTATATATCAACAGTGAATATCGCACTTACTTAATCAACAAAGCAGATTGATCAATCATACAGCAATGGAGACACGCAATATCACCTACAGTTTCGTCTCAACTAAGCTCCTTCTATAGCGGGAGCTATATTTATAGTTATCTTACCCTGTGCTTGTCACATACTACCGCACACAATTGCAAACATCATTCATCATTTAAGTCTCTCAAAGAGTAAGCAATTTGAAAAAGTGAGAGACAAGCTCTCTAGAACTGGTCCCCTGACACGTGTTTCGCAATCACACTTCCTCAGAGGGGAATTTGCCACTATTTTAAACAATATAATAGCCACATCCGATCTTTTCAACCAGAATATTACCTCTAAGGAGTGCAAATCACTACCTCTACCTACCAGCAGTATATTTAGTCTTAGAAAAGGGGCAAGCACTCTTTTCTGTTGCCTGTCTTGCCACTCATTTCTAAGCGAGTCTCCTGAATGCAACTACCCCTCAATAAGTGCTTAATGTGATTTAAAGGGACACTGTACCCAAAAATTTTCTTTCATGATTCAGATAGAGCATGCAATTTTAAGCAACTTTCTAATTTACTCCTATTATCAAATCTTCTTTATTCTCTTGGTATCTTTATTTGAAATGCAAGAATGTAAGTTTAGATGCCGGCCCATTTTTGGTGAACAACCTAGGTTGTCCTTGCTGATTGGTGGATAAATTCATCCACCAATCAAAAACTGCTGTCCAGAGTACTGAACCAAGAAAAAAGCTTAGATGCCTTCTTTTTCATATAAAGGTAGCAAGAGAACAAAGAAAAATTGATAATAGGAGTAAATTAGAAAGTTGCTTAAAATTGTATGCTCTATCTGAATCACAAAAGAAAATTTTTGGGTACAGTGTCCCTTTAAAGAAAAAGTTTTGCGCTTATAGTAAAACTTTTTATCTGTACTTTCTTGCCAATCTTCTTAAATGAAACTAAATATATTATGTCTGACAAGCCACCCACTGCTACTGTCCTAACCATGATCTCCTGGAGGTAACCATCCTTAAATCTAACCTGCAAAAAAAATTCCTCTACATGCTACCCCCAACATGGGGTCAATTTACCAAGTGTCAGGCGGACATGATTCGCTATATCAAACCATATTAAATCTGCCCCATGATCTTTATTGGAAGTCACACCTTTATTCCTTGCTGTCCCCTTTTGTCCCTTGCTGTTGTCAGTTCCTGATCATGATTACTTTAGTAAATAACAAATCTGAACTATTGGCAAAGATATATATATATTTTTTTCAATAACTGCTGCAAGAGAGAGCAAAAGAGAGGGGAGAGAGAGAGAGCAAAAGAGAGGGGGAGAGAGAACAAAAGACAGGGGGAGAGGGATAGCAAAAGAGAGTGGGGAGAGAGAGCATAAGAGAGGGGGAGAGAGAGCAAAAGAGAGAGGGAGAGAGAGCAAAAGAAAGGGGGAGAGAGCAAAAGAGAGGGGGGAGAGAGATCAAAAGAGGGGGGGAGCAAAAGAGGGGGGAGAGAGAGCAGGGTGGTTCCATCACTACAATAGACTGCCCTTTTGAAAATGGCAGGGTGGTTCGGTGGTTCCGTCACCACAATAGACTGCCCTCTGGGCAGGCTTTCCCCCTAGTAAGAAATAATACATTTAATTACAAGGTAGAGATGCAAAGTAGAGATATATTTTAAAAACATAAAAGGGATGATGCATATTTAAAACTTATGACCTAAATAGCCGAGTACTCGATAAAACACACGCATGCATACATATATATATATATATATAAATATATATATATACACACATAAACATGTATACCGATTTACACTCACAAACATAAAAATGTATTTACACACACACACATTGTTACTGTATATATATACTGTATGTTTTTCCTTCAGTTATATAATGTATATGCTAAAAGAACCAAAAACACATTTTATTCATATATATCTAAACTTACAATAAATTGGAATTACTATATAAATAAATATGTTAACAAAATGTATTTAGCTTGAAGAATGGAACCATTGTCTGTAAGCTTTATCCCTTTAAAGTATTCATACATTCCCTAAGAACATTAACCAAGGGACCCATAATTAATGTAATTATCCTTGTCATTGTAAAATCTACTCTTTGAAAGCTCCTTCTCAGACATAACATTTATTTTTCTTATTACTGCATCGATATTAGGCAATGTAGGCTGCTCTAACACGCTGAAATTGCAGTTCTTTCTGCATTATTTTTGTGACCTAATACATTTGTATATAGCTTTTGTTTTAACAAAGATTTTTCACTGCAGTTTTAGAATAATGGATCCAGAAATATATATATATATATATATATATATATATATATATATATATATATATATATATATATATATATATATATATATATATATATATATATATATATATACATACATACATATATACACAGCACATGTTTAAAACAAAACATATTTTTATAGCAGGGCTTCTTCATTGAGACCAGCACAAATCCATCATTATAAAACCTGTAGGTATCAGTCTGTAATAACTTTTTTTCATGTTGTAAAACGGCTGCACATATTTAAAAAAAAAAACTAAAGTTTTTACTTCAAAAACTAGACAAATTCTGTTTACTAGCAAATACCATTGGAACAATAACATGTACCGTGCCACAAGAGCTAACATTCTGCGTGCAATGGTGACTACCACTTTGTCTTGTCGTAAACTACTGTTGACACAACTATAAACGCATGGTTACCTTACTAGCCACTATTCTTCAAAGTTGTTCTTCTATTTAAACACTTACAGGTGCCGGATGGTGAAGCTCTGCAACTTCATACTGGGTGCCGCCATTTTGGATCTGAGATATTCTCCCATTCTGACTGAAGTGGTGCACACTCACAGATCAGCGAGGTTGCCGGCTCTTTGATATCTATACTGTGTACTTTTGCTTAGTGTGTATGATACTCAGTGTAACCTTTAGATTTTTGCAGTGGCCACATTGCTCTTTAGTCCTGAAGGCTTTTTTATGTCTATTTTGAAACAATGTAAAAAAACGAAAAAACCAAGACCTTCTGTTTTGTATTGTACACTCCAAAATGAAGCACAAGGTACAGCTGTCAAAGAGCAGGTAGCATTACCAAACTATGAATGTGCACTGCTTCTGTCACATGATGGCCCCAATATTCAAAACATCATCAGACCCATGAGAATTTGCCTTTTTGGCTGCAACAGTTTCACAGTCTGTGGGTCTAGTGATATATAAAAATATATATATTGATATATTGTGTTATACAATAAAATATGTATAAATTATTGTATATACATATAATGCACCATACCCCCAATGCAACCTCTCTACACTATTAACCCCTTAAGTGACCTAACCCCTAAGGTAACCTAACCCCTCTACACTTTTAACCCCTTAAGCAACCTAACCCCCAATGTAACCTAACCCCTCTACACTTTTAACCCCTTAAGCAACCTAACCCCCAACGCAACCTAACCCATATACATTATTAAACCCTTAAGTGACCTAACCCCCAATGCAACCTAACCCCTCTACACTTGTAATCCCTTAAGCAATCTAACACCCAATGCAACCAAACCCCTATATATTATTAACCCCTTAAGTGACCTAATCCCCAATGCAACCTAACCCCTCTAAATGTTTAACCCCTTAAGCAGCCTAATCCTTATACATTATTAAACCCTTAAGTGACCTAACCCCTCTACACTTTTAACCCCTTAAGCAACCTAACCCCCAATGTAACCTAACCCCTCTACACTTTTAACCCCTTAAGCAACCTAACCCCCAATGTAACCTAACCACTCTACACTTTTAACCCCTTAAGCAACCTAACCCCCAACGCAACCTAACCTATATACATTATTAAACCCTTAAGTGACCTAACCCCCAATGCAACCTAACCCCTCTACACTTGTAATCCCTTAAGCAACCTAACACCCAATGCAACCAAACCGCTATATATTATTAACCACTTAAGTGACCTAACCCCCAATGCAACCTAACCCCTCTAAACTTTTAACCCCTTAAGCAACCTAACCCCCAACACAGCCTATCCCTTATACACTATTAACCCCTTAAGTAATCTAACCCCAATGCAACCTAACCCCTCTACACTATTAAGCCCTTAAGTGACGTAACCTTCAACACAATCTAAACTGTCTACACTATTAACCCCTTAAGTGACCTAACCCCCAACACAACCTAACAACACTAGAGTAAACAAATAAAAACACACACAACAGTAAAACACAATAAAGTAAATAAATCATTAATCAAAAGTACACAGCCATATTCACGCAACAAATTAACCTAACTAAACGACCATAATTACACAGCAAATTAACTTAAGTCAACTATAATAATTACACAACAAATTAACCTAACTAAACAACAAAAATCACACAACAAATTAACCTAACTACACAATAATAAACAAGTACAAAAAAAAGATGGCAAAAAATTAAAGAAAACAGAAGTAAAGAACAGCAATAAACAAAAACTATTTTTAACACAAATGATCCTGGCAAAGAAAAAAAAGAAAAAATCCAAAATACCATCAAAAAAACAAAATAAAAACAAGGGTCCTCTTCTTTTCTTCATCAGATGTAATCAAAACCGTCCTAGCAAAGAAGAAAAATCAAAAATCCAAACAAAAACAAAAAACAAGAATCCTCTTCTTTCATTCATCAGATGCAATCAATTAGGTCCTCTGTAACGGTAGTCCTATATAAGGAACACTTATAAAAAATATATAGAAAACCCTAACACAAGAAATTGGCAACAATATCAAGAAGCTAAAAAAGAGACAGCTATTTATATCAAAAAGAGTATCAAGCGGAAATAAAGAACAAAGCTTCCTTCATGAGGTTTAATGGGAAAACTTCTAAGTGGCTGGCGTTTATAGTTAAAGCACGTAAAAAGAAAAACCACATAGCGGCTATCAAAAATAAGATAGATAGATTTGTATCTAATGAGGAGATAATTAAAACTTTCCATAATTTTTCCAGGAAGTGTATACTTGTACAAGAATAAAAAGCAAGGAAAAAGATGCTTTTTGGGAAAAAATTAAATTACCTAAAGTGTCCAAAAAGAGCTTAGATAGTCTAAACGCACCAATTACACAGGAGGAAATTCATGAAGGGATTCAACATATGGCGTTGAATAAGGCCCCAGGGCCTGACCAGCTACCTTTTGAATTCTATAAAATACTACAAGATTCTATTTTACCAGTTTTACAAGATCTGTTTATTGAATACTACATAAAATAAAAAATCTTCATCTTATTTTGTCTCTTCTTTAAAAACACTTATACTTAAAAAGGACAAAGATCCAGAGTCGTTGGATGCGTATAGACCTATCTTACTATTAAACAACAACTACAAGTTATTAACAGCTATAGTGGCTAATAGAATTAAATTTATGTTGGACCCGCTTATACATACAGACCAATCCAGAATTATGTCAGGAAGGGACCCCACAAAAAATATGCGAAGAGTGCTTACAGTTCTTGAACATATATGGTGTAATAAGCATAAATCAGGGGAGAATAAAGATGCAGCAATAATTACAATTGACGCGGAAAAAGCCTTTGATGCTATTACATGGGATCACCTATTGACCTCTATAGAGAAATTTGGTTTAAGAGGGCATTTTAAAGAATTTGTACAAATGATCTATACTAAGCCAACTTCGAGGCTCTTAATTAACGGGCAATATTCCCCCATGATTACTATCTCCAAAGGCACGAGACAAGGCTGCCCTTTATCTCCCTTACTTTTTAATCTTGCAATTGAGCCATTAGCAACCAGTTTAAGGAAAGATTTAGAAGGCATCTTCTCGGGAGGAAGGAAAGTAGTAATATCACTTTATGCAGATGACTTATTAGTATTTATGGAAAACACTCGGAAGAATATTCCTATTCTATTAGATATTATACATCAATATATATATATATATATATATATATATATATATATATATATATATATATATATATATATATATATATATTTTTTTTTTTTTTTTGGATATAGGATTAATCTTTCCAAGTCTGAAATACTTTGGCTACACAAAAATGCAAGTAGTAGACCCTCTACTCCATTTAAAGAGGTAGAAGAACAGATTGAATATCTAGGTATTATTCTAAGTAAAAATCCAGCCAGTTGGTATGAGTTAAATTATAAAAAAGTATGGGCATCTGCAGCAAGAGATTTACATAATTACAAGGCCTTACCCCTCGGAATCTAAGCAAAAATTAATTTGGTGAAGATGATCCTCCTCCCCAAAATATTATATCTGTGTCAAAACTTACCACTTTTTATTAAAGAGAAAGATCTTAAGAAATTCCATTCACACTATTTACAGTTTTTTTGGAAAGGGGGGAAAGCACGTATAGCACTTAAAAAAATTAATGCATAAAAAAGAATATGGTGGGCTTGGATTCCCAAATATTAAACTATATAATAGGGCATTTATGGTTAAGATAGCCTGTGACTGGTTAGTAGAAAAAGATCTAATGTCATACTCACAACTAGAATACAATTTGATAAGACCATTCTTATTAAAAGGTCTATTACATCTTAATCTCAAAAACATACCCAAAGAGGTGGCTAGAAAGAAAACAGTTTATAATGTAATTAGTTTCTTGGATTCAATATAATAAGGAACTTGAATCAATAACCAGGTGTCAGGCTACCTCACTATACGAGGAAATCCAGATTTTGTACCCGGATTAAAACAAAATATCTTTAAGAAATGTGAGCAAAAGGGTTTAAAGTATGTAGTGCAATTAATAGATTCAGACTTGCAGACAATTAAAACTTTTCAGGCACTGACACAGGAGTTTGTTCTATCTCCCAAAGAATTTTATGCTTATTTACAAATTAGACATTTCTTCTACAAGTTAAAAGAAGCACATGGGGTTAATTGGTCATTGGGAGTATTAGATATCTGCTTTAAGGCATATCAAGCAGGGTTGACTCCAGTATAAATATGGTACAATCTAATAATGCAGAAAACGGGACAAAATAATTTAGAGAGGATTAAGGATAATTGGAACAAAGACTTCAGAGAGATTTCAGCTAAAGAGATCACTTTGAGTATCAGAGAGTGCATAAGGCTTATAGCTGAATTAGCTGGGAGGAATTGCATGTGAAAATTCTCTATAGGTCATATATGACTCCAGCAATTATGTTAAAGTGGTCTAAACAAAATAGGATGAGTTGCTCCAGATCTAATTTTCCAGAGGCAGATATCAACCACTGTTTTTGGTCTTGCCCCAAAATACAAAAATTCTGGAGTAGACTTAATTTTTGGATTAATAGATTTTTGGAAAGGAAATGTATGCTAGAATCTCAGTATATATTTTTTCTCCATCCCAATATAAATGACATGGAAAATATAGCCCTAATTAATACGGCAATTTTGATGGGACGTAATGTCATATTGAAGTCTTGGAAATCTAAATATAGTCCTATGATTAAAGAATTTACTAATAAAATAATGATACAGATACATTTAGAACAGTTCAATGTAAATATATCACAGGAGAAAAGAGTGGCTTCTTTTTTTCAGAAATGGTTTAAAGTAATATTGACTTTCCCAATTAGGGTTCAAAAAAAGATAATCTATCGTTTTAGGAAATCTGATTATTTTAGTATGGCACTCTTAACTGGGGACTTTCCAGATTCCTGGGGAAATTGAGGGATGAGGCTAGAGGGATGAGAGGAGTGGATATATTGTATATTGTTCTGTTTTCTGTCTTTTTTTCCCCTGTTATGGTGTTTTATTATTTTAAAGCCTTTCGAGAAGCTAGATAAAAGCTATATCTAGTTTGGGATAGATACAGTATGGTTGGATTTAAAATAGATGGGAACTGACATGTTAAGAAAAAGATAGCCCACCCTTGACCTAGACGAAACTAACAACGTCATTTTTTTCTTTTCTCCCCCCCCCCCTCCCTACTGGGATTAGCCATCATTCCTAGTATAGCATCTCTAGTGTATTTGTTTTTGGAATGTTGTAAGAAGAATTGCATAATTCAAAAACTATCTAAATATATTTTTATTTTTATTGAAAAAAGGAAAAGCAATAACAAAGTGAAATTGTTTAAAATGTGTTAGGTTTGATCTCTGTTATGTTATATTTTCTAACATAGTCCTGCGTGGTGCAAATTACGAACTTTGTATATCTTTCACTCTGTTATAGAATAAATAAATATTTTTTTTTTAAAAAAGTCCTATATGATGGCCTCTGCAGTGATCCATCATGTCGCCAGTGATTATGGTCCTCTATGACAGCTTTGGTGGTCCTCCATGTCGGTGGCTTTCACAGTCCTTTATGGCGGTGGATGCCGTGGTCCTCCATCTCTATTGCTGGATGCTCTCTTCATGCTGTCCAGCAACACACTCAATTTTTTTTGTCAGTTTCCCCTTTTCATAGAGGTGTACTAACAATTCTATTGATAGTTTTTGTAAAGCTTTAAAATCAGCCAATAGAAAGAATGAAAATGAAAAATATATGTTGTTTATTGCTGTTGTTTCTGCTGTTTTTCTGTCTTTGCATTTTTTTGTATTTTAGCTGTTTTTGTATTTGTTTATTATTGTATAGTTAGATTAAAGGGACAGTAAATGCAAAAAATAACGTTACATAATACTGCAAATAGTGCAGAATTATGTAACATTATTAGCGACAGGTTTAAAATCTAAAGATTTGAAAGATTTTACCTCTGAAAGTTGAACTTACCTGCTCTTCTCTCCAGGATCTTCTGAGTGTGTCTGCTCTTTCAAAAGCACTTCAAGGGTGTGCTGTCTAATCACAGTGCGCCCAATCTCGCTATTGAACTGAATGTAGCGCGCTCCCGCTCTGGTCGCTAAGATAATGTTACACATTTAGCACTGTTGATGAGATTTGTCTGGGACACCCTCTGAAAGGGGCTGGGAAAACAAAAGGATCAGACACTCCCCTCCCCCCTTCCCTGCATATGAAAAAAAAGATAATATAAACAGGAGCCAACAGGAGTCTGTAAACTCATGTATACATCTGACACTGTGGGGCTTGGTTAGGAGTATGAAAATCAGCACCATGTTCTTAAAAAATAAGCAAAACTATACATTTTTATAAAAACACGTCCAGATGGGCTATATAAATGGATCATCTACAAAACGGTTATGCAAAGAAAAATCTAGTGTACAATGTCCCTTTAAGGAGTTAGTAGTGTAGAGAGGTTAGGTTGCGTTGGGGGGTCATGGCATTTTAAGAGTTAATAGTGTAGGGCTGCTTAGTGTTTAATGGGTTGTTCTTTTTATATTAAAAGAATAAAGACTAAATAAATGTATTAATGCCTTATATTATTACATTTTTTCTTTATTCTTTTAATTCTTGTAGGCTGCAGTTTGTACATGTGTGATATGTGTAAAAGGTATCATTTACATTACATTTATTTTAAAGGGATATTCTGGTCATAATTTAAATGCACATAGATGAATTACATCTTTGAATAGAAACACATTTGCAATATACATGTTTTGGCAAAAATGCTTCTAGCAAAAGCTATTACTGTTTTAGTGTTGGTATTTTTCTGTGCATGTGCCTGTGAAGCATAGTTAGATATTCTCAGTGCACCAGCATTTTAAATACTACAGCTGCTCACAGCACCAGTGGGGCTTGAATCATGTCAGTAATTAACAAATAAAGTCATTATCAGGTGGTACAAGCACATTATGCTCTCTGAGCAAGTGCTGTGTTTAAGCTGCTGGTGCACATTAAATATCTAAAAACACATTTGAAACCACTATAGCTTTCATTAGAAGCATTTTTGATAATACATATATATTACAAAAATTATTCTATTCAAAAATTAAATGCATCCATGTGGATTCTAATTTTGGCTGGAATGTCCCTTTAATTGTAGGTGGTGATACTGCTTTGAATACTTTGCCAGCATCGCCACCCACTGAGATGTATAGTAAGATGCCTCTCGGTGAGGCTGTCTTCAGACACTGATTTCAGAGGTTTTTAAGATTTCTCGTTCCCTAGATGGATCCCTTTTGAATATATCGCCACATTGCGGCAGTTTTGATCTTCAGGGCTGATGTGAGAACATCTAAGCTCCAAGATGGAGGCAACTGTCAATTTGAAGAGAACTTCAGGCACCGGAGAAAAAGCAATAGCATAGAAAGTAATTATAGTTGCGCACGGAAGTTACGGTCTGTTTAAGTGCTCACAATATATATTGAAACACTATGTCCTACTGCACAATAAGCACTTCATGTTTAATTCTTGTTTCTCATAGACAAATACAACTTGTTGGGTAATAAACTAGTTTACTGCTCATGTCTGTACAGCTAAATAATAGGACTTCTGAATCTATTACTGGCAAAAAATATTTTCTACCTATTAAGTTAGTGTACTTTGCACCTTTTAAAATAAATGAAAACTTGTGTTCCATTGACAAGGACATTTAACACCTCTTGCTATTGTGTAAGTAACTTGTACTTGTTCCAAACTCCCTAGAGAGGACACAAAGCAATTTCTGTGACCTAAGTTTTATTCTTCAAAATACTGCATATTAAATGGTAGGTTTAAGCAATTTGCAGTATTTTGAAGAAAATACTTTGCTTTCTCGCCCCTCTAGGGAGCGAGACACAAATGCAAACTGCATTTAATCTAATTTTAACTCTTTGGGGCATATCTATCAAGCTCCGTACGGAGCTTGAAGCCCCGTGTTTCTGGCGAGCCAGCAGGCTCGCCAGAAACACCAGTTATGAAGCAGCAGTCTAAAGACCGCTGCTCCATAACCTGTCCGCCCGCTCTGAGGAGGAGAACAGACATCTCTGGAAATCAACTCTATCGAGTACGATCAGGTTGATTGACACCCCCTGCTGGCGGCAAATTTGCAGTGGGCGGCATTGCACCAGCAGCTCACAAGAGCTGCTGGTGCAATGCTGAATACAGAGAGCGTATTGCTCTCCGCATTCAGTGAGGTCTGTCGGACCTGATCCGCACTGTCGGATCAGGTCCGACATACCTTTGTTAAATAGGCCCCTTTGGGGTCAATTTAACAAGTGCCAGGGGGACATGATTTGCTGTAGTGAATCATGTCCACCCGACATAACTAAATGCAGACAGCATACACTGTTGGCATTTAACAATGCACAAGCATTTGTTGTGAAATGCTTGTGCAATGAAGCCCCCTGCACATTTGCGGGCAATCAGCCGCTAGCAGACGGTGTCAATCATCCAGATCGGATTGGATTGGGATAATTTCAGTCCACCACCTAAAATGAGAAGTTAAGGAGCAGCGTTTACGGCGTTTCAGGCTGCTTGTTAAATCTACCCCCAAGTCTTTAATGTGCTAAGAAATTTTTTTTAGATGTAATAATGATGAGGAAAAAAGGAGGGCAAAAAAGAATAAATGTCACTAGTAACTATAAACAGGTTACTAAAAGCCTAACCTGTAATTAATATTAAGTGCAAATCAATGCAATGTAATGTGAAACTGGTTCTATCACTTGTAGAAATGGGTTGTACTTTACAGAAACATTAAACACTCTCTGGCCTAGATTTGGAGTTCGACGGTAAAAGGGCTGTTAACGCTCCGCGGGCTTTTTTCTGGCCGCACCATAAATTTAACTCTGGTATCGAGAGTTAAAACAAATGCTGCGTTAGGCTCCAAAAAAGGAGCGTAGAGCATTTTTACCGCAAATGCAACTCTCGATACCAGAGTTGCTTACGGACGCGGCCGGCCTCAAAAACGTGCTCGTGCACGATTCTCCCATAGGAAACAATGGGACTGTTTGAGCTGAAAAAAAACCTAACACCTGCAAAAAAGCAGCGTTCAGCTCCTAACGCAGCCCCATTGATTCCTATGGGGAAACACTTCCTACGTCTGCACCTAACACCCTAACATGTACCCCGAGTCTAAACACCCCTAACCTTACACTTATTAACCCCTAATCTGCCGCCCCCGCTATCGCTGACCCCCGCATATTTTTTTTAACCCCTAATCTGCCGCTCCGTAAACCGCCGCAACCTACGTTATCCCTATGTACCCCTAATCTGCTGCCCTAACATCGCCGACCCCTATGTTATATTTATTAACCCCTAATCTGCCCCCCACAACGTCGCCGACACCTACCTACACTTATTAACCCCTAATCTGCCGAGCGGACCTGAGCGCTACTATAATAAAGTTATTAACCCCTAATCCGCCTCACTAACCCTATCATAAATAGTATTAACCCCTAATCTGCCCTCCCTAACATCGCCGACACCTACCTTCAATTATTAACCCCTAAACTTCCGATCGGAGCTCACCGCTATTCTAATAAATGTATTAACCCCTAAAGCTAAGTCTAACCCTAACACTAACACCCCCCTAAGTTAAATATAATTTTTATCTAACGAAATAAATTAACTCTTATTAAATAACTTATTCCTATTTAAAGCTAAATACTTACCTGTAAAATAAATCCTAATATAGCTACAATATAAATTATAATTATATTATAGCTATTTTAGGATTAATATTTATTTTACAGGCAACTTTGTAATTATTTTAACCAGGTACAATAGCTATTAAATAGTTAAGAACTATTTAATAGTTACCTAGTTAAAATAATAACAAAATTACCTGTAAAATAAATCCTACCCTAAGATATAATTAAACCTAACACTACCCTATCAATAAAATAATTAAATAAACTACCTACAATTACCTACAATTAACCTAACACTACACTATCAATAAATTAATTAAACACAATTGCTACAAATAAATACAATTAAATAAACTAGCTAAAGTACAAAAAATAAAAAAGAACTAAGTTACAGAAAATAAAAAAATATTTACAAACATAATAAAAATATTACAACAATTTTAAACTAATTACACCTACTCTAAGCCCCCTAATAAAATAACAAAGCCCCCCAAAATGAAAAATTCCCTACCCTATTCTAAATTAAAAAAGTTACAAGCTCTTTTACCTTACCAGCCCTGAACAGGGCCCTTTGCGGGGCATGCCCCAAGAATTTCAGCTCTTTTGCCTGTAAAAAAAAACATACAATACCCCCCCCCAACATTACAACCCACCACCCACATACCCCTAATCTAACCCAAACCCCCCTTAAATAAACCTAACACTAATCCCCTGAAGATCTTCCTACCTTGTCTTCACCATCCAGGTATCACCGATCCGTCCTGGCTCCAAGATCTTCATCCAACCCAAGCGGGGGTTGGCGATCCATAATCCGGTGCTCCAAAGTCTTCCTCCTATCAGCCAATCAGATTGAGCTCGCATTCTATTGGCTGTTCCGATCAGCCAATAGAATGCGAGCTCAATCTGATTGGCTGATTGGATCGGCCAATCGGATTGAACTAGATTCTGATTGGCTGATTCCATCAGCCAATCAGAAAATTCCTACCTTAATTCCGATTGGCTGATAGAATCCTATCAGCCAATCGGAATTCGAGGGACGCCATCTTGGATGACGTCCCTTAAAGGAGCAGTCATTAGTCGGGAGACATCGGAAGAAGAGGATGGATCCGCGTCGCCTGCTTCAAGATGGACCCGCTCCGCACCGGATGGAAGAAGATCGAAGATGCCGCTTGGAGAAGATGTTTGCCGGTCCGGATGTCCTCTTCTTGCCGGATAGGAGGAAGACTTTGGAGCACCGGATTATGGATCGCCAACCCCCGCTTGGGTTGGATGAAGATCTTGGAGCCAGGACGGATCAGTGATACCTGGATGGTGAAGACAAGGTAGGAAGATCTTCAGGGGATTAGTGTTAGGTTTATTTAAGGGGGGTTTGGGTTAGATTAGGGGTATGTGGGTGGTGGGTTGTAATGTTGGGGGGGGGTATTGTATGTTTTTTTTTACAGGCAAAAGAGCTGAAATTCTTGGGGCATGCCCCGCAAAGGGCCCTGTTCAGGACTGGTAAGGTAAAAGAGCTTGTAACTTTTTTAATTTAGAATAGGGTAGGGAATTTTTTATTTTGGGGGGCTTTGTTATTTTATTAGGGGGCTTAGAGTAGGTGTAATTAGTTTAAAATTGTTGTAATATTTTTATTATGTTTGTAAATATTTTTTTATTTTCTGTAACTTAGTTCTTTTTTATTTTTTGTACTTTAGCTAGTTTATTTAATTGTATTTATTTGTAGCAATTGTGTTTAATTAATTTATTGATAGTGTAGTGTTAGGTTAATTGTAGGTAATTGTAGGTAGTTTATTTAATTATTTTATTGATAGGGTAGTGTTAGGTTTAATTATATCTTAGGGTAGGATTTATTTTACAGGTAATTTTGTTATTATTTTAACTAGGTAACTATTAAATAGTTCTTAACTATTTAATAGCTATTGTACCTGGTTAAAATAATTACAAAGTTGCCTGTAAAATAAATATTAATCCTAAAATAGCTATAATATAATTATAATTTATATTGTAGCTATATTAGGATTTATTTTACAGGTAAGTATTTAGCTTTAAATAGGAATAAGTTATTTAATAAGAGTTAATTTATTTCGTTAGATAAAAATTATATTTAACTTAGGGGGGTGTTAGTGTTAGGGTTAGACTTAGCTTTAGGGGTTAATCCATTTATTAGAATAGCGGTGAGCTCCGATCGGAAGTTTAGGGGTTAATAATTGAAGTTAGGTGTCGGCGATGTTAGGGAGGGCAGATTAGGGGTTAATACTATTTATGATAGGGTTAGTGAGGCGGGTTAGGGGTTAATAACTTTATTATAGTAGCGCTCAGGTCCGCTCGGCAGATTAGGGGTTAATAAGTGTAGGCAGGTGTCGGCGACGTTGAGGGGGGCAGATTAGGGGTTAATAAATATAATATAGGGGTCGGCGGTGTTAGGGGTAGCAGATTAGGGGTACATAGGGATAACGTAGGTGGCGGCGATTTGCGGTCGGTGGATTAGGGGTTAATTATTTTAAGTAGCTTGCGGCGACGTTGTGGGGGGCAGGTTAGGGGTTAATAAATATAATACAGGGGTCGGCGGGGTTAGGGGCAGCAGATTAGGGGTACATAAGTATAACGTAGGTGGCGGTCGGCAGATTAGGGGTTAAAAATTTTAATCGAGTGGCGGCGATGTGGGGGGAGCTCGGTTTAGGGGTACATAGGTAGTTTATGGGTGTTAGTGTACTTTAGGGTACAGTAGTTAAGAGCTTTATGAACCGGCGTTAGCCAGAAAGCTCTTAACTCCTGCTATTTTCAGGCGGCTGGAATCTTGTCGTTAGAGCTCTAACGCTCACTGCAGAAACGACTCTAAATACCAGTGTTAGAAAGATCCCATTGAAAAGATAGGCTACGCAAATGGCGTAGGGGGATCTGCGGTATGGAAAAGTCGCGGCTGAAAAGTGAGCGTTAGACCCTTTAATCACTGACTCCAAATACCAGCGGGCGCCCAAAACCAGCGTTAGGAGCCTCTAACGCTGGTTTTGACGGCTACCGCCGAACTCTAAATCTAGGCCTCTGTTTTTTAGATAAACATTCAAACGTTCCCAAGAAAGGTCTGAAAAAAAATTCTGTAATCTAAGTTTTAAAAATGTTACAGCAGGTTGTCTAAACCATCTAGAGGTTTTGTTAGAGCCAGAGGGTTCAGAATTTGCCTGTCTAGGGAGGGTGGGATAAAACTAAATATTATACTAAAGCAAGAGGTGTTTACTGTCCCTTTAACAGCAGTTTCCATCCTTGTAAACAAATGATCTAAATACATAAGGGCATATTTATCAAGCTCCGTCGGAAACAAAAGTTATGAAGCAGTGGTCTAAAGACCACTGCTCCATAACTTTTTCTGCCTGCTCTGAGGCCGCGGACAGAAATACGATTGGGTTGATTGACACCCCCTACTAGCGGCCGATTGGCTGTGAATCTGCAGGGGGCGGCATTGCACCAGCAGTTCACAAGAACTGCTGGTGCAATGATAAATGCCGACAGCGTATGCTGTCGGCATTTATCGATGTGCGGTGGACATGATCGTACATTGATAAATATGCCCCATAGAGCTAGATTACGAGTGGAGAGCAATATTGCGTACGCAAGCACAATATTTGTGCTCCACTCAGTAATACCAGCGCACGTAAATGTGTGCTGGTATTACAAGTATGGTGAAATGTGAACATGACATTGCATTTGCATTGCCGGAAAACTTGCGCTCACGAGAGCCCGCTTCCATAGGCTTCAATAGAAGTCTCGTTTTAAAGTTAATAGACACGGCAAACCACCTAGCGCAAGGGGCAAATTGTGCAGCATTGTGCAGCAATAAATATATATGAATATATACATATATATTTATGTGTTTATACAGTATGTATATATGCACATATTAACACAAATATATATGTATATAAGCATATATATATATTTATAGTGAAAACACAGTCCCCTTTGACCTCAATGTAAAGGCACATTAGGTGCCCACATCCCCTCACTTTAAACCCTTCTAACTGCTTCGTGCAGTTGTTTACAAAAATAAAAAAGCTCATATTTATTTTTAATTGCTAAGTATTGTAATCTTTATTTTGGGGGCAATTGGGGAGTTTTTTATTTTTAATTGCACTAAACACAAAGTGAAACCGCAAGCTCCCAGGAGCATTAGCCCGCCACTTTTAATGGCTGGTTATTTAACGTGCACCCATAAACTGGCAAATTTGTACCCTTTTGGGCGCTCGTTAGGATAGCGCTCCACTCGTAATCTAGGCCATAATTGGCTTGAAATCATGTGTTTAAAGCTGTTTCACTTTACATGTTATCATTCAAAACATTCATGTATTTGTGCGCATGACTCTTCATTTTTAGCCAGCCATGCTATTACCACACTGGTTTTCAAACCTGTCCTTTATACCTCCCTAACAGGCCAGTGAAATAATCAGCTGATTAGTAAACGTGGTTATTTTTCCTGCTCTCATCCAAGGTAATCCTGAAAATATGTCCTGTTAAGGAGGCCTGGAGACAGATTTGAAAACCATTGCATTAGCAGCTACCTGTTCAATAACTTCTTATAGCAACAAGAAGCAGTTTTCAACCAGTGGTAATTATAGGGCTGCTAGCATTATTTATTCCTGCAGCACTTCCACATCTTGAATGAACCAACAAGGAGAGAGGGAACAAATAGATATATTTTATAGTCTAAAACCAACCCAGCTTTCAACCAGGGTACCTAGACAATTGTTTAAGTGTGACCTAGGCCAGTATTATAGATGAATCTAACTTTGGAAGTTAAACTAAAACATGCATGTATTTGATTCTTGCTTATCTTATATGCAGTAAGTGGCAAAAAAAACTAACACCCTTAATTACACACAATCCCGATCATGTTTACTCAAGTGCACTTACCCGACATTAAATATTATTATTTCACATTCCATTGTTCTTCACATAGAATATATATATATGATAGTTTTTTTGGTAATATATATATATATATACCCCTATGTGAAAATATTTACAGTAAATAGTTAAACACTTTATTAAATATGAATATTGCATAAATAATTCTACATGTTTTCAGCTACTTGACTGCAAAGGGCTCCAATTCACTTACATGCATACAGTACATCCCCAATTTGAAAAAGTTGGGACAGTATGGAAAATGCAAAAAAGAAAGAGTAAACAACAAAAAGAGTTATTTGAAAATTCAATTTACCCTGTACTATAATGAAAACACATTATTAAAACATTATTTGATGTTTTACTTTGTGAATGTAAAGTATTTTTTAAAATATACATTCATTTAATATCTGATGACTGCAACACACTCCAAAAAAGCTGGGACAGTCAACTGTTTACCACTGTGTAACATCACCTTTTCTTTTAATAATACTTATTAAGCATTTGGGCACTGAAGATACCAGTTGGTTAAGTTTAGCTAGTACCTGCACTCACTGCTTACGCAACCATGCACTTGTAATCCGGGCATAATATGGTTTGGCGTTGTCCTGCTGGAAAATCCAGGGACGTCCCTGGAAAAGATGACGTCCTGATAGCAGGACATGTTGCTCCAAAATGTATACATATCTTTCTTTATTAATGGTGCCCTCAAAGATGTGCAAGTTACCCATGACATGGGCAGTGACACACCCCCATACCATGACAGATGCTGGCTTTTGGACCTGATGCTGATAACAGCTTGGATGGTCATTTTCCTCTTTGGCCGGAGAACACGACGGCTGTTTTTTCAAAAACTATTTGAAATGTTGACTCGTCAGACCACAAACCATGATTCCACTTTGCTACTGTCCATCTCAGATGAGACAGAGCCCAGAGAAGTTGGCGGCAGTGTTGATGTACAGGGAGTGCAGAATTATTAGGCAAATGAGTATTTTGACCACATCATCCTCTTTATGCATGTTGTCTTACTCCAAGCTGTATAGGCTCGAAAGCCTACTACCAATTAAGCATATTAGGTGATGTGCATCTCTGTAATGAGAAGGGGTGTGGTCTAATGACATCAACGCCCTATATCAGGTGTGCATAATTATTAGGCAACTTCCTTTCCTTTGGCAAAATGGGTCAAAAGAAGGACTTGACAGGCTCAGAAAAGTCAAAAATAGTGAGATATCTCGCAGAGGGATGCAGCACTCTTAAAATTGCAAAGCTTCTGAAGCGTGATCATCGAACAATCAAGCGTTTCATTCAAAATAGTCAACAGGGTCGCAAGAAGCATGTGGAAAAACCAAGGCGCAAAATAACTGCCCATGAACTGAGAAAAGTCAAGCGTGCAGCTGCCAAGATGCCACTTGCCACCAGTTTGGCCATATTTCAGAGCTGCAACATCACTGGAGTGCCCAAAAGCACAAGGTGTGCAATACTCAGAGACATGGCCAAGGTAAGAAAGGCTGAAAGACGACCACCACTGAACAAGACACACAAGCTGAAACGTCAAGACTGGGCCAAGAAATATCTCAAGACTGATTTTTCTAAGGTTTTATGGACTGATGAAATGAGAGTGAGTCTTGATGGGCCAGATGGATGGGCCCGTGGCTGGATTGGTAAAGGGCAGAGAGCTCCAGTCCAACTCAGACGCCAGCAAGGTGGAGGTGGAGTACTGGTTTGGGCTGGTATCATCAAAGATGAGCTTGTGGGGCCTTTTCGGGTTGAGGATGGAGTCAAGCTCAACTCCCAGTCCTACTGCCAGTTTCTGGAAGACACCTTCTTCAAGCAGTGGTACAGGAAGAAGTCTGCATCCTTCAAGAAAAACATGATTTTCATGCAGGACAATGTTCCATCACACGCGTCCAAGTACTCCACAGCGTGGCTGGCAAGAAAGGGTATAAAAGAAGAAAATCTAATGACATGGCCTCCTTGTTCACCTGATCTGAACCCCATTGAGAACCTGTGGTCCATCATCAAATGTGAGATTTACAAGGAGGGAAAACAGTACACCTCTCTGAACAGTGTCTGGGAGGCTGTGGTTGCTGCTGCATGCAATGTTGATGGTGAACAGATCAAAACACTGACAGAATCCATGGATGGCAGGCTTTTGAGTGTCCTTGCAAAGAAAGGTGGCTATATTAGTCACTGATTTGTTTTTGTTTTGTTTTTGAATGTCAGAAATGTATATTTGTGAATGTTGAGATGTTATATTGGTTTCACTGGTAAAAATAAATAATTCAAATGGGTATATATTTGTTTTTGTTAAGTTGCCTAATAATTATGCACAGTAATAGTCACCTGCACACACAGATATCCCCCTAAAATAGCTATAACTAAAAACAAACTAAAAACTACTTCCAAAACTATTCAGCTTTGATATTAATGAGTTTTTTGGGTTCATTGAGAACATGGTTGTTGTTCAATAATAAAATTAATCCTCAAAAATACAACTTGCCTAATAATTCTGCACTCCCTGTATGGCTTCTGCTTTGCATAGTAAAGCCTTAACTTGCATGTTTGGATGCAGCAGCAAATGGTGTTGACTGACAAAGGTTTACCAAGGCATTCCTGAGCCCATGTCAGAATATCCATTACAGACTAATGATGGTTTTTGAGACAGTGACGTCTGAGGGATCGTAGATCACACGCATTCAGAAGTGGTTTTTGGCCCTGCCCTTTACGCACCAAGATTTGATCAGATTCCTTGGGGGCGATTTATCATGGCCTGAATGGGGCCAAATACCAGTTTCCACGCGAGCATTTAGGCTTGCCAGAAACAGGAGTTAAGAAGAAGTGTCTGGCGTATCATATCAGATAAATCGGCCCCTTGAATGTTTTAATTATATTGTGCACTGTAAAAAGGTCAAATGCAAAAAATCCTACCGATTTGTCTTTGGGGAATGTTGTTCTCAAAGAGTTGGATTATTCGCTGACACATCTGTTGACAGATTGGTGAACCTCGACCCATCCTTGCTCTTGAAGGACTAGACATTTTTGGAAGCTACTTATATACTATGAATACACAATTGCCTCACCTGTTTCACATCACCTTCTTATTTCAACTTGTCACATTGCTATTAATCCTAAATTTCCCCTGTCCCAACCTTTTTGGAATGTGTTGCAATCATCAGATTTTAAATGAGCGTATATTTTAAAAAATACTTTAGATTCACAAAGTAAAACATCAAATAATGTGTGAATAATATGTTTTCAATTAAATTTTCGAATATTTTTTTAAATAATTTTTATTAGACAGTTTTATTATGACTGTAACTGTACTTTTAAATGTGTTTTGACTCGCTTAACAGTAACCAGAGCTCTGAAGTCACACTATCCTGACGTGGGTTAAATTCAATTGCGCTCAAGCAAACACATTTACTTTCAACTTGTAATACACGTGCTACTTTCGGCGCTCACACAACAGCACGCCACTCATAATCTAGCCCCTGAATGGAAAAAGTCCAATCTATTGAAACTCGTGGACATGCCAGGGACTTTTATGTCCCTTTGAGAAGTTATTTGTTTTTTTAATGGCACAAACAGTATTATTTGGCACTTCTATGTTTCATATGTAAGAAATGAATACCTTCTATGTTTAGTTGATTTATTTTTGCATACAGGAATCATGTTACAGTCACATATCAATGTTTTGATTTTTTTTGGTCACCAAATACAAAAATAACATCTGAAAAAAAGTGACATAAAAGAAGCTGACATTGATTACTTAAAGCTGTTCCAAATAGGTTGACTGCTTCCCCTCTTCAAGCCATAATATCAATGAGACACTTGGGATGAATTCAGTGCCTCAGATAGGGAAATCTAATTCCACTGATCTAATCTTTTAACTCTGCAATCAATCCTGCTACATTGAGGCTCTTTTGTCTTGAAGGATGAAGACAGCTTGAAATGAAAGTTTATTCATATTTTAATATCAAAGAAGACTTCTGTGATGGCTGCAATATGTCACTAAACTTTCAATATAAACCTCATCATTGCATAAAATCTTTGACATAAAAAATAGACAGGCTGCTGTTGTAAATTGATGGTGTATTTTGCAATTTTCCTTATATTTTTGCAGGGGAAATTATTACTTATTCATACAAACATTTACAAATGCAGTAGATGGGGTTTCCCATTAATTAACTACATTCCGACTTTTTTGTTTTGTTTATTTAGCGTTTCAATACATTAGAAGTATGATTTTTTTATTAGAATAACCTATCAACCAAGTCTAAACATTTTTCAAACAATTTAGCCTCTTCTCTGCTGCACTTGTTTTTTAATTGTCAAACTCCACCGTTGATTTGACATTTTTTAGGAGCCAATCTGGACTTCCTTCTGGGGATAACAAGGCTAGCTACAGTCACTATGTTAGTAAACAAATGTATTGTTTTGCAGTAGTTCTTTGCTAAAGCCAATAAGTAAAATATATGTTGTTGGTCTACGAGTGAGAAGTCTTCATTTCCAACTTGAGAGTTATAAAACACAACATTTTCAGAATTAAATGACATGAAAAGGGTTAAAAAAAATAATAACTGTATATACACTAAGCAGGAGTCAACGCATACAACTACACTCTCCTTTCTAGTAAGGTTGGCAGTTACCATAGTGGGATAATATATATAATATTGTACCATTAGATTTCTGCCAAATACTGTAATATAATAAATGTCACTAGTCGACCTAGCACTTAAATCTTCTCACTTGTTGATGAGTTTTAGCCGTCACTCTCTGACTTGTCTTCACCTGAGAGTAATTTCAATTCCAGTTCTACATCTGAGTACCCCCTGATATATTACATTTCTAAAGGTTTCTCCATGTCCCACACAAGCCTACCCTCCATACCAGATATAGGCTAAGTTAAGTGGCAATACCCATCTACCAAGCTGACATTGTCCAGCTCGAATCTAGTTACCATATATGTATTTGCAAGTAACTTTAATAAACAAGCTTTACCCTTATTATAACTTCAGCAAGGTTAACTTGCCCAGCAGACATCAGAGCGTCCAAAAGTGACCGTATATTCCATTAGAGTTCCTCCTCCGAGTCACTTAAGTTTATATGGGCCCATGAGTGGCCCCTGAAGTATTGGAGGTGCATTTATCTCGTTAATAAAATAAGGTTTCATTCTTTTCTGTTCATTAGAACTACGGTTGTTAGTATTATCTTGATTTCTGGAAATCACATAGTAATGTGTATTGTAATTTATAATTTTGTACTTGCATGTATCTTCAAAACAAATATTGATGTACTCATTGTATATGCTATTGAACACATTTTGTTATATCTTTGAACAACCTCAATAAAAATTATTTAAAATAAATAAATAAATAAATAATAACTGTAAACTGCAAAGTTGTCTAACTATGCTTAACTAGTTATTTTATATTACAATCTTAAAATGCTTCCTGTCTCTTTAAGCCAGTGTTTCTCAAATTTAGTCTTCGGGACCTTTAACAGACCAGATATTAATTATACCTTAACTAGAGCACAGGTAAAATAATCAGCTCACACATCAGCTGATTATTTCACCTCTGCTCTAGATAAGATATATGGAAAAGTTGGCCTGTTAAAAGGACAGTCAATGCCAAAATTGTTATTGTTTAAAAAGATAGATAATGCCTTTACTACCCATTCCCCAGCTTTTCACAACCAACATTGTTATATTAATATACTTTAAAACATTTAAACCTCTACATTTCTGCCGGTTTTCCACTATAGACACCCTCTTAATCACATGCTTTTGTATTTGCTTTTCACAACAGGAGACTGCTAGTTCATGTGGGCCATATAGATTACATTGTGCTCACACCCGTGGGTTGTGGAAGACACTGCACTAATTGGCTAAAATGCAAGTCAATAGATAACAAATAGCCATGTGATCGGCCTGTCAAAGAAATATTAGATACAAGGTAATCACAGAGGTAAAAAGTATATTAAAATAACTGCGTTGGTTATTTAAAACTGGGAAATCAGTAATAAAGGGATTATCTATTTTTTTTAAACAATAACATTTTTGGAGTTGTCTGTCCCTTTAAGTGTCCTGGGGACAGGAGCTGGGAAACACTGCTTTAAAGGGACACTGAACCCAAATTTTTCCTTTCATGATTCAGATAGAGCATGCACAGCACTGGTTTATAGGTGTTGTCCAATCAGCAAGGACAACACAGGTTGTTCACCAAAAATGGGCCGGCATCTAAACTTACATTCTTGCTTTTCAAATAAACATTCCAAGAGAATGAAGAAAAAATGATAATAGGAGTAAATTAGAAAGTTGCTTAAAATTGCATGCTCTATCTGAATCACAAAAGAAAAAATTTGGGTACAGTGTCCCTTTAAGCCATATACATTTGGCATGCAATAGCCAGTATATCCATGTACTGTTATGTTCTCTTTTTATTTGGACTTTTTTTTTTTTTTTTTGCAGTGGCTTCCTTAGGCACATATAGCAGCAATATATACACAGGAAAAGAAAATATGGCAGCTAATTGATTCAGTATTGATGATCATTGTCTAATGTGTCTCAATCTGTTTTTTTCCCACTACACCATCAATTTGTGACATGTGTGCAATTAACAATTTATATTATTTTGCATAATTTTATAATTAACATTTTTAAAATGTCAAAATACTTCATTGCAATCATAATTGAACATTCAGATTATATTTTAGCTGTGTACATGTTTTATGGGGATTTTAGCTGTATTTTAAGTATTTATTAAAACATAAAATGATTGTGTTCATTAACATATGAGCTGAGTAAAAGCCAATGAATTGGTGAGTATATACAGTTAAAACCAATAGAAATCCACACGAGAGCCAGGTTTACTGATGGATTATAAAAAACAAAAAATGATCACTGGCACTATATATGTACTATTATGAAATATAGAAACAAGATGGATGCTGTAGTAACACTACTTGGTAAAATCTCCACAAAAATGTAATAATTAAAGGGCCATAATACCCAAATGTTTAAACACTTGAAAGTGATGCAGCATAGCTGTAAAAAGCTGATTAGAAAATATCACCTGAACATCTCTATGTAAAAAAGAAAGATATTTTACCTCAAAAGTTCCTCAGTAGCCACCTCCCATTGTAAAGGATTTCTAAGCAGCATTTTAGTGTGTTTGTCCTGGGACATCTGAAGGGACTAGCATCGTGCACTCTCATATTATTTCACCAATCAGGTAAAGGAAGCTTACTATGAAATCTCATGAGAGTTAAGTCAAATCTCATGAGATCACAGTAAGAGTTCATGACCTCAGAACTGCTGATGCTGATTGGCTGCTGTTCATTTCTTCATTTTTTTTTAATTTTTTTACCTGCAGCTGGGAGCAGCTGAGTATAACTTTTTACACAGAACTTACTCTGCTGAGCTGAGGAGATTGTGAGGTAAAATATCTTCCTTTTTTACATAGAGATGCTCAGGTGCTATTTTCCTGTCAGCTTTTTACAGTTATACTGCATCAGTTTCAAGTGATTTAGCATATGAGTATTATGTCCCTTTAAGGAAAAAGGAGGTAGATGATTTGCACAATTCTACCACTAAAATTATTATTTTAATGTACTACATTAAAACCATAGTTAAAATACTCTAGGAGCTCAAAGTCATACACTATTTTAAAAGATGAAGAGGAAAAGGCTAATGTTACTGCAACTCACTTCCCTCAGATTCCTGGCTAATGACTGGAATCTCAGCATCAGGTGGGGGTGAAGACAACAGTTAAAGAAGGCTAAAAGAAAAAACAAGTGCATTTCGGCACCAATTGCCTTTCTCAATGGTAAATTTAGTCAAGCTTAACTAAATTATGGGCAAAATGCATTTGTAGTAACTTTAATTAAAAAAAAGGAAATTTATGCTTACCTGATAAATTTATTTCTTTTACGATATGACGAGTCCACGGATTTCATCCTTACTTGTGGGATTAAACATCCTGCTAGCAGGAAGTGGCAAAGAGCACCACAGCAGAGCTGTATATATAGCTCCTCCCTTCCCCTCCCCCTCCAGTTATTCGACCGAAGTTAGGAAGAAAAAGGAAAAGTCAAAGGTGCAGAGGTGACTGAAGTTTAATAAAAATAAGTACATACCTGTCAAAAAAATGACAGGGTGGGCCGTGGACTCGTCATATCGTAAAATAAATAAATTTATCAGGTAAGCATAAATTTCCTTTTCTTTTACAAGATATGACGAGTCCACGGATTTCATCCTTACTTCTGGGATACAATATCAAAGCTACAGGACACGGATGAAAGGGAGGGACAAGACAGGAACCTAAACGGAAGGCACCACTGCTTGAAGAACCTTTCTCCCAAAAACAGCTTCAGAAGAAGCAAAAGTATCAAATTTGTCAAATCTGGAGAAAGTGTGAAGAGAAGACCAAGTTGCAGCCTTGCAAATCTGTTCAACAGAAGCATCGTTTTTAAATGCCCATGAGGAAGCCACAGCCCTAGTAGAATGAGCCGTAATTCTTTCAGGAGGCTGCTGTCGAGCAGTCTCATGCCAGACGGATGATACTCTTCAGCCAAAAAGAAAGAGAGGTAGCCGTAGCTTTCTGGCCCCTACGCTTTCCAGAAAACACAATGAATAATGAAGATGATTGACGGAATTCCTTAGTCACCTGCAAGTAAAACTTCAGGGCATGGACCACGTCCAAGTTATGCAACAGACGCTCCTTCTTAGAAGAAGGATTAGGACATAATGAAGGAACAACAATTTGCTGATTAATATTCTTATTTGAAACACCCTTAGGAAGGAACCCAGGTTTGGTACGTAAAACCACCTTATCAGAATGGAAGATAAGATAAGGCGAGTCACATTGTAATGCTGAAAGCTCAGAAACTCTACAAGCAGAAGAAATAGCAACCAAAAATAAAACTTTCCAAGATAACAACTTAATATCTATGGAATGCATGGGTTCAAATGGAACCCCTTGAAGAACATTAAGAACTAAATTCAAACTCCAGGGTGGAGCAATTGGTCTAAACACAGGCTTGATTCTGGTCAGAGCCTGACAAAAAGACTGAACATCTGGAACATCTGCCAAATGTTTGTGTAGTAAAATTGACAAAGCAGAGATTTGTCCCTTGAATGAACTTGCTGATAACCCTTTCTCCAATCCTCCCAGAATCCTGGGAATCCTAACTCTACTCCATGAGTAGCCCTTGGATTTGCACCAATAAAGATATTTGCGCCATATATTATGGTAGATCTTTCTAGTAACAGGCTTACGTGCCTGAATCAAAGTATCAATGACTGAATCAGAGAACCCCCGCTTAGATAAAATCAAGCGTTCAATCTTCAAGCAGTCAGCTGCAGAGAAACTAGATTTGGATGATGGAAGGGTCCCTGAATGAGAAGGTCCTGCCTCAATAAAAGCTTCCACGGCAGCAGAGAGGACATGTCCACTAGATCGGCATACCAAGTCCTGCGAGGCCACGCAGGCGTGATTAGAATTACTGAAGCCCTCTCCTGTTTGATCCGAGCAATCACCCAGGGAAGGAGAGCAAACGGTGGAAACACATAAGCTAGGTTCAACGACCAAGGCACTGCCAAGGCTTCTATCAGTTTGGCCTGAGGATCCCTTGACCTGGATCCGTATCTTGGAAGCTTGCCATTCTGACGAGACGCCATCAGATCCAATTCCAGTCTGCCCCATCTGAGGATCAGAGTGGCAAAGACCTCCGGATGAAACGTCTGTCTGCTTAAAAAGTCCGCCTCCCAGTTGTCCACTCCTGGGATGTAGATTGCTGACAGATAATAAGAGTGAGTTTCCGCCCACCAAATAATCTTTGATACTTCTGTTATCGCTAAGGAACTCCTTGTTCCTCCCTGATGATTGATGTAAGCCACAGTCATGATGTTGTCCAACTGAAAGTGGATGTATTTGGCTGAAGCCAACTGAGGCCACGCCTGAAGCGTATTGAATATTGCTCTCAATTCCAGAATATTGATTGGAAGAAGAGATTCCGGCTGAGTCCACACACCCTGAGCCTTCAGAGAATTCCAGACTGCACCCCAGCCTAGTAGGCTGGCGTCCGTTGTCACTATCACCCATGAGGGTCTGCGGAAGCACGTCCCTTGGGACAGATGATCCGGCAACAACCACCAAAGAAGAGAGTCTCTTGTCTCCTGATCCAGATCTATCTGAGGAGACAAATTTGCATAATCTCCATTCCACTGCCTGAGCATGCTCAGTTGTAGTGGTCTGAGATGAAAATGAGCAAACGGAATGATGTCCATTGCCGCCACCATCAATCCAATTACCTCCATGCACTGAGCCACTGATGGCCGAGGATTGGACTGAAGATCTCGGCATGTATTCAGAATCTTTAACTTTCTGACCTCCGTCAAGAAAATTTTCATAGCTATGGAATCTATTAGAGTTCCCAAAAAGGGAACCTTTGTCTGTGGAATTAATGAACTCTTTTCTAGATTCACCTTCCACCCGTGAGTCCTCAGAAAGGACAGAACCATGTTTGTATGAGACTTTGTTAGATGGTAAGACGATGCCTGGATCAGAATATCATCCAGATAAGGCGCCACTGCAATGCCCCACGGTCTGAGAACTGCTAGAAGTGACCCTAGAACCTTTGTGAAGATCCTGGGTGCTGTGGCCAACCCAAAGGGAAGAGCCACAAACTGAAAATGTTTGTCTATAAAGGAAAACCTTAGGAACTGGTGATGATCCTTGTGGATAGGAATATGAAGATATGCATCCTTCAAGTCCATGGTAGTCATATATTGACCCTCCTGGATCAATGGCATAATTGTACGAATAGTCTCCATCTTGAAGGATGGGACTCTGAGAAACTTGTTTAGACTTTTTAGATCTAAAATGGGTCGAAACCTGCCCTCTTTTTTGGGGACCACGAAAAGATTCTTGGAACGGGACGAATTACTCCCATAGTAGAGAGGTCTTTAACACAATGTAAGAATGCCTCTCTTTTTATCTGGTCTACAGACAATCGTGAACAAATAAACCTCCCCCTTGGGAGAGAATCTTTGAATTCCAGATGATACCCTTGGGACACGATTTCCAGTGTCCAAGGATCCTGCACATCTCTTACCCAAGCCTGGGCAAAGAGAGAAGTCTGCCCTCTACTAGATCCGGTCCCAGATCAGGGGCCACCCCTTCATGCTGTCTTTGTAGCAGCAGCGGGCTTCTTGGGTTGTTTAACCTTGTTCAAAGCCTGGTTGGGTCTCCAGACGGACTTTGCCTGAGCAAAATTCCCTTCCTGCTTGGCGGAAGAAGAGGAAGATGAGGTGACTCCTTTAAAATTCCGAAAGGAACGAAAATTATTTTTTTTACCCCTCAGTTTAGCAGTTCTATCCTGAGGTAGGAGATGACCCTTACCTCCCGTAATGTCAGAAATGATTTCTTTCAAGTCAGGCCCGAATAGGGTTTTTCCTTTGAAAGGAATAGCCAAAAGCTTTGACTTAGATGACACATCAGCAGACCAAGATTTTAACCATAAAGCTCTACGCACTAAAATGGTAAATCCAGCATTTTTAGCCGCCAAATTGGCAATCTGAAAGGCAGCATCCGTGATAAAAGAATTAGCCAGCTTAAGATCCTTAATTCTATCTAAAATATCCTCTAAAGGAGTCTCAGTCTTAAGAGACTCTTCTTAGGCATCAAACCAGAAGGCCGCCGCAGTGGTAACTGGTACCATGCAGGCCGTCGGTTGTAACAGGAAACCCTGATGAATAAACAATTTCTTTAGAAGACCCTCCATTTTCTTATCCATAGGGTCTTTGAAAGCACAACTGTCCTCAATAGGAATAGTTGTACGCTTAGCCAGGGTAGATATAGCTCCCTCCACCTTAGGGAGCGTTTGACAAGAGTCCCGAACAGTGTCAGATATGGGATACATTTTCTTAAAATTAGGAGAAGGTGAGAACGGTATACCCGGTCTGTCCCATTCCCTCTTGATAATCTCCGAAATTCTCTTAGGAACCGGAAAAACATTAGTGTAAGCAGGTACCTCTAAGTATTTGTCCATTTTACACAATTTTTCTGGTGATATCACAATAGAGTCACAGTCATCCAGAGTCGCTAAAACCTCCCGAAATAACAGGCGGAGGTGTTCAAGCTTAAATCTAAAGGACATGACGTCCGAATCTGTCTGAGGCAACACACTTCCCGAATCAGAAAATTCCCCTTCAGACAGAAGTTCCCTGACCCCCAAATCAGATCCCTGTGAGGGTACATCGGAAATAGCCAACAAAGCATCAGAGGACTCAGTATTCACATTGACTTCTGTCCTACTGCGTTTGCCCTGTAACGCTGGCAACTTAGATAAAAAAAATCTGTAAGGGTAGTTGACATAACTGCAGCCATATCCTGCAAGGTAAATGAATTAGACGCGGTTGAAGAACCCGGCGTCGCTTGGGTGGGCATTAAAGCTTGTGATGCTTGGGGAGAATTTGACGGCATACCCTGATTCTCCTCAGACTGAGAATCATCCTTAGACACACTTTCCTTAAATAAAATCTGCTCTTTACATTGTAAGGCCCTTTCAGTACATGAGGGACAAAAAGTAAGAGGGGGTTCCACAGTGGCATCTAAACACATAGAACAAGTAGATTCCTCAAGGTCAGACATGTTAAACAGACTAGCAAGAGCAATAATAGTTGTTCTTTACTTGATTGAAGAATCTAAACTAACACCTCACTTTACCTCTTCCTATCACTAACACAGACAAAGAGAATGACTGGAGGGGGAGGGTAAGGGAGGAGCTATATATACAGCTCTGCTGTGGTGCTCTTTGCCACTTCCTGCTAGCAGGAGGTTTAATCCCACAAGTAAGGATGAAATCCATTGACTCGTCATATCTTGTAAAAGAAATTATATTTAAAATAACAGTGAAAATTATAAGGAGTGGGGTAATTCTAAAGAGTGAGATGTTGAAAGATGCATTTCTAAATCATGGTTTTTATCCAAGGTGACTTAAGACCCTCATCATATTGACAAATGGGAAATTTGGTATTTTTTAGAAACCCAGCAGCCTAAAGAATTTGCATTTTGATTACATATGTTGAGAGCTTTAGCAGTATTTTTCTTTTTTTATAAGCAGTTTATGGCTGGTTTTACAGAAGTCACATAAACATAGATGGCTATGGAATTTTACGAAAATAGTGACAAACAATTTAAGAAGCTGGGGACTTAGTCAGAAAGGCTTGGGGTGGAGTTGTGTATGTTTCATAGGCAGAGTCAAGGCAGGCAGAAATATTGTTGTGGGTGTCTGTGGGTGGGGATAGTGTATTGTGCATGGTCCCAGGGCATAATAAGGCATTCCAAGGTTGTGGCTAGGAAGCAGGGGAAAGAGGTGAAAGCAGCAATATTTACCTTCCCCATCAGCCACACAGCATGAAGGGGGCGCAAGTTTAAATATTATGGTAATTTTGTAACCATGCAAACCTACATAGAAACACTACTAGAGTTGGCCCTGGTAGAAATATAACTTGGAACCATGAATTTCTGAAGTTGGCTTCCTAACCCGCTGACCCAGCTCTTCAACTCACTTGATAGACCTGAAGAAACAGACACTGTAAGATAAAAAATCAAATTAAATGAAAATGTTTTCAGGCAGCCTACTTTGCAGTGTTCTACAATACATCAAAATAGAAATGAAAATATAGCTGCTGGGATCAATATTATTCATGTTCAAAATGTAATGTGGAATCAAACACAATGCTATAAATTAGACTTTAAAAAGCTACTGGTATCAATTTCTTGGTGGACAGTCCTTTAAGGCAGCCTAAAATCAACAACAATTTTTATTTAATGCTCAGAAGATGTTAACATTACAAAGATGAATTTAACAAATTATCTCACACAATACAGCTCTGAATGCCCTCATGTATTTTGAATGTGTTTCCAGCATATAGATTGAATATAAGATAATGGCACATACAGATAGAATAAAGTATTGCATAATATAAAGTTCTCTAAAGGTCAGTACAGTCATTCCAGACCTTGAATCTGAACAGTACTTGATATGGATTAGGTGCATGCTTGCTTGTGTGTTTGTGCATGTGAGCGCATGTCTTCATCTATTTGTTTTTAGGTTAAACTGTCTTATAAAATGAATTTTGTGTAACTATGGTCTATGATTTTATGTTCATCATTACATTTTATTACTGCATGTTTACATTAGATACCACAGGCTAGATATTGGTCCTATGTCTAGGAGATAAGCTGCAGAACCATAATCAAATGATTGTCTGTTACTAAGTGACATCTTACTCTAATAAGACAAAACTAAACAACAGCCCCTCTAAATGACAAGCTTGGTAAGGAACTTCTGTCAACTTTCACAATAACCCTGTTAATTATAGCATAGAGGTAAAGTGTTGCTGCACTATAAAAATGTATCATAACCCCTCCATTACAACACTTACCCCACCCCCCATCAAAATTCACAATATCTGATGCCAGAAAATGCTAAAGAATTACCTGACTGGATCAATGATAAGGTAGGGGCATTTTTAAGCTTTTTTTCTTATGTTTTAGGGTTGAAGGGAACTTAGCAGTAGGAGTAGCATTCTTTATGTTGTATAGGTTATGTATTAAATACAGGGAATGTGGTTATTGCCATGAAGGGTACAATATAGGTAGTAGTAGTAACCTAAGGCAGTGGATTGGTTATGTTTTACCTGTCCACAATGAGGTTTACCCTGGTACAGTAGTATTGTAAGAACTTTACACCATCACAAGGCAGGTGTAAAAAGTGAGTTTGTGTAGGCATAAAAACAGGTCACAAGAAAATGAGACCAAATTCTGAGGACACTATAAAAAGTATTTTGCTCTGCCCATTTAAAGTATTAGGTTGTGCAAATAATATATTTGGAACCTGTCACTATTTTTAGAAGGTTGCTATTAATTACTGGTCCTGCCGCAGAAATATTTAGAACAGGATAGACATTTAGCTCCAATTTGTGTCTTAGATAGGGTCATTTACATAGCTTTATATGTTTTCATAAAAGAAAACGTAAACTAAAAAAAATGTTGGTAACATCTTCTGCAAATTAATTTTCTATTTATAATACTGGGGAAAAAACACACATGAAAAAAAAAGAAACCTGACATATTGCAACTTTCTGAATAAAAAACATCTAACAACCTGGAGCATTTAGCTGCTGGCAAAGTAATACAGAGTTGCTGGAGGGTTTCAAGGAGATAATACAGCTTGGGGACCTGAAAGGCAGATGATCTGAAAGCGTTTGCTTATTTTATCAGGCAAGCATAGGTTTTATTCACAAATGTGGCTCTGCATGAGATCCCTAGCCCTATTCCAGGCTCTCAAATCTAATGTTATCAACAGAAAATGTTTCAGAATGAGTTTTTTTTTTCCTCCCCTCATACAAACAGATGCCGGCCCAATTTCTGACTGTGATTGCTTGACTGCATACTACTTGCTGAATTCATCTTACTGCCAGCTCTAAACAATCACAGCTAAAGTAATGCTTAGCATGGAATGTTTGTCAGCATCTGCAATGCATATTGATCAGATATTTGCCCTAAACCGTCTGTCTAATCAAAAAATGAAGCATTAATATTCTTCTGGGCAAAGGGAAACATTATTGCCATATATTAAAGAAATACTTTAGTCTCAGACAAGCTTCATTACATATCCTATAATATCTTATGCAGAATAAATTACTCCATTATTCAAAAGATGATGTGGCCTAGTGGGGGAGGAGGAAGTTCAGATGTTCAAAATAGGTCTTTGGCTCTGAGCGAGAAAATCTATATGACGTGTTTTGATTCTGTATTCAGGTGGCTTTTTTTGATTAATTTGATTGAAGAAATTCTGTGAAAACCAATTTACGAGGGATTTGAAGATTTTCTGGCATTATTCAAACAAATGGTTCACTATTAACAAGATATATGTTGCCAGCACTAACATAAATGATCAAAGAAATTTACCATCCTCAATTACCACAGCAGAGAAAAAATTATAATAAAGCAGCAATTTGCAATAAGCCAACTGCCAGTAAAGCAAAAACGACAGAACTTAATAATGAAAATCACTCTGAATAATGTTATCAATGCAATTAAAATTGTGACCTTGAAAAATTAGCTAACATAAATTATATTACCTTTCCCATTAGCCTGACAATTTTTTATTTATTTTTTTAAACCTGACAATATTTAGTTAGGATTTTTTTTTCCATTCAACCTTGAATTTTTTGCTATAACTTTCAAGGAATTTTCTTCCATTCAAAAATATTGGAATGGAAAATATATTTACAATAGTGCAGCAGATTAGAATATTTTAAGACGTGTGAATTTAAACAAATGTAGATATATCACAGGAACGGTTACAGGGAAATTAGACTAAAATTTAACTCCCCCCACCCCAAAAAAAAAAACAAATGTAAAAAAAATTTATATTCATTATTTATTATAATTTTTTTTTTTTTGCTGTTTAGCTCTGAAAATATTGCAGTGGATCTTGTAGAATTCTGAGCTCAACATTCAACACAGTCATTACTTGAACAATGTATATATGTCCCTTATTGGTAACGGCAAATAAGGTAAGATAAACATTCTAAAAGCTTTGGTTGTTGACTGCAAAACAATGATAATGTTTGCTTAAAATAAAAGCAAAGTTTAAAATGCATTTATTCTGTGTGCAGACATTTCGCAAAGCAGTGCTTGTGCTCATATGTACTATGCATAAATATGGGTTTTACAAGAATGGAGAAAGCAAATCGTAGTTTTCAATTTCTTGTAATTTATTCCTTTGTCAAACTAGTAGATGTGGATTTTGGTAAAATAAACCATTTTAAAAATGATAAGCTGACAAAAATGGGAACAGTAAGATATATATATATATATAAATGTTCAGAATCAGTTATAAAAGAAAGTAACAAGGGTAGGTATGTGGTAGTAATTACTTTCTAATATTCAAAGGGACACTGAACTCAAATTTTATCTTTCATGATTCAGATAGAGCATACAATTTTAAGCAACCTTCTAATTTACTCAAATTATCAATTTTTCTAAATTATCTTGCTATCTTTATTTAAAAAGCAAGAATGTAAGTTTAGAAGCCGGCCCATATTTGGTTCACAACCTGGGTTGTCCTTGTTGATTGGTGGATAAATGCTGCTCAGTGATCTGCTTAGATGCCTTATTTTTCAAATAAAGATAGCAAGAGAACAAAGAAAATTGATAAAAGGAGTACATTAGAAAGTTTCTTAAAATTGCATGCTTTATCTGAATCATAAAAGAAAAATTTGGGGTTTAGTATCTCTTTAAAAAAAGACAACAGGCTTTTTAGCAATAAAACTCATCACATTTAAGTCGATCAGAGACAAATTAAAACCAGGCATTACTGAGTTCCAAAGGGAGGCAGTATGCAGTGTAATTATCATATGTTGTATATATAGATACACCTCTTCTCTTTGAGTCCCAAATCATATAAGCTGTTTTTTCTGTTTTGATTGGATGTGGAATACATACAAATTATTTGTTGCACTAAACTAGTGCTAACAGAGAATTCTGCATTAGGGCAGTGTATAGAATACACACAATACAAATAAATGTCCCATACTGCCCCTAAACCACCATAATCCCACCATACTTAGCCCCGGCCAGATCCCATAACCACTAAGGCCCCACCACATTTAACCACAAACTGATAGACCAGCCCAACACACTTGTTTGTCCTGGGTGATTGAAAGGCCATGCTCTCACTTGACTGGTCATGGAATAGTAGGGAGCAGCACAGCGCTTGCATGTGCTTGTGTAATAATACATGTGGGCATTTGACGCTGCATGCTTGCCTGCTGGTTGATAGCTTGGGCCCTTATTGTCTAAACTATTAAGAATTCCCCACCATAATGAACACCTGAACTGCTGAATCCCCACCACATTTAGGGTTAGATTTTGATTGGAGCACTATTTTAACATGTGCCCGTAAAGGGAAACATTTGCCCGTTTAAAGGCGCACATTAAATAACCAGATAACCAGACAAGTGGCTGGTTAATGCTCCCGGGAGCTCACGGTTTCAATTTACTTTAAGCGCAATTAACCAGAGGTCAGACCTATAATTCATTAAAAAAGTGCCCCAATTGTGCTCTATAGATGCCCTGATTTGACATTATTTTAAATGATAGATGATAGGTTAAGAAGTTTGCGCATATAACCCAACAGGAGTACATTCATTCTTCATGTGCGCTAACCCAACATGAGTTATCTTATTAAGGCGCGTTACGTATTTATTAAATATAAAATATTGAAAAATATTATTAAATAATGTAAAAAATTATTATAAATGTTCTAAAAATAATACATAGAATATTTATGTATATATAATTTATATATATATAACTGTACCTATAATAATTGTTAATAATAATTATTAATATATTTTACAATATTTCATATTTAATATTTCAATAACATGCCTTAAGGTAACTAATTCTTCATGTGCATTAACCCGACTCCGTGTTAGACCTACATTGTAAAACCTGAAGCGTTTTAAGCATATTCTACATTATAGCAATAGATATATAGATATATACAGACATATTCATTTAAAATAAAAATAACATTTTCCTGTATGTGAAGAACATTGGAATGTGAAATGTTTACAGTAAATACACAGTAAAACACACTATATATATAGTAGTACTTTGCAGTCAAATATATATCATATACCTTTGAACCCTTATAACTTTTTTTAAATTAATATTTACATGATTATTTTTTATCAAATAGTGTGTATATGAGTATAACAATTTCTTTTTCTTTTAATGTATTTATATTGTGTTTGATGATTTTTTTTTTCATCCCTGACCCTTTACGCAAGGTCATTCTAACGCACTTTAGCAAACTCTTTCAATTTGTAATATGTTTGTGCCCCTCTTGTAATCTAGCCCTTTGTGTCACAAAAGACTGATAATGGGACCTCACTCTAACATAATCAGAAGCTTAGCATCATCTTGACCCTTACAGGATAACCATCTATTCAGATTGTGCTTCCGTTTAGAGCACTGGGTGCAAATATGTTGCGCAGGATGCAATTTCTGCGTGACATGAAATTTCAACCCTGTGAAACGTATTCCTTCAGACAATCTTCTACTGTCAAAATGGGGACACTTGTCGATAATTTTAGACGCTTCAAAGTTCACTGTAAGTGGCAACAAAGATGGGTTTACCTGATTTAAAATTCAGTCTTTTCACTTCTACATGAGACAATAATTTTCCACTATTCGTCCTATTGACCTCATACTGAGTCCTTTCAATGATCGTTAAAGGGTAACCTCTCAACTTAATTTGTTCTTTCGTAGCGCAGATTTAACTTACAGAATCTTCATCTTTTTTACAATCTTTTGATGTGAATAAACTGACCTTTTGTAATCCCAAAGCCCATGTGCCTATGGTGACAGCTTCTATATGTGTAATCAGTAATAGTTTGTTTTATAAAATGTAGTGATCATTTTATGTAAACATTTCATTCCATCAAATTCAAAAACATTCTGAAACTGTCATGGGATTTTGACACTACACACCACATTAGCAAAAACTTGTCCAATAAATTTGCTGGAACATGAGTTTAAATTACATTTAAAGTCTTTATTTGAATATAAACTCCTGAAAATAAAATATTTTATGTATTCAAGATTTACCATCTTTATAGATTATCAAGGATGTTAAAGGAACAGTAAAATCAAAATTAAACTTTCATGATTTAGATAGACCATACAATTTTAAATAACTTACCAAATTACTTCTGTTATCAAATTCGCTTTGTTCTCTTGGTATCGTTTTATTAAAGAGTAAAACAAGGTAGGCTCTTAAGAGCTCAGGAGTGTGCATGTGTCTTTAATACTCTATGGCAGCAGTGTTTTGCAACATTGTAGAACAAAGCTACAAATAATGTTGCAAAACACTGCTACCATAGAGTACTAAAGACACGTGCACACTCCTGAGCTCTTATGAGCCTACTTAGTTTTAATCTTCAATAAAAGATACTAAGCGAACAACACAAATTTGATAACAGAAGTAAAATGGAAAGTTGTTTAAAATTACATGCTCTATCTGACTCATGAAAGATTCATTTTGTCTTTACTGTCCCTTTAAACACCTAATTATCTTCAACAATTTCGCTGAAGGTAAAATGTCTAACTTCTTTTTATGTCAGTTTGTTATACTGTATAGTTTATATACTGTGCCCCAAAAAACAGCACTGTTTGCTCTATGTTGAAAGATCTGAAAAACTTTATTTACTAAACATCTGACTCCAATAAAGAAATAATTACAGATAAGCATGGGATGTACTAAGTGTGTTTATACCTAACAATGATCCAGTACAATTCTTAAAGGGACAATGAACCCAAATTTTTTTTTCTTTCTTGATTCAGATAGAGCATGCAATTTTAAGCAACTTTCTAATTTACTCCTATTGTCAAATTTTCCTTATTCTCTTGGTACCTTTATTTGAAAAGCAAGAATGTATGTTTAGATGCCGGCCCATTTTTGGCAAACAACCTGGGTTGTTCTTGCTGATTGGTGGATAAATTCACCAACCAATAAACAAGTGTTGTCCAGGGTCTGAACCAAAAAAATTGCTTAGATGCCTTCTTTTTCAAATAAAGATAGCAAGAGAATGAAGAAAAATTAATAATAGGAGTAAATCAGAAAGTTGGTTAAAATTGCATGCTCTATATGAATCACAAACGGAAAAATTGGGTTCAGTGTCCTTTCAAAAGAGCAATAACCAGCTAGTTCCCAGTAATGCATTGAGGCTTCTGAACTTACTTATGATTTTACAAAATAAGGATATCAAGAAAACAAATTAAATGTGAAACGTCTCTTAAAATTATATGCTCTGGGGTGGACGGAGTTAGACCACAAGCTGAGCGGACGTGCTTCTTAACAGCTCTGTTGCTGACTAAACTGCTACATACTGCTACATAGGACTCCTCGTTGGCACTGCAACTGACGCGGCACTCTACCACAACAGCCAGCAATATGTTAGGGGGTATGCAGACTGTTCCGAGGGTTGTAGACCCTTAACTCACACTCCGGAGCTGAACCTGACTAGAGGGCCCACCCACCATTATGGGTGCAGTGCGGCGGGGAAAATTACCTAAGCTCCCTACAAGCATCTCAAAGAGCACTCTGATCATAATGTTGGCTGACAGCCATCTGCAAAATCACGGTGGGACGGAGGTAAGCAGTGAGGTGTATCTCCTTGTTCGCACTTTTCATCTGTTGTTCTCCAGCCTCACTATTTACGCTGAGACGATCCATAGCCTCAAAACTGCACACATCAGTGAAGTCTCAGCTCTCAGACCCTCTCAGACCCTCTCTGTGGCACTTCCGCTCATAAGTCTCTTAAGATAATATCCTAAAGGACTTTGTGCCTTGGAGCCCTATTACACCCTGATACCTACAGTGAAGAACTGTTTTTTTATACACCAGGGCTCACACATTAATTATGGCATCCTAGAATATTAGTGGCTTCCCCCACTGGCGGGGATACTGTGTTTCTGAAGCCTGAACCTGTCAATCAATACAGACCTACCCTTGAGTAATTATTTACTCACTACTTCAGTGGCCTCACTTTTTTCATTATTGGCTATTTGGCTACTGCAACCTGAAACAATAGCCTTATAGGATCACTGACTGGTCAATATGTCGCAGCACTCCAAAAAGAAATTAAAACCTAACCTCAAGGCTAAGAGGACAATTTTCAATCACAGACTGAACTGGATCCACAGGGGTCTGAGGAGGAGGGACTAGTTTCCCCTTCTCTTAGTGGAGATAGCCAGAGCTCACGCCACTGGTCGTTTGACCATTCTGAGGAAGATTCATCTGCCGCTATACACATACCTGCCGACTCTATTAAGCAGCTTTTTGATAAACACCACAGTTTTTTTAATAAGAGATTTGACAAACTGGAGAAATAATTAGCTGATTTAAAGAGAGACATCTTGCATTAGTGAGCGCACCGACACCCTAGAAAAGAAACAGAAGACCTAACAGTCGATCATGCTCATTGGGCCAACTATACACAAAATCTAGCTAACTAGGTGGTAGTTCTGGAAGCTAAATTGGCTGATGTTGAGGACTGCTCAACGCGAAGTAATGTCCATATCAGGGGCATCCCTGAGTCAGTCCCTCCTCAGGAACATGAAAGATTTGCAATATCCTTGTTTCAGGCCCTGGTTGGCCATTCACAGGGCGATGAGAATTGTATCGACCGCATACACCGTATAGCCAGACCCAAGAACTTACCTCTGGACAAGTCTAGAGACACCATTGCCTGTCTTCACTACTACTCATATGAAGAGAAGCTGCTACATGAGTCCATGCGATCCCAGGCCTTTCAGGGGGAGTTAGCTGGTATACAGATGTTCTCAGACTTCTCAGTATACACCCTCCTCCAAAGAATCTTTAGGGAAATAACAATGGAGTTAAGGAACCTAGGTATTTGTTATTGCTGGGGCTTTCCAGCCAAGCTCTTCATTAATAAAGATGGAGTCCAACACATCATCTCCAACCCACAGTAGGCCAAAGATTTCTTCCAGGAGTGGTGCAGACCGTCTCCTCCCCAAAATGTCCCCCCCCCCAGGTCTGCGGGGAATATTAGAGCTGCTTCTCAAGAGTGGAAGCCAAATAGGCCCAGACCTAGCCCCACTATTAGACAACCTAATTGATGGACCCTTCTCATTCTTTAGGTCTGCATGCTAAGCTCTGCCAAAAATGGTCAAACAGACTGGTAACATATGATGCTTGGATCTTTATGCAGAACTTTCTTTTAACAGTTTCTTGTATATCAAGTTTTGTTAATGTTCATATGTTATGTTAAGGGTGTGTACTCTTTTTTTCTCCCTCTGTATTTTACTGGTTTAGTTGACATGTTGAGTTGCTATTAAGGGAGGACTGCTACTGAAAAGTTTTTTTTGTGTCTCCTTTGAAACCATCCCTTCCTTATCCTGTCAGACCTACCCTTTACCCCATGTCCCATCCTCTTCCTCTTCATCCCCTTCCCTCCCCTAGCCACTTTTTTTTTTCTTCTTTCTCCTCCCCTCATGTACATGTAAACAGTAATGGAATAGCTAGTAATATGTTTAGATCTACAAATCTACTACTGCTTTGTGTCATGATTGCTTTATTTTAATTATGTATACCACTCCATGTTGGCAAAAATGCTAGGCCTCAAAAGTGTTTTTGCTCAATAGTACGATATAACCAAGTCCCCCCTTTTTATATTTTTTTCTCATGAACGGATGTGTGTGCTAGAAGATATAGACACACCTATAGGCGCTCTGCTAGATGTCTCATGTATTTACTTAAGCTGTTTCAGTGTTAGTATGTTATTTTTTCCTTTTGAAATGACCTATTATGCCACTTGGTAAAGAAAGGTTATCACTTTATATGTTTTTATGCTTGAAACCTCAGAAATGTAACTACCTTAAATTTATGGTAAAGTTTAAACTGTTTTCACCAAGTATAACTGTACCTGTAAAGTCATCACAACTATTATGGTTTCTCCTACACACCTTCAGAGTTCCCTCTTATTTCCTGCACCGACGCCTTTCTCCCTCTCCCAAATCCTTCATTCCATATACCTGTACATTCAGTTCTCTCGCTCGTATCCGGGCTTCACAACCTAGACTAGCTCTACAGTTACTGACATATGGCAGTGTTGCCGCCAGTGGGGACCCTTATCCTACCCCTGGTACTTATTGTTACTCTACCCCCAATTTTAACCCACTCTGCATCTGTGTTGGTCAATTCCCACCCAGCGCTCCACTCTGCAGAGAAGCTTGGCCTCACTCTGCTCACATTTTTTTTTAATCTTATCTACTCAGTTTTATATAATTGGTCTTTGTCAAGGTGGAAGAGAGGAGATTGAGGTGTTTACAATTTGACCCTACCGGACTTCACTCTTCTTCACTCACCCTCTCTCGTCTTTTCTGTCCTCTCTTTTCTTTTGCCCCCTGCCCATTTGCTCCATTTCCCTCCTCTCCCCCCCCCCCCACTTTTTTATCTCTTCCCTCAGAGGTTCAGAAAAACCTCTATTATATGAAACAAAAATATTACCATAAGGATAATAAACCCAACAGACAGATTGTTGGCCACCAAACTTCGGCAGCGTGCCCAACTGAACAGGATCGGGATGATCAAAGACAATGGACGGGTCTTTTACTCACCTAAAGACATAGGGAAATCTTTTTCCAGGTATTATCAACAACTATATGACATAGCCAGATAAAAGTACTTCTACTCATAACAAAAGGAAATTTTTTGCTTCCCTACATCTTCCCCATGTACCAAATGAGTCCAAGGACTGTCTAACCACCCCCATTCAGCTTCAGGAAGTTAAAGATACGATCAAGAACCTAAAGCTCCACAAATCTCGAAACCCTGATGGATACTAAGCTGTGTTCTATAAGAAACTCTTTCCAGAGCTAGGGGGGCAATTAGTAAAGGTGTTTAAATCAGCTCAGAAATGTAGCCATTTTCCAAATGAATACTTGGAAGCCAAGATTATCACCATCCCTAAACCGGGAAAGGACCCAATGCTAAGTTATCGCCCCATTTCCTTAATAAGTATTGAGGTTAAAATCTTTGCCAAGATTTTGGCCAATAGATTGGCATCTGTTCTACCTGAAATTTTTCATTGGGATCATGTAGGCTACATGCCCAATAGACAAGGCTCAGATAATACTAGGCATTTGATAAATATTTTTGTGGTATCCGCGACCGTGGAGACCCCTTTGGTCACCCTGTCCTTAGACACCGAGAAGGCCTTTGACAGGGTGAGATGGGCCTATATGTGGAAAACTATGAGAGCCTTTGGCCTTCCAGAAGGCTTTATCACTGTGGTATCTGCTTTGTACTCCAGTCCCTTTGCCACAGTGAGGGGGGTAGGATTTGCTTTTGACCACTTTATATTAGGAATGGGACAAGACAGGATTGCCCTCTTTCTCCCTTGCTGTTCACACTAGTTATAGAGCCACTCACGGAAAGAATTCGGCAGCACCCTGACATATCAGGATTACTCTTATATGACACACCCCTAGCACTCTTCGCTGATGACCTAACAATATTTATAACTGACACTAAGGGCTCCATGTACTAAGCCGTCAATTCATCCGTCATTTTAGACGCAGCTAAACTCGCCGTTACTCGCCGCGGGCGAAATGGTGTCCGCTGTAGCTATGTACTAATAATCCCACAATAAATAGACACGTCTAGCCCGCCGCGAGCAGTGGCGGAATATTGATAAATTTGACGATAAATTCAAACTCACTTTTGATTCTTCAACACAAAAGTTTTTCTCAGTTATTAATCATGACAAAACAAAAAATGAAATCAAATTACATATTTACGGTATAAAAAATCTACTTGCTCCATTAACATTCCCAAAGTTGCCCTAATTTTAGAAATTTTTTGTTTAACATGATCTTCTAGACAACTCTGAGTACTTTTGTCTGCAGTCTCAATAGTTGATGTTGAAGATAAATCTGTAGAAAAATAAATGAAAAGCAAATTTTAATTCAATTGTCATATACATATTCAATGTATGATAGGGTTTTTCATCACAAATATTACCTCCTGATGTGCTGTTATCTACGTTATCTACTATATTAGCTTCTACACTTATGTCCACTCCTTTAAAGCTTTCATCTGAGCCAACTCCTATTTGAAATATACAATATATGTATTAGTTAAAACTTGTATTTTCTTAGATTTAAGATTACTGAGTATGAAACATACCTTTATCTACCATCATTGTTGGTAAAACTTATATCCTTGGTTGAGTATCATCTGAAGTCAATGCTTCAAATATTGTCACACTATCAGGATTTTGAAATTCTTCCATTTCCATACTAGTTTCCATTTCTTCCATGGTAATATCTATGAACGAAATTACAAAGATAAAGATAGAAAACTATTAAATCAAAAACCTTGTATATATTATTTAAAACAATAATAATAATAATCATTAAAAGGGACATAGAAACCAATTTCTAAGTTTCATGATTCAGATAGTGCATGCAATTTAAATAAACTTTCTATTTTACTTCATTCTTTTTGTATCTTTATTTGAAAAGCAAGAATCTAAGTTTAGATGCCAGCCCATTTTTGGTGAACCAACTGTGTTGTACTTGCTAATTGGACAGAACCAATCAAAGAGTGCTGTCCATGGTGCTCAACCAAAAGTTGGCTGGCTCCTTAGCTTAGATGCCCTCTTTTTCAAATAAAGATAGAAAGTTAATGAGGAAAAAAATGATAATAGAAGTAAATTAGCAACTTGATTAATATTGCATCATGCTAAAACTTTTTAAGCCAAAACCTAAAATATATGATTTAAAATTTAAATAATAAGTCATTAACTGTCTGTGTCTCTTTATGACAAATTTCATATGGATTTGGAGATAATTCAATATCCAATAGTGTTATTGGCAAAGGTGGAGAAAGAGCTTCACTTCTGGGTGTTTGCACCAACATTGACCTTAAGTAGCGTGGTGGGTGTGCACACTTCATTCTCCTACTTCTCATATCTATAAACATATATATAATAAAAAAATTTAATAAAAAAATTTTAATTAATTATTCCAAGTAATTTTTTGTTTTCAAAACATTCAGTTCTGCATGCTTACTTTTCTAACATGTTTCAATGTTATATAGTAATATATTTATATTTTATTCTACTAACTCAGTTCTGCATGTTTCAATGGTATATACTAATATAGTTATATTTTACTCTACTAACTCATTTTTGTATGCTAAGTTTTCTAACCTTTTAAGTGTATATAGTAATATAGTTCAATTTTAATCTACTAACTCAGTTCTGCATGCTTACTTTTGTAACTTTTTGCAATTGTATATACTAATATAGTCAAAGTAACACTCAGGAAATATTATTTTCCTGGATTCGTCAATGATGACGCAGTTCAAAAATAAACCCTTTTTTTATATTATTAAAAATTATTTCATATATAATTTTGAAACTTACATGTCCTTATCAATCTTCGAATCGATTTATAGTACTTTGGTTCTCTTCTCTTCAAATCACTATATTTTCTAAGACACTGTCGTCTTGTTCTTTTAATTTTTGAAATACGATGCATTCTTCTCAGCATCTCGTATATAATTTTGTCTCTGCATTCCTGTCTCACTCCCCTCACACCACCAATCCGTTTAGGGAAATATTTATCCATGGCATAAACTAATATCACCAATTCTCCAGCACCAAAAGGTTCAGGACGCGACATGTTAGACGATGACGTGATTAATCGTTATGTCAATCATTAGCGCATTGATATAGATATGTATCCCCGAAAAATAGAGAAAAATATAATGTATATGTAGATTAATGTATTTTATGAAGGTTTGTAAATATCGATGTTGATAGTTATTACAAATGATATTTGGTTTCTATACATTTTCTTTGTTTCAGATGTGTTGATATGTATTAACATTTATACTTTGGTTTACAATAGTTATTGTTTCTAAACATTTTATTTGTTTCAGATGTGTTTTTATGTATTAAAATTTAATTTGGTTTACAATTTTTATTTTGTTTATAAACATTTAATTTTTTTAAGATGTGTTTATATGTATTAAAATGTGTTATTTTGTTTCTAAACATTTTCGTTGTTTCATATGTGTTTATATGTATTAGAATTTATTTTGGTTTACAATTGTTATTTGGTTTCTAAACATTTCCTTTTTTTTCAGATGTGTTTATATGTATAACAAGTTACTTTGGTTTACAATTGTTAATATATAATGTTTAAAGATTATAATTTTGTAATACAATAATTTATTTTGCCATTATTTTCTATATGCCACTATTCTTTTAACAAATCTTGAATGCAAAAATATATTATAAAGGTTAAGAAAATAAGTGCTAAGAGTAAGCCCTTAAGGTATTTATTTGAATATGGGAAAACCTAGTAGCTGTTAAAAATAGAGGTTAGAATAAAACAAATAAAATTAGCAAGTCTTTTTTAACTCAAAAATCCAATCTGATAACATAAAGCACTGTTGAATATACTGTCGCTTGTTACAGCTACAATTCAATGACACAATACAATGAATTAGCATCAGCTATGGAGGGATTACATTACAATAATCACATATGTAAAAGAGTGAGAGCAGCTGTAGACACTAGTGTGATGTCACAAAGACAATGTATTACCTATAATATATTGTCTGTAATAACTTTGATCATAAACTTTATTTATTTGAAACCTTTGATAATTGAAGAGCAACAACTGTTATGTATTTAACTGTTTATCATGAGTGATTTTTAATAACCTTAACTCTTAAAAAAAAATGGAGACAAGTTAATAAAGAAAGTTTTTTATTGATCAACTGAAACTTTAATCCTCAAACACAAAATATTGTTCTGAAACCATGTCCCTTGTTGCATTTCCACGCCTATTAGCTTGTTCTACACATATTTCTTCTGGTAAATCATCAGCATCTATTGGATCTTCATCTTCTAATGGACAGCCTCTTTTAATTGCAATATTGTGCAGTATGCAGCAAACCAATATAATTTTGGCAACTTTCTCTGGTGCATACTGCATAGCACCACCAGAACGATCAAGACATCGAAACCGCATTTTCAAAAGACCGAAAGTCCTCTCAATAATCCCCCTGGTAGATCGGTGAGCTTCATTGAAACGTACTTGACTTCTGGTCTGTGGGTTGTTATAGGGAGTCAACAGCCATTCTGTACATGAGTACCCTCCATCTCCTAATAGAAGATATAATAAATATAAATATTAATATAAGAATAATTATAAAGATTCAGAACTATACAATACAATTAAACTATACAGATTACAGTCGACAAATTGGGCGCAATTTTGGTACATTGAAATGAGAGACATATTAGACGCCAGTTATGCTTACCTAGAAGCCATCCGTCAGGCATATTTCCGTCCTCGAACTTCCGGTATAACCCAGTCTGCCTTAAAATGTAAGAATCATGACAGGAGCCAGGAAAGTTAGAACGGACACTGATAATCCTCATGTGGGGGTCACAGACCATCTGGACATTCAAGGAATGGAAATGCTTTCTATTCCTATAGATCTCCTCACAAGCTTGAAGTGGTCTTACAGCAACATGGGTACAGTCTATGGCACCTAGGACATTGGGCATTCCAGCCATCCTATAGAAATTTGACTTGATAGATTGCCATTCTTCAGGGGTAGATGGCAAACAAACATATCGATGAAAAATAACCATCATAGCCCCTATTACTTTGGATAAGTGGCGTGAAAAAGCAGATTGACTCATTCCAATAATGACGCTAGAAACTGCCTGAAAGGAGCCTGTTGCAAAAAAATGCAATGCCGCTAATAGTTTGAGAAGTCCCGGAATAGCTTGTGAACGAGCAGTCATCGGCTCCAAATGATCTTCAATCTCTCGATACAGGTGTAATATCGATTCACGATCAAGCCGGAATCTTTGTATGATCTCTCGGTCAGAAAGGCCGTGCAAACCAACCCGTGGAAGGAATACACGGGGGACTCGAACTCTCCTTCTTCTAACCAATCGATTAGCTACATTTCCAGTATTCTGTCTTCTAGCCCGGATTTGCATCAAACGGAGAATAAACAAAAACAGAATTCTCTCCATAGCTGCTGAAATGAACAATGTAAGTACAATGCTGATATTACTGCCTTTTATATATGTCTAGACTGGCGTCTAGAGTGACTTTCCTATTGTTTTGTACCTTGCCCGCCACCTAAAAGGTGGCGAGGCAAAAATAACGAGGTGGGAGCGGAAATTGACGCGAGCGGACAAATAGATTTTTTAGTACATTCGTTTTTGGCGAGTTGGTGGTCAAATGTGTCTAATTACAGTAAAAAATGGAGAGGTAGCGAGGTATGGCGGATAAGTACGCTCGCAATTTTAAAGATGCGAGTTTTTACATAATTGACGGCTTTGTACATATCAGTTTGCGAGTTTGGACGCGAGATTTGTTGCGGGTAGCTCGCTGACTGCTTAGTACATGGAGCCCTAAGAGTTTGATTCCAGTACTATTTTATACCCGAAAAGAATTTGGAAATTGCTCCTATAAAATTATTTATGCTAAAACAGAGGCGTATGCAATTGGTCTACCCCCCACTGACGTCCAAGAACTCGCCAGACTTTATCCCTTTAACTGGTCTACTACTGGTCTTAGACACCTAGGGGTCTTCCTTTTTTTTTTTTTTTTAAATCTTTTATTTATCCTCAAGCACAGAATACATTTCAGTAACACATATTTGTCACACTTACACAAAATTCTTTGTAGACCATGCAGGTAACACAAAACCAAAAAACATGTTTTCCATTTGTATCTTATTTATAACATTAGGCAAAACCTCCTCTGCTAACTAAAAGAGACAAAAATGGTAATTAAATCCTGCACTAATCATAATTACTGTATAGTGACAACATAAAATATCATGACATTCTCAGCTTAATATTAAATTCTCCAATCATAAACTTCCATTGTCATACTATTGTGCGTTTATTTCTTATTTACCTAAAAAATAATAAAATAACAAAAACTACAAAAAACTACAAAAAAAAAAAAAAAAAAAAAAAAAAAGGGAAAGGTCGGAGGAAGAAAGAAAGGACAGGAAGGAAGGGGACTCCTAAATCTCCATCTCCACCAGATTTTAAATGTCCAAACATAGATAATTTATTAGTACCAGTCTACTGGGAATATGTTCCTGAGAATCAATGTACCAAAAAAATCTGATTTATGAAAGCACTTTGTTAGTGAATATTGTAAATTATATGGTTGGTCCAATATTACAAGAAGCCATTTATCAAAAAAACATTGAATCTGATTTGAAGATAAAGTCTTTCACTATTTAGTTGTTCAAACATAATTTGCGAATAAACTTCCTGTTTAAATAACTTAAATGAGGGAGCATTCTTATTTTTCCAGCTTCGAAAAATTAAATTACGACCTAATAAGATTAATGTATCAATCGTCTTAGAGAATTTTATGGTAATCTCCTTAGTTAGGAAGAAAACTTGAAATACATCTATTAAAAAATTCTCCTGAGAGATTTTGGACCACCAAAAAAATACCTTAAACCAAAATTGCTTAATTTTAGGGCAAAACCATAGACAGTGCAGGAGGTCAGCATCAGCCTGTTTACATTTAAAACATTCCCCTGTATTGTTGCCTGTCCACTTAGCTAACATTTTTGGTGTAATATACACCTTGTTAATTAATTTTATGTGTGATTCGTTCCAAGATGTAGGAATTTTAGCCTCTTTTAGATTTGATCTTTTCTAATGTTATTTCTTGAAAATAAGGCCTCCAGACATTAGTTAACATTTCTAAGCCTAGCTGCCCTTGTTTCGACATTAAAATATTATAAGTTAACGAAATGGTATGGATACTATTTTTATGTAGGATGATATAATCTTTAAGTACACCGAATTCTTTGTAGTCTTGAGGGGTCTTCCTAATCTAATTGGAGTTTCTCTGAGGTTTCTTTGTACCTATTTGTCTCACTGTCTACCTATCACAATCCCAAATCGATATCTTGACAAGTTTCAATCCATCTTTAAATCTTATATCTGGGCAAGGAAACCACTTAGGGCTTCCTTGGAACTCCTACAAATGCCAATATGATGTGGAGGATTGTTGATCCAAAATGTCCATTACTATTATAAGGCAACTATGCTATCACATATAGTTCTGTGGGGTTTTGAGGAAGATCAGTCTAGATGGCATCTGATTGAACAGGCCTCACTTCCATGCGGGGTCAGGCTCTCTAACCTGATATGGATTCCAGATCATGCGCTGGTACTCATCGGCCTTAATAATAAGATAATATTGGCTTGCTTACAAAGGTGGAAACACCTTAGACATGAACAATTAATTGCTCCCCATCCATATCCAATCCATTACATTTTGGCTGTTCTGTTTTGCTTACCTAACTCACACCCATGATGGTGGGAAAATTGTGGCCCACTTCATGTCAGAGATCTTTATCATAGAGATAAGCTGATGACACGGGCACAGACATTGGAGAGACTAGAGATTCCTAAAAAGATGCACTTTGGATGCCTACGGTTACATTCGCTGATGGCCTCTTGGGGGTTTCCAGTTTGTGGCTTGAAGAAGCCGGCTCTTTGGGAGCAGCGGTGGCTGTCTAGCAAACACCCACACAAGTTCCTCTCCTTTCACTATCAAACTATTCTTAATTCCCCAGCTTACAGTAAAACCCGGCAGGCGAAGGAGTGGGAGAGAGAATGGGAATGAGAGTTTGAAGATATTGACTGGCTTATGCTATTCATTGCACAAAAACTGCCATTCACTGTGCAACGCTTTATGAGCTTTATCTGAAGCTTCTCATAAGATGGCATATGGTCCCTTCCAAGATTAAAAAAATCTTCCCCATGCGATCTAAGCTATGTTGGAGGGGATGCAGTACAATTGGTTCACAACTACATACTTAGTGGGCTTGCCCCTGCTACAGACTCTTTGGGATAAAGTCTCACATAATCTGAGAGATTTGGGGTTACTACAATCCTTACCTGCCCTTATGGCACTTCTACATATAGGTCTAGGGGGGCTCCCCAAAGCAACCAAATACTTGATTATTTATGTTCTGCTGGCAACTAAACTGGTGATTGCACGTATGTGGCTAAAACAAGCTGCACCATCTTGGACTCAGGGTGGTTGATATTATCCAATTTATTCATAAAATGGAAGAGTATTGCCTAAGTGTAGATGGCCAATCAGCATTACATGCTGTTATCTGGGTGATGTGGGATGATTGGGAGTCTTTGCTTAATAAGCCTAACAAGTAAGACCCAAAAAGGGCTTAGCAGATGGGAGGAAAAGATATCATAAATTGATGACACATATACTCACCTATTATGACCTCTTATACACTACTCCCCTCTTTTAGTCCCCTTGCCTCTGGAACCCTTAAGTGAAAGTAAAGTTACCTGGTTTGCGATCCTCAGTAGCAGTCTTTGGGCATAAATAATATGACTTTCATTCATCGTTTTTTTTTTAAATGTAGCTGGAATCAAAGTTATCGCCTTATTTACAAAACTTTATAAACTATCCAAATTCAACCCGTAAATAAATAAAAAAATTCACTCCGGGTCACGTGTTGTCAAAAGCCAATTGAAAATCTGGCCGTTAGGTGGCCGTGAAACCAGGTCACCCGCCTACTTATTAATCTACGCATGCACAAATGTTTTGGCCAGACACTAATATATCAGGAGCGCGCTCCTGTTTCTCTGGGCACAAACAGTTTTGCCGTGAAGCGAATGCGCAGTAGACGGAGCCGTACGGGATTTGCACATGTGCAATACAAGGCCATACACTAAGATATCAGGCGCACACTCCTGTTTCTCTGGGCACAAACAGTTTTGTCAATAAGCGCAGGCGCAGTAGATGGAGCCGTACCGGATTAGCGCATGCGCAATACAAATAGCCACTGTGAATGCGCTTTGGAGCTACATATAGAGCGGGTTGGGACCACTCTATATGTCAGAACCCAGAAATATAAGAAGTAGAGGATGGGAGGAGTTGGAATAAATACGGTAGGAAATTAGATTTTTAATAAAACTTCGAATTATTGATACATTTATGAAAATAAAGTTAGCGATCATAATATACTAAGGTAGTAGAAAAAATTAATGTGTTCGAAGGGGACCAACTTTACTTTCACTTTATGATGTGCACTTACCCCCCCACACTTTTTTCTCCCCCAATTTTTTCCTAACTCTTCCTCTTTTCTCCATGATCACCTCTCTTCCTCAAGACATGGTATACCCCTTGAGTAGATAACTTGCAATTTGAAAACTGCTTACGACACTAATCTCTCCTGATAGTGATATGCTGCCCAATACACTATATCACTACTCTTTCATTTTTATCTTGTTTCTTTTAAATTGTTTTGCCTCTTTTAATTCTATTTTGGAGAATCAGCGTAAACATTCCTATTACAATTGCCCCTTTTCACAGCTAAATTTATACACTTAGTTTGCAATACTCGCACAGCCCATGTACATACTGAGGAGTCTCATTTACCTAAGCATCTCCCTTGGCCCTACACCTGGTTTCCAACCTGTGTAACCCTTAACTGTTCAGCCCTTTAGCTGACACTCATATAGTAACACAGATATGGGTTAGGAGTTACATCGTCTATGGTTGTACATATTTTGTTTATTCTGCATGTTTAAAGGATAATATTGAGAAGAAATATAATTTGAGAGACACTGCTTTATCATAGACAATTTTGAGTATTATATGTGCCCTTGGCATCTAGTTTATATTGACTTATGCTGTGGGCGCTACGTTATTGTTCAACACAGGGATTCACCCCTTGCAAGACTTCTAGGTTCATCCCATGTTTGTCGATAAGAACCATGTATAACTTGCTCTTACTCTCACGTGTGCCTTTTATTAACCTTACAGGAACTCAGGATTGTAAAAAATATTTTTGATGGCCACTTAACAATTATCTGCAAGGCCTCAGACTTGACTTGAAAGGCCTTTAAAAATATAAATTACAACTAAAAAAACAAATATTAAAAAAAATTAAAAAAAATCTAAGTTTATCAAAATGAATTAAAACTAAAATCACAAAAAATAAAAACCAATTATCAAAAATAAAAACAATTACACCTAATTTAATAGCCCTATAAAAATACCCCCCCCCCCCCCCGAGATGGATAACAAAGGATAAAGCCTAAACTAAACTACCAATAGTCCTTAAAATGGCCTTTTGCGGGGCATTGCCCAAAAAAAAATCAGCTCTTTTACCTGTAAAAAAATACAAACAACCCCCCAACAGTAAAACCCACCACCCACACAACCAACCCCCCAAATAAAATACTAACTAAAAAAACATAAGCTCCCATTTGGATGGGTATTTATCTCTATTGCAGGCCCAAACCCTAATCTAAAAAATAAACCCACCCAATACATCCTTAAAAAAATCCTAACACTAACCCCCAAATATTCACTTACCAGGAGAAGTCTTTATCCAAGCAGCAAAATGTCCTCAACGAAGCCTGCAAAAGTTGTCCTCCAGACGAGCAGAAGTCTTCATCCAGACGGCATCTTCTATCTTCATCCTTCCAGCGTGGAGCTGGTCCATCTTCAAGACATCCGACGCGGAGTATCCTCTTCAAAAAACGGCTTCTTCGTTAATGAATATCTCTTTAAGCGATGTCATCCAAGATGGCGTCCCTTAGATTCTGATTGGCTGATCGAATTCTATCAGACACTCGGAATTAAGGTAGATAAAATCATATTGACTGATTGGATCAGCCAATAGGATTGAGCTTGAATTCCATTGGCTGATTGGAACAGCCAATAGAATGCAAGCTCAATCCTATTGGCTGATTTGATCAGACAATAGGATTGAAGTTTGATGAGCCAATAGGATTTTTTCTACCTTAAATCCGGAATTAAGGTAGAAAAAATCCTATTGGCTGATTGGATCAGTCAATAGGATTGAGCTCGCATTCCATTGGCTGATTGGAACAGCCAATAGAATGCGAGCTCAATAGGATTTTTTCTACCTTAATTCCGATTGGCTGATAGAATTCTATCAGCCAATCGGAATCTAAGGGACGCCATCTTGGATGATGTCACTTAAAGACATATTCATTATGAAGAAGCCTTCGTTTGAAGAGGATGCTCCGCGTCGGATGTCTTGAAGGTGGACCCACTCCGCGCCGGAAGGATTAAGATAGAAGATGCCGTCTCGATGAAGACTTCTGCCCGTCTGGAGGACCACTTCTGCCTATCTGGAGGACCACTTCTGCCGGTTTCATTGAGGACATCTTGCCGGTTGGATGAAGACTTCTTCCTGTAAGTGAATCTTTGGGGGTTAGTGTTAGGATTTTTTAAGGGTGTATTGGGTGGGTTTATTTTTTAGGTTAGGGCTTTGAGCCTGCAATAGTACTAAATACACCTTTTAAGGGCAATGTCCATCCAAATACCCTTTTCAGGGCAATGGGGAGCTTACATTTTTTAGTTAGTATTTTATTTGGGGGGTTGGTTGTGTGGGTGCTGGGTTTTACTGTTGGGAGGGTGTTTGTTTGTTTTTTTTACTTATTTAATGTAGGTAGTTTATTTAATTATAGTGTAGTGTTAGGTGTTAGTGTAACTTAGGTTAGGTTTTATTTTACAGGTAAATTTGTATTTATTTTAGCTAGGTAGTTATTAAATAGTTAATAACTATTTAGTAACTATTCTACCTAGTTAAAATAAATTCAAACTTGCCTGTAAAATAAAAATAAACCCTAAGATAGCTACAATGTAACTATTAGTTATATTGTAACTAGCTTAGGGTTTATTTTATAGGTAAGTATTTAGTTTTAAATAGGAATAATGTAGTTAATGATAGTAATTTTATTTAGATTTATTTAAATTATATTTAAATTAGGGGGTGTTAGGGAATGGTTAGACAGGTTTAGGGGTTAATAAATTTAATATAGTGGCGGCGACGTTGGGGGCGGCAGATTAGGGGTTAATAAGTGTAGGTAGATTGCGGCGACATTAGGGACGGCAGATTAGGGGTTAATAAATATAATGTAGGTGTCAGCGATGTTGAGAGCAGCAGATTAGGAGTTAATAAGTATAATGTAAGTGTTGGAGATGTTGAGGGGAGCAGATTAGGGGTTAATAAGTGTTTAGACTCGGGTTTCATGTTAGGGTGTTAGGTGTAAACATAAAATGTGTTTCCCCATAGGAATCAATGGGGCTGCGTTACTGAGATTTATGCTGCTTTTTGGCAGGTTTTAGACTTTTTCTCAGCCGGCTCTCCCCATTGATGTCTATGGGGAAATCGTGCACGAGCACGTACTACCAGCTCACCACTGACTTAAGCAGCGCTGGTATTGAAGTGCGGTATGGAGCTCAATTTTGTTCTACGCTCACTTCTTGCCTGTTAACGCCGGGTTTGTAAAAACCTGTAATACCAGCGCTACAGGTAAGTGAGCGGTGAGAAAAAAATGCTCGTTAGCACCGCACAGCTCCTAATGCAAAACTCGTAATCTAGCCGTCTGATTTTTTACATTTTTCATAGGATTTTTTTTATTTTAATTTTTAATTTTGATATTTTAATTGTAGTATTTTTTATTTTATTAGGTTAGTTATGTTAGGTTAATTTATAGTTTAATGTTAGGTTTATATTTATTTCACAGGTTTTTATTTATTTAAATAGAGTTATATTGTATATTATATACAAATATTAAATATATATTTGTTAGGTGTAGGGGTTAATAGTTTAATTTAGTGTTTTGTGACGGTTTAGGGGTTAATAGGTTTATTTAGTGGTGGAGATGTGGGAGGTCGGAGGTTTAGAGGTTAATAACTTTATTATAGTGGTGGCGATTTTGGGGAATGGCGGAATAAAAATAGCTTTAATATGGTGTTTGCGATGCGGGAGAGTGGCAGTTTAGGGGTTAATATGTAGTTTATGGGTGTTAGTGTACTTTGTAATACTTTAGTTATGAGTTTTGTGAAACATTTTTGTTAAAAAAAAAAATCCATAACTACTGCTTTCAGATGGCGGAATGGCTCATGTCGGTATAGGCTGTAACATAAGCTTTTAAGCCTGAACGCACATCCTGTAATACCGGTGCTATGGAAATCCCACTCAAAAAACGTCATTTTTTTGAGTGCGGGATTGTCATTGCGTTAGGGGCTAAACTGCTTGCGGTATAGCTATACAAACACGACTCCCAATAGCAGCGTTACTGCTTTTACACTGAAATTGCTATTTTTTCAGCGTTATAAGCCGCAACACAAAACTCATAATCTAGGTGATTTTATATTAAATTAAAGGATCTATATTTTTTTATGGAGAACAAAGGTTCACTTTAGTATTTCCCTACAACACTTCTTTAAGTGTAGGCATGGGAGTATGACTATATTTTGTCATTTAAATGTCAAAAATAAATTCTCATTGTCGTTTAAATGTTTCTAGAGAACAAATGTTAGCATCTAATTATTTAAACATATACTAATATATATGTAGGTTTGTTAAGCTGCAATGGTTTGATTATTAATTATGGTTTACATCATACTACATAGTACTGTAATTTCAATCATTATGCATAGACGGCTGGCATCAGATGATAATGTCAAAATATGTTTCTAATACACCATTTATTATCCCATTATATAAAAGGCAAAGTGTTTTTGTCCGAAGCTGTCATGCGCAGTAGAAACAGCACAAGGACAAACACATCTGGCCTTACCTGATATGCTGTTGTGGCGAAAGTGGGTGTAGCCGAGCGAAGCATGGGCGTGGCCGGGTGGGAGCGTGGACGTGACCGGATGAGATTGTGGGCATGGTCAGGCAGGAACTGGGGTGTGGTCGGGCCGTGGCCCAGCGCAGTCGGCCTGAGAGAGGGGAGAGAAATAGAAAGAGAGGGGCAGAGACAAAAAAAGATAGGAAAGAGCTAAAGAGAGGTGGAAGAGCAGAAGAGAGGGGAAAGTGCAAAAGAGAGGGGAGAGAGAGAGCAAAATAGAGTGGAAAAAGCAAAAGAGAAGGTGAAAGAGCAGAATAGAAGGAAGAGAGAGCAAAAGAGAAGGGAGAGAGAGCAAAATAGAGGGGGAGAGAGAGCAAAAGAGAGGGGGGAGAGAGAGCAATAGAGAGGGGGAGAGAGAGAAAAAGAGAGGGGGGAGAGAGAAAAAGAGAGAGGGGAGAGAGAGAAAAAGAGAGGGGGAGCTAGAGAAAAAGAGAGGGGGAGAGAGAGCAAAATAGAAGGGGGAGAGAGAGCAATAGAGAGGGGGAGAGAGAGAGCAAAAGAGTGGGATGGAGAGAGAGAGGAAAAGAGAGGGGGGAGAGAGGGGGAGAGAGACAGCAAAAGAGAGGGATGGAGAGAAAGAGCAAAAGAGAGAGATGGAGAGAAAGAGCAAAATAGAGGGATGGAGAGAGAGAGCAAAAAAAGGAGAGAGGGACAGAGCAAAAGAGAGGGGGGAGAGGGCGCAAAAGAGAGGGAGAGAGAGCGCAAAAGAGAGGGGGTAGAGAGAGAGCGCAAAAGAGAGGGGGAGAGAGTGCAAAAGAGAGGGGGAGACAGAGCGCAAAAGAGAGGGGGAGAGAGAGCATGCAAAAGAGGGGTAGGAGAGAGAGCGCAAAAGAGAGAGAGAACACAAAAGAGAGGGGGGGAGAGAGAGAGCGTAAAAGAAAGGGGGGAGAGAGAGCACAAAAGAGAGGGGGGAGAGAGATCAAAAGAGAGGGGAGAGAGAAAGTAAAAGAGAGGGGGAGAAAGGGAGCAAAAGAGAATGGGAGAGAGAGAGTGCAAAAGAGAGGGGGAGAGAGAGAGCGCAAAAGAGAGGGGGAGAGAGCACAAAAGAGAGAACGCAAAAGAGAGGGGGAGAGAGAGAGCGTAAAAGAGAGGGGGAGAGAGCATAAAAGAGAGCGGAAGAGAGAGCAAAAGAGAGGGGGAGAGAAAGCAATAGAGAGGGGTAGAGAGAGAAAAAGAAAGGGGGGAGAGAAAGAAAAAGAGAGGGGAAGAGAAAGCAAAGGAGAGAGGGGAGAGAGAAATAGAGAGGGGGAGAGAGAGAGTAAAAGAGCAGGATGTAAAGAGAGAGAGCAAAAGAGAGGGGAGAGAGACAGAGCAAAAGAGAGGGGGGAGAGAGATAGCAAAAGAGGGGGGAGAGAGAGTGCACAAGAGAGAGAACGCAAAGGAGAGGGGGAGAGAGCATAAAAGAAAGGGGGGGAGGGAGAGCAAAAGAGAGGGGGAGAGAGAACAAAAGAGAGGGGGGAGAGAAAGCAAAAGAGAGGGGGAGAGAGGGAGCAAAAGAGAGGGGGAGAGAGAGCGCAAAAGAGAGGGGGGAGAGAGAGCACAAAAGAGAGGGGGAGAGAGAGCACAAAAGAGAGGGGGAGAGAGAGCACGCAAAAGAGAGGGGGAGAGAGAGAGTGCAAAAGAGGGGGACGAGAGAGAAAGCGCAAAAGAGAGAACGTAAAAGAGAGGGGGGAGAGAGAGAGCATGAAAAAGAGGGGGTAGAGAGAGTGCAAAAAGAGAGGGGAAGAGAGAGCAAAAGAGAGGTGGGAGAGAAAGCAAAAGAGAGGGGAGAAAGGGAGCAAAAGACAGGGGGGATAGAGAGAGCAAAAGAGAGGTGGGAGAGAAAGCAAAAGAGAGGGGAGAAAGGGAGCAAAAGACAGGGGGGATAGAGAGAGCAAAAGAGAGGTGGAACGAGAGAGAGCACAAAAAAGAGGGGGAGAGAGCACAAAAGAGAGGGGGAGAGAGCGCAAAAGAGAGGGGGAGAGAGTGCAAAAGAGAGGGGAGAAAGAGCAAAAGAGATGGGAGAGAGAGAGCAAGGGGTGGGACCGCTGTACTGCAAAAAATGGCCCATGTGAACAGGCTTTAGGACTAGTTATTATTATATTTAGCTAGATTATATATATATGTTGAGGTAAAATGTGTGATCATGTATTCCTCTTCTCTAAATCCACTAAGTCTATTTGTTAAATATCACTCTATGGATGTGCAGTCACGGGGTTAATGTGGGAGTGTTTTTACTTCTGTACTTTGACCAATCACTGTGAAAGGTTGTATTTTTAAACTGACACCTATGAGTGGTTTGTGGGTCTATGATTAGGGCACCTGCCGAAACGCGTAAGTCCAGCTTATTTCCTGTGTACCCAATGCTGGTGTTTATGGATTTTATCCTTCTACAATAAAGTTTTAGATTGTAACCTTTCATGGACCCAGGATTTCCTCTTTTTTTCTACACACACACATGCATATACACACACCAACATACCCTTGTGCACCTACACACACATGCCCATACACACCAACATACCCATGTGCACCTACACACACACATGCACATACACACACCAACATACCCACGTGCACCTACACACACAGTGCTATGTGTTTCTGTAATGACTGGTATGAGCAAGGTAAAATATTAATATTTTTAATAAATATGTCTGAAGAGCTAAATACTGAGCATGTTTTGAATTGCATACCATCTCTGCAGCTCATAAATACCTGTAACCTGAATACATCTCATGGAGTTTTACTGCCTGCAGGAAGGAATTGTTAAAAAAGCAATATAGATGATTATTGTTTTACCCCATCTAGAAGCAGCTTGCAATGCTAATGTCCCTTTGATTCACCTCCCTCTAAGCAACACTTATTCAGAAGTGGCAGATTCCAGTTTCAGGGAAGGAAGAATTGTGAGCAATATAGATTCAGTCTTCTGTATGACATTCCTAGTAACATAATGCCAGGCTTAGGTGTCAGTGCCAATATACTCTTTTGTTTGCTAAACACGATTCCTTTTGAGATGTTTCTTTATTTACAATCATTTTCAAATGGTACTTACTATAAAAGCATTTCCGACACCAGACAGTAGTAAGACCAGGTGTTGCCCGTGCCTAGAAAAAGGGGTAAATGTGCAGCTGTTATCATAGGATCAAGATATCTCAAATCTTTTTTAGCATTTAAAAGACCATTTCATGCACAATTCAAATTTGAAAAGGAATAGCTCAGTGACTGCCAGCTCTCAGTAACAACTTGTAACAATTTTAAAGCCAGTAACGAAATATAAAATGTTATAATGGACTCCTTAAGGAAACACAATTGTTTAGATGTAGATTATTTGAAGAAAGCCCATTTTAAAACCACCTGTGCTTTGGGAAATATTGTGTGGGGGATGTGAACAAAATAAATATCATTTAAAATGAAAAGTACTAATGCAGTGCAGCACTATGGTATTTTTTTATATACTTTTTTAAGACATGTTTTTTTCAATGAAATGCTGGTTATGCACTAGAAGAAATATGATTTACAGTTATAAAGGGGAATACACTGCTAATATACTAGATAAACCTAATTCCCTAGTGCATTGTGACCCTTCAGTGTGTATTAATACAATGTAGGCAAGTGAGTACTATGTTTTGACCTTGAAGGTCCCAACCATCCTGCATATTGTGGGATTGTCATGAGTATGGTTGCTACCTCCTACACAAAATACTACGATTGGTTGGTTACAACATTGCTAACCCTCAAAATACTAATTCTCTATGTAAAAAAGATACAATGTTATCAAGTTATAGAGGATAGCGCTTAAAGCAATTGTAAGAAAAGAGGTGAAATTGATTGTTTAAATTAAGTATTTATTGTTAATAACATAATTATAAAAAAATGTATGAATATGTATCATATAAATCCAAGTCAAAGATAGTTTGTATATATTGTGCAATATCATATAAACATAATACAAAATATATATAAATAAAATATATAGAAAAATAGTTATCTCAAAAAATATAACTTTTTCAGCCTGAGTCATTGGGGTCAAATTATCAAGATCTGAATGGAGCTTGATGCCCCTGTTTCTGCGCGAGCCTTCAGGCTCGGCAGAAATAGTAGTTATGAAGCAGCGGTCTAAAGACCACTGCTCCATAACTTATCCACCTGCTTTGAGGCTGCGGACATCAATTTGTCCAATCCTATACGATGTGGCTGATTGACACCCCCTGCTAGTGGCCGATTGGCTGCAAATCTGGGTACTCACATACTCCCATAGCACACCAATGTGCTAGTAGATGCAGACTGCAGATTCAGAGAGGTGTGGCAGCTCACCCAAACAGATAATCCTTCAAGTAATGATGAAATGAGAAGAGATGCAGGTTTAGAGCTTTCCAGTGGCTGTGTCCTTCTCAGTACAAATGAGCAGGTGGTAGGAAATGAATTCCACTCCAAAGATAGAAGTTAAAAAGTATTTATTAAAAACAAGTAAAAAATTAAAACAACACCAAGGTTGTTACATAGAGTGGATTGTGGGGTCACCCAGTTGGCCCCAATAATTGCAACGCGTTTCTCGGTTTACAAACCGTTTCATCAGGCATATCATATTCATTCCTACCTCTGCTCTTTATTCCCTTCATACAAACAAACAATTGAATACTTTCTAATGGGTGTGTGCCTCATTAGTTCCCACCTGTGTGAATTATCAGGTGTCTCTCAGACTGATTTGTTGTTGAAAACAAAAGACAATATTGATAATGCAAAGTAAATAAAAAACTAAGGCCTAGATTTAGAGTTCGGCGGTAAAAGGGCTGTTAACGCTCCGCGGGCTTTTTTCTGGCCGCACCATAAATTTAACTCTGGTATCGAGAGTTAAAACAAATGCTGCGTTAGGCTCCAAAAAAGGAGCGTAGGGCATTTTTACCGCAAATGCAACTCTCGATACCAGAGTTGCTTACGGACGCGGCCGGCATCAAAAACGTGCTCGTGCACGATTCCCCCATAGGAAACAATGGGACTGTTTGAGCTGAAAAAAAACCTAACACCTGCAAAAAAGCAGCGTTCAGCTCCTAACGCAGCCCCATTGTTTCCTATGGGGAAACACTTCCTACGTCTGCACCTAACACTCTAACATGTACCCCGAGTCTAAGCACCCCTAACCTTACACTTATTAACCCCTAATCTGCCACTCCCGCTATCGCTGACCCCTGCATATTATTATTAACCCCTAATATTCCGCTCCGTAAACCGCCGCAACCTACGTTATCCCTATGTACCCCTAATCTGCTGCCCTAACATCGCCGACCCCTATGTTATATTTATTAACCCCTAATCTGCCCCCCACAACGTCGCCGACACCTACCTACACTTATTAACCCCTAATCTGCCGAGCGGACCTGAGCGCTACTATAATAAAGTTATTAACCCCGAATCCGCCTCACTAACCCTATCATAAATAGTATTAACCCCTAATCTGCCCTCCCTAACATCGCCGACACCTACCTTCAATTATTAACCCCTAATCTGACGACCGGAGCTCACCGCTATTCTAATAAATGTATTAACCCCTAAAGCTAAGTCTAACCCTAACACTAACACCCCCCTAACTTAAATATAATTTTAATCTAACGAAATAAATTAACTCTTATTAAATAAATTAATCCTATTTAAAGCTAAATACTTACCTGTAAAATAAACCCTAATATAGCTACAATATAAATTATAATTATATTATAGCTATTTTAGGATTAATATTTATTTTACAGGCAACTTGGTATTTATTTTAACTAGGTACAATAGCTATTAAATAGTTAAGAACTATTTAATAGTTACCTAGTTAAAATAATAACAAATTTACCTGTAAAACAAATCCTAACCTAAGATATAATTAAACCTAACACTACCCTATCAATAAAATAATTAAATAAACTACCTACAATTACCTACAATTAACCTAACACTACACTATCAATAAATTAAATAAACACAATTGCTACAAATAAATACAATTAAATAAACTAGCTAAAGTACAAAAAATAAAAAAGAACTAAGTTACAGAAAATAATAAAATATTTACAAACATAAGAATAATATTACAACAATTTTAAACTAATTACACCTACTCTAAGCCCCCTAATAAAATAACAAAGCCCCCCAAAATAATAAATTCCCTACCCTATTCTAAATTAAAAAAGTTACAAGCTCTTTTACCTTACCAGCCCTGAACAGGGCCCTTTGCGGGGCATGCCCCAAGAAGTTCAGCTCTTTTGCCTGTAAAAAAAAACATACAATACCCCCCCCCAACATTACAACCCACCACCCACATACCCCTAATCTAACCCAAACCCCCCTTAAATAAACCTAACACTAATCCCCTGAAGATCTTCCTACCTTGTCTTCACCATCCAGGTATCACCGATCCGTCCTGGCTCCAAGATATTCATCCAACCCAAGCGGGGGTTGGCGATCCATAATCCGGTGCTGAAGAGGTCCAGAAGAGGCTCCAAAGTCTTCATCCTATCCGGCAAGAAGAGGACATCCGGACCGGCAACCATCTTGATCCAAGCGGCATCTTCTATCTTCATCCGATGACGACCGGCTCCATCCTGAAGACCTCCACCGCGGACCCATCTTCTTCCGGCGACGTCCAACTGCAGAATGACGGTTCCTTTAAGGGACGTCATCCAAGATGGCGTCCCTCGAATTCCGATTGGCTGATAGGATTCTATCAGCCAATCGGAATTAAGGTAGGAATATTCTGATTGGCTGATGGAATCAGCCAATCAGAATCAAGTTCAATCCGATTGGCTGATCCAATCAGCCAATCAGATTGAGCTCGCATTCTATTGGCTGATCGGAACAGCCAATAGAATGCGAGCTCAATCTGATTGGCTGATTGGATCAGCCAATCGGATTGAACTTGATTCTGATTGGCTGATTCCATCAGCCAATCAGAATATTCCTACCTTAATTCCGATTGGCTGATAGAATCCTATCAGCCAATCGGAATTCGAGGGACGCCATCTTGGATGACGTCCCTTAAAGGAACCGTCATTCTGCAGTTGGACGTCGCCGGAAGAAGATGGGTCCGCGGTGGAGGTCTTCAGGATGGAGCCGGTCGTCATCGGATGAAGATAGAAGATGCCGCTTGGATCAAGATGGTTGCCGGTCCGGATGTCCTCTTCTTGCCGGATAGGATGAAGACTTTGGAGCCTCTTCTGGACCTCTTCAGCACCGGATTATGGATCGCCAACCCCCGCTTGGGTTGGATGAAGATCTTGGAGCCAGGACGGATCGGTGAACCTGGTATGGTGAAGACAAGGTAGGAAGATCTTCAGGGGATTAGTGTTAGGTTTATTTAAGGGGGGTTTGGGTTAGATTAGGGGTATGTGGGTGGTGGGTTGTAATGTTGGGGGGGGGGGTATTGTATGTTTTTTTTTACAGGCAAAAGAGCTGAACTTCTTGGGGCATGCCCCGCAAAGGGCCCTGTTCAGGGCTGGTAAGGTAAAAGAGCTTGTAACTTTTTTAATTTAGAATAGGGTAGGGAATTTATTATTTTGGGGGGCTTTGTTATTTTATTAGGGGGCTTAGAGTAGGTGTAATTAGTTTAAAATTGTTGTAATATTATTCTTATGTTTGTAAATATTTTATTATTTTCTGTAACTTAGTTCTTTTTTATTTTTTGTACTTTAGCTAGTTTATTTAATTGTATTTATTTGTAGCAATTGTGTTTATTTAATTTATTGATAGTGTAGTGTTAGGTTAATTGTAGGTAATTGTAGGTAGTTTATTTAATTATTTTATTGATAGGGTAGTGTTAGGTTTAATTATATCTTAGGTTAGGATTTATTTTACAGGTAAATTTGGTATTATTTTAACTAGGTAACTATTAAATAGTTCTTAACTATTTAATAGCTATTGTACCTAGTTAAAATAAATACCAAGTTGCCTGTAAAATAAATATTAATCCTAAAATAGCTATAATATAATTATAATTTATATTGTAGCTATATTAGGGTTTATTTTACAGGTAAGTATTTAGCTTTAAATAGGATTAATTTATTTAATAAGAGTTAATTTATTTCGTTAGATTAAAATTATATTTAAGTTAGGGGGGTGTTAGTGTTAGGGTTAGACTTAGCTTTAGGGGTTAATACATTTATTAGAATAGCGGTGAGCTCCGGTCGTCAGATTAGGGGTTAATAAGTGTAGGTAGGTGTCGGCGACGTTGAGGGGGGCAGATTAGGGGTTAATAAATATAATATAGGGGTCGGCGGTGTTAGGGGCAGCAGATTAGGGGTACATAGGGATAACGTAGGTGGCGGCGCTTTGCGGTCGGAAGATTAGGGGTTAATTATTGTAAGTAGCTGGCGGCGATGTTGTGGGGGGCAGATTAGGGGTTAATAAATGTAATATAGGGGTCGGCGGGGTTAGGGGCAGCAGATTAGGGGTACATAAGTATAACGTAGGTGGCGGTCGGAAGATTAGGGGTTAAAATTTTTAATCGAGTGGCGGCGATGTGGGGGGAGCTCGGTTTAGGGGTACATAGGTAGTTTATGGGTGTTAGTGTACTTTAGGGTACAGTAGTTAAGAGCTTTATAAACCGGCGTTAGCCAGAAAGCTCTTAACTCCTGCTTTTTTCAGGCGGCTGGAATCTTGTCGTTAGAGCTCTAATGCTCACTGCAGAAACGACTCTAAATACCAGCGTTAGAAATATCCCATTGAAAAGATAGGCTACGCAAATGGCGTAGGGGGATCTGCGGTATGGAAAAGTCGCGGCTGCAAAGTGAGCGTTAGACCCTTTAATCACTGACTCCAAATACCAGCGGGCGGCCAAAACCAGCGTTAGGAGCCTCTAACGCTGGTTTTGACGGCTACCGCCGAACTCTAAATCTAGGCCTATGTGTTTCCCTTTTTGTTTGTGCATTTATGTATTTATATACGATAATATTTTGAGGAATGTCATTGTTCCTATATGCTTGTATAGTTTGTGTTTTAGTATGGGAATGTAAACCTCCCTAATCAAGTCATACATACTTGTATATACTTATATGGTTTGTGTTTTTTCATGTGGAAATGAAAAACTCCCCTAATCTAGTCAAATCGTACATTATTGTTGCTAACTAAAACAGTGTCAACCAAAGATGTACTGAGATCTTAATAGTGGCACTCCAAGGAACAAATTGTATTTGCTTTTTCATTAGAAACGAGATTTTTCGTGTGTTCAAAGGTATTTACAAATCGGAGGATCTGTAACGTGATTGGATAGAGGGTGTTTGTAAATTGGCCAATCATGTATCCTATAGAAAAATTTGTTGGATAAGATAATTTGCAAGTTTTTAAAGCCCCCTATTTGTTCTATATAATAGTGTTATCGAAACTCTAAATTGGCACTCTATATTATTTGACACATGACCGGGGGTGTGTATTAGTCATCCAATGACGAACTAGATATAATAGCTTATGTCAATTGAGAAATCGTTTCTCATAGGTATGACAGTATATATCAGTTATGCGTTCGTGCTCTATAGCGCAGCAGGCGTCTGGAAAAATAATTACAACAATGCCATTGATATTGGGCTCTGATCTTTAGAGCATGAACGCATAACTGATTTTATTTAATTAATTTATTGATAGTGTAGTGTTAGGTTTAATTGTAACTTAGGTTAGGATTTATTTTACAGGTAATTTTGTAATTATTTTAACTATTTTAGCTATTAAATAGTTCTTAACTATTTAATAGCTATTGTACCTGGTTAAAATAAATACAAAGTTGCCTGTAAATTAAATATTAATCCTAAAATAGCTATAATATAATTATAATTTATGTTGTAGCTATATTAGGGTTTATTTTACAGGTAAGTATTTAGCTTTAAATAGGAATAATTTATTTAATAAGAGTTAATTTATTTCGTTAGAATAAAATTATATTTAACTTAGGGGGGTGTTAGGGTTAGGGTTAAAATTAGCTTTAGGGGTTAAAAAATGTATTAGAGTAGCGGTGAGCTCCGATCGGCAGATTAGGGGTTAATACTTGAAGTTAGGTGTGGGCGATGTTAGGGAGGGCAGATTAGGGGTTAATACTATTTATTATAGGGTTATTGAGGCGGGAGTGAGGCGGATTAGGGGTTAATAGCTTTATTATAGTAGCGGCGGCGTGCAGACGGCAGATTAGGGGTTAATAAGTGTAGGCAGGTGGAGGCGACGTTGTGGGGGGCAGATTAGGGGTTAATAAATATAATATAGGGGTCGGCGGTGTTAGGGGCAGCAGATTAGGGGTACATAGGGATAATGTAAGTAGCGGCGGTTTGCGGAGCGGCAGATTAGGGGTTAAAAAAAATATGCAGGTGTCAGCGATAGCGGGGGCGGCAGATTAGGAGTTAATAAGTGTAAGGTTAGGGGTGTTTAGACTCGGGGTACATGTTAGAGTGTTAGGGGCAGACGTAGGAAGTGTTTCCCCATAGAAAACAATGGGGCTGCGTTAGGAGCTGAACGCGGCTTTTTTGCAGGTGTTAGGTTTTTTCAGCTCAAACAGCCCCATTGTTTTCTATGGGGGAATCGTGCACGAGCACGTTTTTGAAGCTGGCCGCGTCCGTAAGCACCGCTGGTATCGAGAGTTGAAGTTGCGTTAAATATGCTCTACGCTCCTTTTTTGGAGCCTAATGCAGCCATTCTGTGAACTCTCAATACCAGCGGTATTTAAAAGGTGCGGCCAGAAAAAAGCCAGCGTTAGCTACGCACCCCTTTGGCCGCAGAACTCTAAATCTAGGCGTTAGTTTTTTATTTACTTTGCATTATCAATATTGTCTTTTGTTTTCAACAACAAATCAGTCTGAGAGACACCTGATAATTCACACAGGTGGGAACTAATGAGGCACACACCCATTAGAAAGTATTCAATTGTTTGTTTGTATGAAGGCTATAAAGAGCAGAGGTAGGAATGAATATGATATGCCTGATGAAACGGTTTGTAAACCGAGAAACGCGTTGCAATTATTGGGGCCAACTGGGTGACCCCACAATCCACTCTATGTAACAACCTTGGTGTTGTTTTAATTTTTTACTTGTTTTTAATAAATACTTTTTAACTTCTATCTTTGGAGTGGAATTCATTTCCTACCACCTGCTCATTTGTACTGAGAAGGACACAGCCACTGGAAAGCTCTAAACCTGCATTTCTTCTCATTTCATCATTACTTGAAGGATTATCTGTTTGGGTGAGCTGCCACACCTGTCTGAATCTGCAGTCTGCATCTACTAGCACATTGGTGTGCTATGGGAGTATGTGAGTACCCACTTTATACCACTAAGTACACACCTATGTTTTATTTTTAATGGTCTGCACATATAGTGCTTTCTGTGTGCTTTTTCATTTGCTGCAGCATTACTGTATTGGAAATATCTCAGAAAGGGTGAGCTGTTACACCTATATAAATCTACAGCCTGTCCCTACCAGCACATAAGTGTGCTTATGGAATATGTGAGTACCGATTTGGCTATTCAATCATATCTCTGTCATCACCAAGATAATACTACACATGAGGCGCCCCTCTGTTGTTTTCTGTTTTATAGTTCTTCTCTGGATCATCTGGTGAAGAGGAGGCTGCCGAATACCAACTATCAGTTCATCATACAAAAATACTTTTTCTTTTTTCTATACTAAAGGAGATTTCACCATATTATTTACAGGATTTTATTGGTCTGTATTAAGATCTGTTTGCACTATTTGTTGTAGTTACAAATTGCCTCTAGGGGCCAGTATAGATCACTTTTACCTTTTTTTTTTATATATATATAACCTTGTGCGCCCCCTCCACAGTGATTGTATCACATATTATAAGGATAGGTCTTACTGGATGGGTTTTTTAAATTTTTTTGTAATGGTAGTTTTTTTATATATATTTTATAACTTAGGGGGTGTTAGGTTAGGGGTGTTGGGGGTTTAGCGGTTGGGGGTATTTTGTGATGGGGGTTATGGCGGTTACGGGGTTGATAGGTTAGGGGGTTAATAGGTTAGGAAGTTTATAGTGGTGGACTATGTGGCAGTATAGGGGTTAATAGTATAGCTGGGTAATTTGCAGTGGGCTGTGTGGTGGTTCGGAGTTAATAGTGTAGTGGATTAATTTGCGATGGGGGTGTTTGGCGGTTAGGGGTTAATAGTGGAGAGGTGTAGTTTGCAATGGGGATGTGGCAGTTTAGGGGTAAATTGTATAGTTAAGAGCAATTTTTTTCCCCACCCAAACTAGAGATGTGCGTCGCTAAAATAATTTCGTTTCGGCAAATTAGTTTAGTTAAGTTTTTTTTTTAAAAATGAGTTTAGGCAAATTAGTTAAATTAAATCGTTTTTTTTGGATCCGTTTGTTTTTTCAGATCCATTCTATATTCATATGCATTATTCTATTCTTAAGTTTAGAATAGAATAATGCATATGAATGAAGAATGGATTCGAAAAAACAAAACGATACGAAAAAACTATTTACTTTAACATAACTAATATGCTGCCGATTGCCAAAACAAAATTATCTAAAACCGCTACCGCCACTAAATACAGTTATTAACCCCTAAACCACACACCCCCACATCGCCAACACTACCTAAACCTATTAACCCCTAAACTGCACCCTTCCACATTGCTGAAATAACTAAATAAAGCTATTAATCCCTAAACCGCGATTCCCTGACATGGCCGCCACTAACTAAACCTATTAACCCCTAAACCGCACCCCCCACACATTGCCAACACTACTTAAACCTATTAACCCCTAAACTGCACCCCCCACATCGCCAATACTACCTAAACCTATTAACCCCTAAACAGCACCCCCCACCCCACATTGCCAACACTAACTAAACTTATTAACCCCTAAACCGCAGTTCCCAAACATCGCCGACACTAACCAAACCTATTAACCCCTAAACCACAGTTCCCAAACATACCCGACACTAACTAAACCTATTAACGCCTAAACTGCTGTTCCCAAACATCGCCAACACTAGTTTAACCTATTAACCCCTAAACCGCCGGCCCCCACATCGCAACAACCTAAATTAAACTATATTATTAACCTCTAAACCTAACACCCCCTAACTTTAACATAATTAAAATAGACCTAAATTAAAGTTACAATTATTAACTAACTACATATTTAAAAATAAATACAAACTTACCTGTGAAATAAAAATAAAACCTAAGCTAGCTACAATATAACTATTTGCTAACTACCTAGTTAAAATAAATGCAAACTTACCTGTGAAATAAAAATAAAACCTAGGCTTACACTAATAAAACCTAACATTAATAAAAATAAAAAAACTAACATTACTAAAAATAAAAAAAAATTAAGATTACTAAAAAATTAAAACAATTACAAAAATAATTAACACTAAAATTACAAAAAATAATAGAACTACCATTACAAAAAATAAACAAAATTATCTAAAACAATAAAACTTATTCCTGTTCTAATACCCCGTTTAAAAAAAAAACACCCAAAAATAAAAAACTCCCTAAACTATAATAAACTACCAAGGGCCTTTTGTAGGGCATTGCCCTAAAGTTAACAGCCCTTTTGAAAAAAAAAAAAAAAAAAAAATACCCCCTAACATTACAACCCCTCACCCTCCAAACCCACAAATTTAACATTATCAGCACAAGTGCCTGTAGGCAACAAAATCCAAGAAAGAAGAGTGGTGCTGTGTATCATTTTCTAAGGATATTGGAGGGCATTGCAGTGGTCCATTTATTCACGTGCACCTGAGACAGACACAAAAAAGTAGAGAGAAAAAAGCCGAATCTGATACGTTCCACGCAAAACTCCAAAAATGAACCTCCGTGCATCCGCCGACCACTCTGCCTCCGCCATGAAGATAGAAGATGGAACTACCTGGATGAAGATGTTTTGCCGGACTTCAGCAATGGTGGATTACAGAGTTGTTCTATAGTTTGATATCAACAACCAAATACAAAGCAAACGTCTCAAAGAAAAAAAAAATCCGTCCAGAAGTGACGTCAGACACCAACTTTTTTGCAGTCGGCGAGGGAAAGACCTGTGATGTTCAGTTTGTAGAGAGACTTGGAACCCAGTTGTCTGTCACACCAAAAAGCTGAACCTATTGTGGACACTGTTCTTCTAATATTTTAATGTAAGTGCTTATGCATTACTGCACTTTTGTTTCTGAATGAACCTATTGAGACGTTCTTGCGCTTTCCTATACATTTTCTAGTTTCTCTGGTTTTTGGAAATACCCGTGAACGAAAGCAGCACCAGCTGATAGAGGCATAATTGATTTCACTTGGACTACTCATACAGAACTTTTAATTCTGGACTACACTGGTAATTTTGGACAATTTATTAATGCTTGAAGGTACTTGACACAGCTATATAGAGCCATATAGTGCTACATATTGCTATATATTTGATCATAGTTAGAGCCCACTGCATATTGTCTTCTTAGTGTGTTTTTAGTGTGTTATACATCTGTATGTGAAATAGCGCTGATTTTAAAAAAAATGATTTGTGTCTTTTTCAGCCCATTAAAATAAAAAAAAGCCCTAATCTTAAAAAAAAAAAAAAATCCCAAAAAAACAAAAAAAAAAAATACCTAAAACTAACCCCAAAGTACTCACAGTTGCTGAAGTCCGGCTAAAGATCTTCATCCCAGCGGTGAAGCATCTTCATCCAGGCAGCTCCATCTTCATCCATCGCTGGACCGGCATCTTCTATCTTCTTCATCCCTGCAGAGGCGGAGAGGTTGGTGGATGCGCGGAGGCGGAGGTCCAGGCAGAGTTCCATTGGTCCGACGTGGAGGTCCTCTTCATGCGATCGACCGCCGCACACTGAGGATTCAATGCAAGGTACCCCTTTTATATTGGGGTACCGTTGCCTTCCTATTGGCTAAAAAAAAATAAAAAACCAGCCGATAAGAATGAGAGCTGCTTAAATCCTTAAAAGTAAAAGATTGTAGATCCAGGCTCACAAGTTAAACAAATAATCTTTTATTAGATGAAAATCAAAATATGGACATGTGTAAAACAGCTCGGTCTTATGCGTTTTGGCTTACAATCGTGCCGTAATCATAGATCATCAAATTTGAATCAGCCAATAGGAATGAGAGCTGTTTAAATCATATTGGCTGTTCAAATCAGCCAATAGGATTTAAGCAGCTTTAATTCCTAGTGGCTGATTTAAAATTTTCAGCCAATAGGAATGCAATGGTACCCCAATATAAAAGGGGTACCTCAGTGTGCGGCGAACGATCACATGAAGAGGACCTCAATGTCGGACCGATGGACCTCCGCCTGGACCTCCGTCTCTGCGCATTGACTGCTCCACATTGAGCAGAGATGAAGAAGATGCCGGTCCTGCGATGGATGAAGATGGAGCCGCCTGGATGAAGATGCTTTGCCGCTGGGATGAAGATCTTTCGCCGGACTTCAGCAACTGTGAGTACCGATTTTGGTGTTAGTGTTAGGGTTTTTTTTTTTTGTGATTTTTTTTGTTTTTTAGATTAGGTATTTAATGGGCTGAAAAAGAGCTGAATGCCCTTTTAAGGGCAGTAAAAGAGCTGAATGCCCTTTTAAGGGCAATGCTCAAACAAATGCGCTTTTCAGGGCAATGGGTAGATTAGTTTTTTTTTATTTAGTTTTTTTTTTATTTTATAGGTTTGGGGGGTGGGGGTTTGTAATGGTAGGGGTGTTTGTTGTAATTTTTTAGCAAAAGAGCTGTTAACTTTAGGGCAATGCTCTACAAAAGACCCCTTTGAAGGCTATTGGTAGTTTATTATAGATTAAGAATTTTTTATTTTGGGGTGTTTTTCTTTTTTTTTTAAACGGGGTATTATAATAGGAATATTTTTTTATAATTTTGTATAATTTCGTTTGTTTTTTGTAATGTTAGTTTTTTTTCTTTTTGTAATTGTAGTTTAAATTTTTTAGTAATCTTAGTTTTTTTTTTTTTTTAGTAAGCTTAGATTTTAATTTTATTTCACAGGTAAGTTTTGTATTTATTTATTTAAACTAGGTAGTTAGTAAATAGTTATATTGTAGCTAGCTTAGGTTTTATTTTTATTTCACAGGTAAGTTTGTATTTATTTTTAAATAGGTAGTTAATAATTGTAACTTTAATTTTGGTCTATTTTAATTATGTTAAAGTTAGGGGTGTTAGGTTTAGGGGTTAATAATATAGTTTAATTTAGGTTGATGTGATGTGGGGGCCGGCGGTTTAGGGGTTAATAGGTTTAGTTAGTGTTGGCGATGTAGGTGTATGGCGGTTTAGGGGTTAATAGGTTTAGTTAGTGTTGGCGATGTTTGGGAACTGTGGTTTAGGGGTTAATAGGTTTAGTTTGTGTCGGCGATGTTTAGGAACTGCAGTTTAGGGGTTAATAGGTTTAGTTCATGTCAGCGATGTTTGGGAACTGCAGTTTAGGGTTAATAGGTTTAGTTAGTTTTGGTGATTTTTGGGAATGGCGGCTTAGGGGTTAATAGGTTTAGTTAGTGTCAGCGATTTCAGGGAACTGCGGTTTATGGGTAAATAGGTTTAGTTTGTGTCAGCGATGTTTGGGAACGGCAGTTTAGGGGTTAATAGGTTAAGTTTGTGTCAGCGATGTTTTGAAATGGCGATTTAGGGTTTAATAGGTTTAGTCCGTGTCGGCGATGTCAGGGAACTATGGTTTAGGAGTTAATAGCTTTATTTTGTGATTTACTTAGTGTCGGCGATGTCGGGGAACTGCAGTTTTGATTCCTAGGAGACAATTGTTTATGTGAGCTGATTGGCTGCAGTTGACTTTAAGAGGGTGTGCTATCTCAGTGTCAGGTTATCCTATGATTAAGTGCCGTTGGGCACGAAACATGTCAGGACCCCGCCTCCTCCTTCCATAGTAATGCTGTGTGTTTATTCATGTTTTTAAAGAGAAGAATAAAGGATTTTCATTTTAAGGATCTTTGGAGTGCTGCCTTTTGCTTCCACTATTTGTGACTTTTGAGCCTGCTCGGCTCTTTTTTTGGCTGGCACCCTGCTAACTGTGTATATGCTGTACACATGCCATTGATGAAGGCGGTGTTTGCTTGTCTTCGTGACGATCTCTGCCAGGATTGGTTCTGTGCTTCACACACCCTCTCTGCTGAAGCGACGCTATCCCTTCACTGTTAACTGCGGTTTAGAATAGATTAGAACAATGAAAAATTCTGAATATGAATAATGGATCCAAAAATTCGGAAACTGTTTTATTCATTTTCTGAATTTTTCGGGATTTGCCAATTCTGAAATTCAGATGCATTCGAATCTCCGAATCGGCCAAAATTTGTCCGAAAACTAAATTCGTCCGAAACGAAATGCACATGTCTAATGCGAACTCCACTCATAATATGGAGTCAAGCGCAAAAAACACTGATACCTTGCAAATGCGTTTCTCATGCAAACAAATGTGCTCCACTCGTAATCTAGCCCTATACTTGCATGTATATTAAAGATGCCTACAAAAGGTAGATCCTACTGTTTTTTCAGCCCATTAAAATAAAAAAAAGCCCTAATCTTAAAAAAAAAAAAAAATCCCAAAAAAACAAAAAAAAAAATACCTAAAACTAACCCCAAAGTACTCACAGTTGCTGAAGTCCGGCTAAAGATCTTCATCCCAGCGGTGAAGCATCTTCATCCAGGCAGCTCCATCTTCATCCATCGCTGGACCGGCATCTTCTATCTTCTTCATCCCTGCAGAGGCGGAGAGGTTGGTGGATGCGCGGAGGCGGAGGTCCAGGCAGAGTTCCATTGGTCCGACGTGGAGGTCCTCTTCATGCGATCGACCGCCGCACACTGAGGATTCAATGCAAGGTACCCCTTTTATATTGGGGTACCGTTGCCTTCCTATTGGCTAAAAAAAAATAAAAAACCAGCCGATAAGAATGAGAGCTGCTTAAATCCTTAAAAGTAAAAGATTGTAGATCCAGGCTCACAAGTTAAACAAATAATCTTTTATTAGATGAAAATCAAAATATGGACATGTGTAAAACAGCTCGGTCTTATGCGTTTTGGCTTACAATCGTGCCGTAATCATAGATCATCAAATTTGAATCAGCCAATAGGAATGAGAGCTGTTTAAATCATATTGGCTGTTCAAATCAGCCAATAGGATTTAAGCAGCTTTAATTCCTAGTGGCTGATTTAAAATTTTCAGCCAATAGGAATGCAATGGTACCCCAATATAAAAGGGGTACCTCAGTGTGCGGCGAACGATCACATGAAGAGGACCTCAATGTCGGACCGATGGACCTCCGCCTGGACCTCCGTCTCTGCGCATTGACTGCTCCACATTGAGCAGAGATGAAGAAGATGCCGGTCCTGCGATGGATGAAGATGGAGCCGCCTGGATGAAGATGCTTTGCCGCTGGGATGAAGATCTTTCGCCGGACTTCAGCAACTGTGAGTACCGATTTTGGTGTTAGTGTTAGGGTTTTTTTTTTTGTGATTTTTTTTGTTTTTTAGATTAGGTATTTAATGGGCTGAAAAAGAGCTGAATGCCCTTTTAAGGGCAGTAAAAGAGCTGAATGCCCTTTTAAGGGCAATGCTCAAACAAATGCGCTTTTCAGGGCAATGGGTAGATTAGTTTTTTTTATTTAGTTTTTTTTTTATTTTATAGGTTTGGGGGGTGGGGGTTTGTAATGGTAGGGGTGTTTGTTGTAATTTTTTAGCAAAAGAGCTGTTAACTTTAGGGCAATGCTCTACAAAAGACCCCTTTGAAGGCTATTGGTAGTTTATTATAGATTAAGAATTTTTTATTTTGGGGTGTTTTTCTTTTTTTTTAAACGGGGTATTATAATAGGAATATTTTTTTATAATTTTGTATAATTTCGTTTGTTTTTTGTAATGTTAGTTTTTTTTCTTTTTGTAATTGTAGTTTAAATTTTTTAGTAATCTTAGTTTTTTTTTTTTTTAGTAAGCTTAGATTTTAATTTTATTTCACAGGTAAGTTTTGTATTTATTTATTTAAACTAGGTAGTTAGTAAATAGTTATATTGTAGCTAGCTTAGGTTTTATTTTTATTTCACAGGTAAGTTTGTATTTATTTTTAAATAGGTAGTTAATAATTGTAACTTTAATTTTGGTCTATTTTAATTATGTTAAAGTTAGGGGTGTTAGGTTTAGGGGTTAATAATATAGTTTAATTTAGGTTGATGTGATGTGGGGGCCGGCGGTTTAGGGGTTAATAGGTTTAGTTAGTGTTGGCGATGTAGGTGTATGGCGGTTTAGGGGTTAATAGGTTTAGTTAGTGTTGGCGATGTTTGGGAACTGTGGTTTAGGGGTTAATAGGTTTAGTTTGTGTCGGCGATGTTTAGGAACTGCAGTTTAGGGGTTAATAGGTTTAGTTCATGTCAGCGATGTTTGGGAACTGCAGTTTAGGGTTAATAGGTTTAGTTAGTTTTGGTGATTTTTGGGAATGGCGGCTTAGGGGTTAATAGGTTTAGTTAGTGTCAGCGATTTCAGGGAACTGCGGTTTATGGGTAAATAGGTTTAGTTTGTGTCAGCGATGTTTGGGAACGGCAGTTTAGGGGTTAATAGGTTAAGTTTGTGTCAGCGATGTTTTGAAATGGCGATTTAGGGTTTAATAGGTTTAGTCCGTGTCGGCGATGTCAGGGAACTATGGTTTAGGAGTTAATAGCTTTATTTTGTGATTTACTTAGTGTCGGCGATGTCGGGGAACTGCAGTTTTGATTCCTAGGAGACAATTGTTTATGTGAGCTGATTGGCTGCAGTTGACTTTAAGAGGGTGTGCTATCTCAGTGTCAGGTTATCCTATGATTAAGTGCCGTTGGGCACGAAACATGTCAGGACCCCGCCTCCTCCTTCCATAGTAATGCTGTGTGTTTATTCATGTTTTTAAAGAGAAGAATAAAGGATTTTCATTTTAAGGATCTTTGGAGTGCTGCCTTTTGCTTCCACTATTTGTGACTTTTGAGCCTGCTCGGCTCTTTTTTTGGCTGGCACCCTGCTAACTGTGTATATGCTGTACACATGCCATTGATGAAGGCGGTGTTTGCTTGTCTTCGTGACGATCTCTGCCAGGATTGGTTCTGTGCTTCACACACCCTCTCTGCTGAAGCGACGCTATCCCTTCACTGTTAACTGCGGTTTAGAATAGATTAGAACAATGAAAAATTCTGAATATGAATAATGGATCCAAAAATTCGGAAACTGTTTTATTCATTTTCTGAATTTTTCGGGATTTGCCAATTCTGAAATTCAGATGCATTCGAATCTCCGAATCGGCCAAAATTTGTCCGAAAACTAAATTCGTCCGAAACGAAATGCACATGTCTAATGCGAACTCCACTCATAATATGGAGTCAAGCGCAAAAAACACTGATACCTTGCAAATGCGTTTCTCATGCAAACAAATGTGCTCCACTCGTAATCTAGCCCTATACTTGCATGTATATTAAAGATGCCTACAAAAGGTAGATCCTACTGTTTAAAGATGGCCTCAGTCAGTTTACTTTATGTCAAGTTATTGGTTGCCATATTTTATAGTGCCACACAGATGCCATTTAACCACTTGTACTAGTTTCAATAAAGTTATTAAGCCTATTAATGTTTTTTCAACCTTGTTGCCTGAGGCTAGGGAAAAAAGACATCTTGTCGTGGTTGGCATTAGATCTGCTTAAATTGTTATAGATTTGACTGGGAGGCATATTGAGTGTTCACATTACTATGAGCCTTACTTGAGTCAGTCATTAAGCAGCCTGTATACTGGCCAATTCATTTAATTAGAATACTCTCTTCTAATATTTGCCTGCTATCTTCCCTAAAATAGAATTTCTGAGTTTAAAATGTTTCCGCTATAAGAATTCCCGCTTAATAATCAGTTGTATTTATGCCACAATAGGTGTGATCTTCATAGCATATTCATATACCCAATTATATATAGGGTTTAAAAGAAGCACATAAAGTAAGTAGATGGTTAGTTCATTTTTCTTATAGATCCAAACTGTTGTACAACTGCTAATTGTACACCTCCTGTTGTGTATCTTTACTTATTATGTTCATAATCTTTCGAGGCTAATGAGTGGCCTTGGAACATATTTGATTTCCTCCATCAAACTTGTGACAATGCATAGTTCTAAGAATTGTCAAATTTTTTATAGACCTACCTATTCACGCGATATTGTAACTATTTTGTTTTGGAAAAAAAATCTGGGATTGTTCTTTTTGGGACATAGTAAATGCTATAAGTACGGTAATACTCTTCTAAAAACCTGAATAAATAACTCTTTAAAAAAATAAAATATAAAAAAAATGCATGTATGACATAGAAGCAAGCAAATTTAAAATTAGAATTCTCTAACTTACCAAGATTAGATTAGTTTTTAAAACTAGATCAATGTCCAAACTTCTTTTCTATAAACTATTACTATTTTTAATGAATGCACCCGTAACTTTTCTAATTAAAAAAATGTGTTTTTATATTACTGTATAATCATCACTAGGGGGCCTATTTATTAATGTGCGAGCGGACATGATCCGATATTGCGGATCATGTCCGCTGCACATCGATAAATGCCGACAGCATACGCTCCCCTGCATTTATTATTGCACCAGCAGTTCTGGTGAACTGCTTGTGCAATACCGCCCCCTGCAGATTCACGGCTAACAGGGGGTGTCAATCAACCCGATCATATCTGATTGGGTTTATTTCTGGCGATTTCTGTCCACCTCCTCAGAGCAGACGGACAGGTTATGGAGCAGCGGCCTTTAAACACGGGGCATCAAGCTCCATAGGGAGCTTGATAAATATGCCCCAAGTGTAAATTGCTTGCTAAAATAGCTCTAATTTCTAAATTATTTAAATAAACTGAGATATTTATAGTATAGAAAAAACGTTTTAACATAATATGATGGACTGTTTGATTAATCTGTATTATTACTGAAATATTTGCAGGTCTGTTATACAATTTTTTTTATAGAAATCTTGCAGACAAAATAGGGACACATTTTTTTTACTGATGCAGTAAGGACTGCTATATTACCAAAAGTATGTGGATACCTGACCATCACACTTATATTAGCTTGCTGGAAATCCCATGTCTAAACCATAGGCATTAATATGGAGTTAACCGCCACACCCTTGTGGTTATAATAACTGCCACTCTTCTGGGAAAGCTTTTAATCAGCATTCCAGTTCATCCTAAAGGTGTTCAATGGGGTTGAGGTTAGGGCTCTGTGAAGCCCCCCACACTAAACTCAGAAAACCATATCTTCATAGACCTTGCTTTGTGATACTGGAACAGGAAAGGACCTTCCCCAAGCTGTTGCCAAAAAGTTGTAAGCACTGAATAGTCTGAAATGTATCCTGTAGCATTAAGAAGACCCTTAACAGGAATTGAGGAGCCTAGCCCAAACCCTGAAAAACAGTCCCAGACCTTAATCCTCCATCCACCTAATTTTACAGTAGGCACTATGCATTCCAGTTGGTAGCATTCTACTGGCATCTGCCTCATCCAGATTTTCAATCAGTTTGACAGATAACATGTTTCCACTGCTCCAGATTCCAGTGACAATGTGCTATACAGCACCTCAGCCATCTAGCATTAGCAAATACAAGAGAGGCGCCTCATGTGTGTATCAATTACTATATAAATGGATCAAATTGAAAAAAACAAACACAAGGTACTCACATTTCCACAGAGCACCCTTATGTGCTGGTAGAAGCAGGCTGGCAGTTTAAATGTGTGTCAGCTCACCTCCTCCCTACTACTGCAGACAGTCCAGGTACGGCTCCAAATACTCAGAGATGTATACCAAGCAGTAACAGAAAATGTATGTTCACCTAGCTTGTAAACACTGCTCTTGTTTTAAAAAAGGATTTATTAAAACCATAAAAGACCATACAGTGTTAAACACTGCATATATGGGGGTACATACTTTGATGCCCACCAGTCTTTTATGGTTTTAGTAAATCCTTTTTAAAATGTTTTTCAACAAAGGATACCAGGAAAACAAATAAGAGAATAGAAGTAAATTGGAAAGTTGTTTAAAATTACATGCTCTATCTGAATCATAAATCTATCTGAATCAACAAATTTTATTCTGGCATTAAACAAACAGGAAATGCACAAATGGCATCATACAAGCTCACTATAAGAAACTCTCACAGCTCTGTTGTGAACAATAGTGTGCCTCACAACAAGCATAAAATGGAATTAAAAAAGAAAGATAGAAAGAAATGTAATATCCTTTAATACCCCCCCCCCCCCCCCCCCATAGAATCATGTGCATAGGGCACTTCTGACTCTTCAGGCCAGCTTTGAGAATGTGTATACTACTTCTGCACAAAACTACTCATTTGCCTGGACCAGCATCACTTCCAAAGAGCACATTAATATGTATGCAGTTTATTGATGTGTTCAGAGAAGTTGGTCTATTGTTTAAAAACCTTTAAAGGAAAATTGATATTCAAACAAGGATCTCTTTTTTTCAATATGAATTCAACAATTTTATTTTCTTTCAAGTTTTTTTTGTTCAGGTAATGAGAATTGCAAACTATAATGTCCACTATTTCACAACTTGGTCACTTTTGGTTCTCATTCTGCTTAAAAACATTATTTTGTTGTTTATGACTGTGGAGCCAGAGGAAGGAACAGCCATATAATGATTCTAACACCAGGCCTCGCATGCTTCAGAAAGCTTTTGTTTTCGACTTCTCGCAATAATAGACTGGAAGTGACTGGAGACTAATAAATGAGTAAAATGAAATGCACCATAAACCATATCATCCAATCACATTGGACAGCATCAGCTCCTCCAAATATTGTCTATTAAAAACTTTATGAACACTATAATTTAGTAAGCACTCTTAATACCTTGTTATTTTCTGGAGGTGTTTTTATTTTGTTATTACAAATTTAGCTTCCTGTTCAGAGCCATGTGACAGTCATGTTGCTTCTTTTAAACTTTCTCCTAAGTCTGAGAGCTGTGCTAATTAACCAAGGTGTTTACTTATAGAAAGCACAAAGAGCCAACTTGAATGGCACAGTCAGCATAAGAGCTAACAGCCTCTTTAGCCGATGCATTAACCATATCAGCCCTCTTAAGAGTGTGAAAACATAAGGTTACCATGCCCTTTAGTCATCCTGTATGTACATAATTATTATGTTGTGTTAAATCTCTGCAATGTAAAGACACTGGAAATATATATATATAGCTTCTGTTGATTCAAGAAATATAACAAAATGTATTTTTTGTTGGGTATTTTAAAATTTATTAGTATTTTTTTTTTTTGAACGGATGTTCTTGTGTTGAGAAATGTTTTTATGTTTACTAGGTGTCACTGTCTACTAATAAACAAGCAAATTGAACACTCTGTACTTATTGTACATATACATATATAAATGTTGCCCTCCCCCAAAAAAATGTGAAGGAAAGGCTGTTAAATTTAAGTAGAAACTAATTTAAGGTGAATACTAATACGAGTAATGAAATTTCCTGCTAATCTTTACTGCTTGATAATAGGCAAGGTTTTTAGACACTTGTTATGCTGCTGAGCGGTCAAGTTGTTCAGGTGAGATCATGTTCAAAATTCATTGAAGCTCATTTCACCTATGTTTTCTAGTAGCCAATCCCCAGTGGGCATTCCTGCTATTAGCTTAAACAGAGCTAGATTGCAAGTGGCATGCTAACTGTAGCACACAAACGATATTGGGCTTTTCTCACTTTTTGCGCTCAACTGAAATAGCGAGTGTATTATGAGTTGAAAGTAAACAAGTTCTCTTAAACGCAATCAAGATTTACACTGGTCGAGTTAGCACGACTTCAGAGCTCTCATAAAAAGGAAGGGGAAGAAAAAAGTTGCATTAAACACAACATAAATATATGTAAAAATACAGTTATACTCATATAAACACTGTCTGATAAAAATGATCATATATATATATATATATATATTTATATATATATTTATATATATATTTCAAAAGATTTTAGGGCTCAAAGACAGATGGTATGAGGTGTTTGGAAAAAAAGGGCTGCAAAGGGCTTTAACATATATGTGCATACTTACACATGCCTAAATGTGTACTTACCCATGCCTAAACAATTCAATCACCTGGTGCTCTGCAGAAAATATGTATACACAATCACTGGATATTACCCACGGCTGGCAGCCGTATATCCTGGGATATCCAAAACAGCAGGCAAACACAGGGTTTCCTCAATCGGCTTTATTCAGCACGGAAAGGCTATATACCAAAAGTTTCGGCTCTCGCAGGAGCCTTTCTCAATGGAAGCCAAACAGACAGAGAAAGGCTCCTGCGAGAGCCGAAACGTTTGGTATATAGCCTTTCTGTGCTGAATAAAGGCGATTGAGGAAACTCTGTGTTTGCCTGCTCTTTTGGATAACCCAGGATATACGGCTGCCAGCCGTGGGTAATATCAGTGATAGTGTATATATATATATATATATATATATATATATATATATATATATATATATATATATATATATATATAAAAAAATATATATATATATATACTGTATATATACACCTATACCTGTATATCTATTCTTATAGATATATATAGTCATATGCAAAAATGTAGGCACCCCTGACAATTTCCATGATTTTCATTTATAAAAAATTGGGTGTTTGGATCACCAATTTCATTTTGATCTATCAAATAACTGAAGGACTCAGTAATATTTCAGTAGTGAAATTAGGTTTATTGGATTAACAGAAAATTTGCGAAATGCATAAAAAAAAAATTAGACAGGTGCATACATTTTGGCAACCTTGTCAGTTTGTTGATTTGAATACCTGTAACTACCTAGCACTGATTAATTGGAACACACAATTGGTTTGGTGAGCCTATTAAGCCTTGAATATATATATATCTGTATATCTGATAATGTCCATGTAAAATACATATCTATATACATATATATATATATATATATATATATATATATATATATATATATATATATATATATATATATATTTAGGAATAGATATACAGGTATAGGTATATATAGATATATAGAAATAGAAACATTGAATTTGATGGTAGATAAGAACCAAAAAAGTCCATCAAGTCTCCCTATATTACATGTTTCTTTTTCCTTAGGATAGTCTTATGCATGTCCCAGTCATTTTTAATTACTTTACAGTCTTTGTGTTTACCACCTCAATTGGAAGTTTATTCCATGAATCCACCACCCTTTCTGTAAAAAAAAATACTTCCTAGCATTTCTCCTGAATCTGCAACCCTATATCTATTTGCAATAAAAAGTTTTGTTATGTTACAGCAGTCTTGTCTTTTATTGGAAGTCTCACAGGCATAAAAAGAGGGTTGATAGAGGTGCAGGTCCTGGGAGCCAAGTGCGCTAAGCCTCCTGTTAGCGTTTCTGGGGCTCTGGCAACAAAAGGATCAGGATAGCACACTCTCCAGAGCGTGTTAGAGTAAGTATAGTAACTACAGGTGAATTTTTCACCTGTAGCTTTGAAACATTTACATCGTTTTAACTAAAACAAATGTAAATATTTAACTAAACTTCAGTATTTGTTTATTTTTAAACTAAACAAATACTGAATAGTGCAGTAACCGAATATTCAGGGAAACGAATTTCCCTGAATATTCAGAGTGAAAATTTCGTTCTAAAATGAAAAGGACAAAAAAGTTCTTAAGGGGCGGAGCTAACCGCCGAGCTAAGCAGTCGCAGGAGTTCAGAGCTCCGTTTATTTTACCCATATAAATTAAGCTTTATTAATATACTATATTCGTATGTACCCTGCTACAGCTGCGAATCTTAAGGGAGTATACTGAACAGCATTTGCCGACAATTGTATTGCAAGAAAACTCGTTGGAGGCAGTTATTGAGAAACCCAGCACCCACATCCAGGGAATTGGGCCTGAGGAGTCAGGCTCTCAGTCCCATTATATACATCACTCAAAATGGAGGCAGATTACGTGGCCATACAAGAACTTATGATCGATTTCGAGCTATGGATGTGTAGCAGATTTGACCACCTCCTGTTCCTAGTAAAGAGTACCCATCTGCGGGTGGAAGTCTCTGAGCCAGTAACGGAAGAGGCGGCGAAGCTGGCAACTCAGAGCGGTGTCAAACAAGTTGCCCTCGAGAGACTGTGGAGGCCTGTATTAGCCCCGGAATGGAGAGATGCGGTCTGCTTGCTGGAGGTAGTGGATGACGGCTTCCGTGATTGAAAGGGAAAGCTATGCAGCAGCAGTGATGGGACAGATGAGCGCTGTGCCTGGGAGCCAAATTGAAAAAGCCTTTCTGTGTTGGGCTGACCTGAACAACTGTAGGAGTTTCTCTGTCTTACCTTTGCGGCAGCCTGGTCCGGCAGAGCTATTCCTTAATAAACACGCCACGCGACAAGCCTGTTTAGGTAGAACTGGCGTAGGGTAAACCTATTTGTACAGAACTGGCCTGTTTGTGTCCACTTTGGCCTTATTACCCTATATGATGGCTTCCTAGCCCGACGGACCATAAGAGACCCAATCTGCGATACCAGACTGTTAACACCCAGGTTGGATATTCTTTTTTATCTCATCTCCCCCATGGGATATATATCAAGTAAAGCTTTTATTTTACAATCTGCGGCAGGACTGTACAAACTCAAGCAACCCATAATATTTAATACATGGATTATGACATGTTAATATACTTTTCTATTAGGTTTTCATATTGTTCAGAGATAAATAATAGAGACTTTAAGGTAAAATATTTATTGTAACTCCTATACCTATAGTAATCCAGTATGCTTTAAGAAGTTCTATTCTGTGGCAGGACTGTATAAATTCATGCAACCTATAATATTTAATACTTGAATTACGACATACTAGTATACTATTTTGTTGGGTTTATCTATTTTTCAGAGATAAATAAGGGAGACTTTAAGGTAAAATTCCTTCATACTAGAGTATATTTATTGTAAATCCTATGCCTATAGTAACCGAATAAGCTTTAAGAAGTTCTATGTCATTATTTGTATTCTAGAACAGTGGTAGGGATTTAGAGACCAACAGCTCTTACTTATTACCTGTATGCCAGTTTCTAGCCTATGCCATAAGTCTTTATTGTTTAGATATGCTAATCTTAGCTGGTGTTGGCTCTCTGATTATCACCTGCATTACTGTTCTGCATTTGTAATATGACCTGGAGTACAGACCTAAAAGAGATCTATGATAAGGAGTGTGTAAGTTTCATGTCTAGCTACCTAGCTGAGGGTGGTATCCTCATCGTGTTTCCCCAGTGCTTCGAATTACAATGCTATTTATATAGGTTGCTTCTCCCATAAAAGTGATAAAATCTGTATATATATATTTTTTAGCAGTTTTATAGCAACCACTAACATGAGTACTTATGTTATTATGGTCTTCAATGGGTAAAATGTATCTATGCTGGATTTGCCTAATGTCCATCTTAGCTATAATAGTTTTACTCATGGCGCAGGTTAGCAGATGTGGAGAATATTATCATTAGACTGCTACTCACTACTCCGCCCCCCCCCCCCTTTCTCTATGCGGTAAGGGATGAGTAATTTTTCCTCCGCATTTATACTCTGGCAGAGTTTCGTAGCCTCTGCTCAGTTCGAAGAATCGGTTTAATGCTTTCTCCCTTATATGTATTTAAAGATTCTTCGGGCCCTAAATACAATAGAAAAAGTGTCTATACTTATGTACCTTATTATTTATAGTTTGGAATGCCTACTTAAGTTTAGTAAGTCTATCCTGATTCCGGGTACCTGACCAGAACTGAAAATTGTATTAGAGTAATTTTTGTTATAAGATGTTCGGAGTTATTGCCCTATTTATATTTGCATTCTTTTCTGAGGACTATCCGGACATTGTATTTGAACCAAATTATTTTACGTGCTGTTATCACAGTTTGACTTTGGTGTCATCCATGTTTTCAAAAAGACTGCTCCATTCAGTGGAGCTAGCAATCCTTGATGGCACAGCAAACCTTTAAAAACTTAAATGGGGAACAGAACAGATTGGCTGCCAAGACAACCGTGTGTGTTTGGATATGGTATTGTGTTTACCTTGTTGTCAATTTTTGAGATACTGTTTGTGTCTTTAATTGCTATGTATGTACCTATGTGCTATGTTTCCTCAATAAAAAAATAATAATAAAAAAAAAGTTCTTAAGCAGAAATAGATATTTTTTAATATTTTCCCCATATTTGGTCATAGGATCATTTGGCATTTGTTCATCCAGTAAGGGGAACTTACTAGTGATTGTGAAAAAATAAGAATGCATTAACACCTTGTTGGATGGAATAGATTTTTATTAGCCCACCACTTGCCTTATTTGGATGAGCCAATTAGAACCTGTTACTGGAGAAGACATAGCTAGCAACTGAGTAATGACAGATATATGGCAGGGTTTGGCTGGTGAAGAATACAGTGTGCACTTCCAGTCTTGAGAATTGGAAAACTCTTAGGCCTAGATTTAGAGTTGGGCGGTAGCCGTCAAAACCAGCGTTAGAGGCTCCTAACGCTGGTTTTTACCGCCCTCTGGTATTTGGAGCCAGTCATTAAAGGGTCTAACGCTCACTTTCCAGCCGCGACTTTTCCATACCGCAGATACCCTTACGTCAATTGCGTATCCTATCTTTTCAATGGGATCTTTCTAACGTTGGTATTTAGAGTCGTGGCTGAAGTGAGCGTTAGAAATATAACGACAAAACTCCAGCCGCAGAAAAAAGTCAGGAGTTAAGAGCTTTCTGGGCTAATGCCGGTTTATAAAGCTCTTAACTACTGTGCTCTAAAGTACACTAACACCCATAAACTACCTATGTACCCCTAAACCGAGGTCCCCCCACATCGCCGCCACTCTATTAAAAAAAATTTAACCCCTAATCTGCCGACCGCACGCCGCTGCCACCTATATTATCCCTATGAACCCCTAATCTGCTGCCCCTAACACCGCCGACCCCTATATTATATTAATTAACCCCTAATATGCCGCCCCCAACGTTGCCGCTACCTACCTACACTTATTAACCCCTAATCTGCCGACCGGACCGCGCCGCTATTATAATAAAGTTATTAACCCCATATCCGCCTCAATAACCCTATAATAAATAGTATTAACCCCTAATCTGCGGATCGGAGCTCACCGCTACTCTAATAAATTTTTTAACCCCTAAAGCTAATTCTAACCCTAACCCTAACACCCCCCTAAGTTAAATATAATTTTATTCTAACGAAATAAATTAACTCTTATTAAATAACGTATTCCTATTTAAAGCTAAATACTTACCTGTAAAATAAACCCTAATATAGCTACAATAGAATGCAAGCTCAATCTGATTGGCTGATCGGATCAGCCAATCGGATTGAACTTGAATCTGATTGGCTGATTCCATCAGCCAATCAGAATTTTCCTACCTTAATTCCGATTGGCTGATAGAATCCTATCAGCCAATCGGAATTCGACGGACGCCATCTTGGATGACGTCATTTAAAGGAACCGTCATTCGGCAAGTAGGCGTCGGTAGAAGAGGATGTTCCGGGTTGGCTGGAAGATGATGGCTCCGGAAGAAAGAAGATTGAAGATGCTGCTTCATAGAAGACTTCATCCCGATGATGGACTTCTTTAGCGCCCGCTTGGATCAAGACTTCAGCCCGATGATGGATTTCTTCAGCGGCCGCTTGGATCCAGACTTCAGCCTGAGGATGGACGTCACTCTTCAGCCCCCCGCTTGGGCTTGGATCAAGACTTTGGACCCTCTTCTGGACCGATCGGTGAACCTGGCATGGTGAAGACAAGGTAGGGAGATCTTCAGGGGCTTAGTGTTAGGTTTATTTAAGGGGGGTTTGGGTTAGATTAGGGGTATGTGGGGGTATTGTATTTTTTTTTTTACAGGCAAAAGAGCTGAATTGTTTGGGGCATGCCCCGCAAAGGGCCCTTTTAAGGGCTGGTAAGGTAAAAGAGCTTTGAACTTTTGTAATTTAGAATAGGGTAGGGCATTTTTTTGTTTTGGGGGTCTTTGTTATTTTATTAGGGGGCTTAGAGTAGGTGTAATTAGTTTAAAATTGTTGTAATTTTTTTCTAATGTTTGTAAATATTTTTTTATTTTTTGTAACTTAGTTATTTGTTATTTTTTGTACTTTAGTTAGTTTATTTAATTGTATTTATTTGTAGGAATTGTATTTAATTTATTTATTGATAGTGTAGTGTTAGGTTTAATTGTAGATAATTGTAGGTATTTTATTTAATTAATTTATTGATAGTGTACTGTTCGGTTTAATTGTAACTTAGGTTAGGATTTATTTTACAGGTAATTTTGTAATTATTTTAACTAGGTAACTATTAAATAGTTATTAACTATTTGATAGCTATTGTACCTAGTTAAAATAATTACAAAATTGCCTGTAAAATAAATATTAATCCTAAAATAGCTACAATATAATTATAATTTATATTGTAGCTATATTAGGGTTTATTTTACAGGTAAGTATTTAGCTTTAAATAGGAATAATTTATTTAATAAGAGTTAATTTATTTCGTTAGATTTAAATTATATTTAATTTAGGGGGGTGTTAGGGTTAAAGTTAGACTTAGCTTTAGGGGTTAATAAATTTATTAGAGTAGCAGTGAGCTCCTGTCGGCAGATTATGGGTTAATAATTGAAGTTAGGTGTCGGCAATGTTAGGGAGGGCAGATTAGAGGTTAATACTATTTATTATAGGGTTATTGAGGCGTGAGTGAGACGGATTAGGGGTTAATACATTTATTATAGTAGCGCTCAGGTCCGGTCGGCAGATTAGGGGTTAATAAGTGTAGTTAGGTGGAGGCGACGTTGGGGGCGGCAGATTAGGGGTTAATAAATATAATATAGGGGTCGGCGATGTTAGGGCAGCAGATTAGGGGTACATAGGGATAATGTAGGTGGTGGGGGTGTACGGAGCGGCAGATTAGGGGTTAAAAATAATATGCAGGGGTCAGCGATAGCGGGGGCGGCAGATTAGGGGTTAATAAGTGTAATTATAGGGGTGTTTAGACTCGGGGTACATGTTAGGGTGTTAGGTGCAGACGTAGGAAGTGTTTCCCCATAGGAAGCAATGGGGCTGCGTTAGGAGCTGAACGCGGCTTTTTTGCAGGTGTTAGGTTTTTTTTCAGCTCAAACAGCCCCATTGTTTTCTATGGGGGAATCATGCACGAGCACGTTTTTTAAGCTGGCCGCGTCCGTAAGCACTGCTGGTATCTAGAGTTGCAGTGGCGTTAAATTATGCTCTACGCTCCCTTTTTGGAGCCTAACGCACTGAAAACCCAGCCATTCTGTGAACTCTAAATACCAGCGGTATTTAAAAGGTGCGGGAGAAAAAAAGCACGCGTAGCTAACGCACCCCTTTGAATGTCAAACTCTAAATCTAGCCGTTAGTTAAAAGAGTTAATTTACATGAAAATGAGCAGAATACATACAAATAAATAGTGTTTTATATCAGTTTCAAAGTGTTTAAGCTATGATTTCCAAAGCACATTTTAGTTTGTAATATCTTAAAATTGCAAATACTCATGACATCTGATTGGCTGGTAAGTATGGTAAGTTAAACAGAAACAGATAACATGAATACAATAAGACACGTTTAAAGCTTCTTATGATGGTATTTATCACTAATACTAACTTGTGGCACTGTATGATAATTAGGTTCAGTGGTGCTATTTTATGATTTATTCATATTTCTATGCACTTTGGACCCCCCAGACTAGGAAGGACATTATGAAAGAACTTTACCTTTCATTCTACAAATACAATTGAAGTGTTACTAAATGGTTTAACATAAGAGAGGCTATACATTTCAATAATTGCTCTATATTAAAACACATATGTGTACAATGTATAGACCATATTAATGCACTTTAAAATTGACTTCACATGTTCTTGGGTAAATGAAAACATTTGCCATTATCTAAATACTATCTACATAGATTTTGTACCTGCCTCACTAATATATAATTATGTGATTTAATTTTGTAATGTGTAATAATCTGACGATGGAAGAGAAATAAAGCAGTATGTTAAATCAAGTCATCCATCCAGTAGAGCAGAAAAAAAAAATAAAGCAAATTACTAAGAAAAACACATGAGATGGAAGAGGTTGTAAAGGGGAAAGAGCAGGGTAGGAAACACACACTGGGGAATATATGTCTTGCTCATAACTGCTATCTGATTCCCTAAAACATCAACATTTAAAACGGTTGGCTGCCAAAGACATTGCAGTGCATGGATAAAGAAGTATATATATATGTCATTCAGAGTCATTCTCACTAGCAAGATTTAAAGACTTCACGCTCGCTTGTACATCAGCCAACTAAAACATATCTTAATCCAAAATGCTTCCCTCTTGGCTGAGTCTCACTGACAGTGTAAAATAGAGCCATTTTTCTTGACTTACATTGACAAAGGGTCAGGACTGTCAAAGCTTAACAGTTTATGGAAACTGTACATTTACAGTCTGTGTTGTACCTGCTCCATTGCTAAATGTCTATAGCATTCACAGTTCAGTGCTGTCATGGTTAAGTTATTGTTTTCTTCACTTAAAAATTATTTCATACCAAGTCATAAATGTACTTACGGGCACAGTTCTACTTCCAGATATTGAGTGGTCTTGCTGTTCAGAAAAAAAGATTCAACCACTGTAGGCAATAAATAACAGCAGGTCAGAATTAGATGTTGTACTGGAGATTTTAACTTATTTCTATGACTGAGCTACAAAACACATTTAAGGAAAAAAAATCAGTTGCTAAAACATTTTGGTGACATTGTGGGGTTCTAAAGGAGCAATTTTATTTAGTTTCCAAATTAGATACTTATAAGAAAGTAGATTAAAATCCCTGCATTATATAAATTCATAGTAATACAAAGAACTGAATTAACAATAACATTTTTTTTTTTTTAAATAGGGTATTTTAATATGAAAGTATATTACTGTTTGTGGCCAGATCATTGTTTGTGATTACTATACAAATTCCAGTGCATTTAATTTAATTTTAAAAATATTAGATCCGTGGGATAAGGGCAATAATGCTCAGAAATGATTGTGAGAAGGCTGGACACATACAAAGTGGATCTGTGTTTATTGTAGAATATATTTCATTACATTACATATGTACTGGTTTTATACTAGCTAAAATGTAGATTAAAATGTTAGTAATACTTTTTAGACAATTTAGACAGTGAGTAATACTCAATTTACATCAGAGTATATAAAAATCATAATATGAATAACAAATATATTTTTTACATATATAGGGCTAGATTACAAGTCATGCTGTATTTTGCATTTGCACTATAGCGAAAAGTCTGCTAGAATTACGATTTTTGCGCTAGTCGAATTTAGAATATCACGTGCATGTTCACATATTCCCAAATAGAAGTCAAAGGAGAAGAAAAACACCCCACTCTCACGCAAACACCATCACATATTCTCATTAGCGCTAACCCAACATGAAAATATCAATATTTCATATTCCAATGTTCTTTATGTAACAAAATATGTTCTATTTAGTCATAAATACATATTTCTACATATATATGATGTTTTTTAAGCTAATATATATGTATACCTCTATAAATAGATGCTTATATACAGTACAGATGTGTATATATATATATATATATATATATATATATAATCTTTTTTACACCCTAGATCTCTTATCTTTGTGCTCTTATAATTTTTGAAGGCAATATTTTTTTTAAATATTTTTTGTTAGACAGTGTTATTATAAGTGTTAGTGTACTTTGTAATTTATGTTTTATGACACTTTTTATTTTCGCAAAACAGTTAACCACAGCTCTGAAATTGCGGTAATTATTCTAGCAAAAATTGTGATTGCGCTTAACTTGTAATATAAGACCAAGTTAAACAGAGCACAAACGATTGCAAAAATGCTTGCAGAAAGCATTTGCTTGCCACTTGTAATCTAGCCCATATTGGATTAAAGTAAGAAGATTGCTCCAGCATTAGTTTAGAGTTTTTTTTGTTTGTTTTTTTTTACTTAAATTCCAAATGAATTTGTAAAATAAAAGATTCCAAGTTAAAATATGCCAACGGTTTGCTCATTTTTTTTGTAATTTTAAGTGTGACATTTATTTATAAAAAACAAAAAATCAATATATAAAGAGCTAACAATGCAGGTGAAAAAAACCCAATCTAGTTGTTTATAGCAAGCTTTTAGTAAAATGTATTCTTGGAAGAAATAAATATTTGCTCAGTATTTGCTAAATTATAACAAAATTGTGTCCCACAGATACTGAAAACTTGCTGCATTCATAGGGGCATATTTATCAAGCTCCGTATGGAGCTTGATGCCCCGTGTTTCTGGCGAGACAGCAGTTATGAAGCAGTGGTCACAAAGACCGCTGCTCCATAACCTGTCCGCCTGCTCTGAGCAGGCGGACAGACATCGCAGGAAATCAACCCGATCGAGTACGATCGGGTTAATTGACACCTCCCTGCTGGTGGCCTATCTGCAGGGGGCAGCGTTGCATCAGCAGCTCTTGTGAATATTCAGCGAGGTCTGGCAGACCTGATCCGCAGTGTCGGATCAGGTCCGCCAGACCATGATAACTAGAGGCCATAAGCTCAACACTGAAAACATTTTTTCTTTGTTTTATTATTATTTTTTTTTAATACACGAATAAAGACTGTAATATATTTCTTGGAAATATGGCTGTTTGGTTGCTGCACAGAGGTAAACTTGTGTTTTGTGCTACCCCAGGCTCATGATGCAGATTCATCTCATATATTATACTTATTTATTTCTCTCCTGATTTTCTTTTATTTCTAACTCATACTGTACATATTGTACCACCAGCTTTGGGTAGTCTGGGGACAGGATTTGTGCAGTTTGGTTTAGAGATCACAAGGAATAGAAAGACAGTGGCCTCTTAAAGACAGATAAGTTGGGAGTAGGGCAGGACTGTGTGCTAGTTTTTTTATGTAGGCCAACGGGTGTGTGGCACCAAATAACACAGGGGCCTGATATAAAATACAATGTGGACAGGCACCCAAAACTGATCTGAGCTCTGATGTGAATGTTGGTCTGACAGGAGCTGCAGGACTATTTGGTCTGATGGTACTTTTATAGCCCTGCATACCTTTCTCCACTCATACTACTATAGAAACAGCTAGGTATAAACAGGATAGATGTGTTTATACATAATGCACAATGTGTAGTTTCATTCCTGCTGTCCCTTCAAATCTTGTCACACCTTTGTTGCCATATCTATATGCTTTAGAAGGAAAGTAAAAATATTCATAGGTGCAGAGTTTTGGAAAACTATATTAATTCTTTATCAAGTTTTCCAGAGTAAAAATTCTTCTAGTATTCTCTTGGTCCCAGCTATCCTAAAAAAATAAAACAATATATACCTAAAACTAAATGACAATGTTACTGCATTTAGACTTGTGTCAAGTATGTACAATGTGCTCTACTGTTTTTTGTATGAAATAATGGCTTCATAAATTGTGCACACAATACAGAACATCACTCTCTTATACTGAATAGCTCAATTTGCACTACAACCTTTTTAAGGTATTAGGGCTCAGTACAAAAAGCTACATTCATGAACATTTTCATTGTGAGTGGTACTTAAATGTTATCTTAGCTTGCTAAAACTAATAACTGCATTCCATGATGTATTATTCTGAAGTATAATAGTCTCATACTCCCTTATGCAATTATATACAATAACAGCCAATAACTCGTTGCATAACACAAATATCAATATTACAGCAATGTTCAAGTCCACCGGGAACACTTAATATACAATGATATGTGTATATACTACTCTTTGAATTGTGTTCACAAGAAATTGTTACCAACAAAAAAAAAAAAACAATCAGCATACATAAATGAATAAACAGAACACACATACATATTTTCTAAGAACTAATGAATAGCAATACATTCCCTCTATGATGTATTCATGTTTTAACAAATTGCTTTGTTTTAAATGATTACAAAAATTTAAATCAAATCATATATGGCATAAATCAAGTTTCAAAATATCCAGTATATGTGGAAGAAAATAGCAAATAAATGCACATCCCTTTCAATTTATAGATAAACTTGGGGGGAGGGGAATAGATAAAGTAGTAATTTATACAGAAACAATTTTATGATATTATTTACAGTATTCTTGTATTCAATTTGGCCAAACTTTTAGTAAAAATTATACAAATATAAAAAAATAACACAGATATTTATAACTAATTAAATACATAAATACTGTGCATTCAGAAAGTATTCAGATCCCTTAATGTGTTCACATTATGTTATGTTGCAGCCTTATGCTAAAATGGTTTAAATTAATTTAATCATTAACATAAGTATTCAGAACCGTTGCTATGATGCTTGAAATTTAGCTCAGGTGCATCCCAATTCTCTGGATCATCTTTAAGATATTTCTACACTTTGAATGGGGCCCACCTGTGGCAAATTCAATTGATTGGACATGATTTTGAAAGGTACACAACTGTCTATATAAGATATCACAGCAGAAAATGCATATCAGAGCAAAAGCTATGAGGTCAAAGGAACTGCTTGCCAAGCTCAGAGACAGAATTGTGTTGAGGCACAGATCTGGGGAAGGCAACAAAAAGTTCAGCAGCATTGAAAGTTCCCAAGTGCACAGTGGCCTCCATAATTCTTAAATGGAAGACATTTGGAACAACTGTGACTTTTCCTAAAGCCAAACTGAGCAATCATGGGAGAAGGGCCTTGGCAAAAGTGGTGACCAAGAACCCAATGGTTACCCTGTGTGGAGATTATGTGTTGAGATTGGAGAAGCTTTTAGAAAGACAACCACCACTGCAACACTCCAGCATCCTGGGCTTTATGACAGAGTATACTCCAAAAGTCATGAACACCAAACATTAAAGGCAGATCATGCTTTATAATAAAAGCTAAACATTTATTTCATCGATTAAAATCATAAAATATCCACAGCATCAAACTAGCAATGATATAAAGTAACCACAGCATGGAGTGGAGAGCGGACTCCTATGCATACATGAAAAAATAAATAAAGTATTGGTATATATTTGTCTCAGGAGAGAGATATTGGTACTTGGCCACCCTTAAAAACAATTCTTCCTAGAAAACTTTTGTGAACTATGTGTCAAAAGAAGGGGGGTGCAATGACTTTGCTTGTTACAATTCTCTCTAATTCTTTTCTTTTTTTTTTTTAATATTTTGTAACATTTAATTCCCAAATTCAGTAAGCTTATTTTTATTAATTTATTAAATGATTGAAAGTATTTAATATGCTACATGTAATCTATATAGCAAGATGTGAAAAACAGTCTAAGTAAAATGTACACCATTCTATCAGAAAAGTGACCGTGAACTTTATTGGGAATTTGGCTTAAAAAAGTAAAGAAAGATTAACAGGAAAACAGCGCAATTAAAATTGCCTTTAAAAAAGAAGCCCAGCGATGGTATCAGGTATCTTGACAAAGTCTGCCAACCCGAAATGCATAGATTACCTAATTCTATTACAAACGGAGCAGCTGGTTGAAACTGAGGTTCTGTAGGGAGAAGAACCATATCCCCACCAGTTAAATCCTACGTGGACTTACAAATCTGCAAACTCGCAGCAACCTTTTCAGACATCAAGAGGAATAAAGAAGAAAAAAGATTTCAGCAGTGCACTGCGAAGGAACACAAAAAATTGCAACCGGCGAAAGGAAAAACGATAATGGATCATGGAAGTCTGGGGCTGAAAGACCCACAACATGATTAGTGGTGTACTATGGGGGTGGAAGGATAACTATAAGCCGAAGGGATACAAGTTAACCATTCACACCACTACTGAAACATTACCTGCAACAGAGAAACTCACGCACCACTTAAGGATTACAGGAACCGCTCACATTTATAACTTAAGACTATACTGTCAGTTCCGAGGTAAAGACTGACACTAAGGATCCTCTAGCCACCAATATTGGTTGTACCGGCATACCCATCGGTATAACGACATACATCAAGGACTGGTTTACTACCAGTATAATAGTATATAATACGTGTTTTAACAGGTTTAGTAAATGTATTTTAATCTGAATTTTACTCATGTATTATAATAAGCACATAGTATGAGACACTGGTGTCTATTTATATTTTAATACTTATTGTAATATTTTTTTTTTAACATTTTATACAAATATAATACCACTGTCTTTGGGAGTACTTATTACCAAGTTAGAGAGAATTGTAACGAGCAATGTAGTTGTGCCACCTTCCTATGCAGACATTTTTTGTGCTTTCATGAACTTGCTTACTGCTTTTAAGAGTAACGGTCTCTTCTGGTATAAATGAATGTACATTTAAAGTCATAGTACATATATACAAAGTCTATATATACACAATTTATCCACTCCCTGCTAAATTTTCATTTGAGGTTATATTGTTTAATATTTATATAGATGGGAATAGAAGGGTACTTGAAATATTTATCTCTCTTACATACAAAGTAACACATTAATAATTACTGTTTAATCTTAAATTTCATGTATTTGATAAATTGTGTATATATAGATTTTGTATATATGTACTATGCCTTTAAATGTTTCATTAATTTATCCTGGAAGAGACCGTTACTCCTAAGAGCAGTAAACAAGAGCATGAACACACGAAACATGTCTGCATAGGAGTCCAATGTCCACTCCATGCTGTGGATACTCTGTACCATTGCGGGTTTTTAGATGCTGTGTCTACTACATGATTTTAATGGCTTAACTAAATGTTTAGCTTTTAGTATAAAGCATGATCTGCCTGTGATGTTTGGTGCTCAGGACTTTTGAAGTACAGTTTAATGTTTGGCAGTTTGAGCGATTATGTCATCTGCAGCACACACACACACACAGAGCAACTTACATCATCCCCGCTCTCCCTTGAGCTGACAACTATTTTGAATCATGGGGGTAAGAATGAGCACACTGCTTATTTGTTGGGGTTTTTTTTTTTTTTTGCTTTTTATGGCAGAGTAGCCAGACAGAAGTCTCTCCTCAGTGTAAGACACATAAAAGACCACTTAGAATTTGCAAAATAACATCTAAAGGACACTATGACTGTGAGAAACATGGTTCCTTGGTCTGATGAAAATTGAACTGTTTGGCCTCAATCCCAAGCATTATGTCTGGAGGAAACCAGGCACTGTCATCACCTGGACAATACTATCCCCATAGTGGAGCATGGTGTTGGGTGTTTTTCCGCAGCAGGGATATTGGGACTGGTCAGGATTGAAGGAGATGGAATGTCGCAAAATACAAAGATATACTTAATGAGAACCTGGTCCAGAGCACTCAGGGCCTCAGACAGGGCCAAAGGTTCCCCTTACAATAGGACAATAACCATAAGCACACAGCCAAAAAAACAATGCAAGAGTAGCTTAGTGAAATTTTGTGAATGTCATTGAGTAGCCCAGCCAGAGCCTGCACTTGAACCCAATCGAACTTCTCTCGAGAAACCATAAAATGTCTGTCAACAAATAGTCCCCATCCAACGTGACAGAGGTTGAGAGAATCTGCAGAGAAGAATAGCAGAAAATCCCCAGGTTTGCAAAGCTTGTCCCATCATACCCAAAAAGATTTGGACTGTAATAACTGCCAAAGGTGCTTCAACTAAATACTGAGTTAAGGTTTTGAATACCTATTTCAATGTGATATTTCATTTTTTTATTATAAATTTGCAAAGTTATGAAAAATCCGGTTTTTGCTTTGTCATTATGGGGTATGGAGTGTAGATTGATGTGAATAAAAATTAATCATAGACACGCACACAGGGTGTGCCAGGTACACCATAATGCAGCCGACACTAGCAGACTAAGCTGAATGACACAACCATGTGACTTTCCAATGCACCGCCGTCACCTAGGTCAACTTGGAACGTTTAATACTTACAAGCCCCTCTCAATTTGATCTCCTAGAAGCAAGAAGGAGAGTGTAGACAAGAGTCACTAATGTAAGGGGCCCTGTGTAGGCCCCCTCTACCTGCTAGACTAGGGCTCAATTTACTCACTGCCATTTCTGTAGCTGCCATCATGCTTTAATTCGAGCATGTTGTGCACAGTTTTTAGCATGATCTCAACAACTTCAGCAGCACAAGAAGGCAATATCTTAGTACCCCTGGAAATTATTGATTCCCTGCACTGCAGCAGACAGCCTGGGGCTGGGAGCCCCTGCTTCTGGTCTGCATGTAGAGAGTTTGAGTTCTCTGGTTAACAATTTATACTAATTTTGTGTTCCTGGTTATCACTACTAGAGAATGTTCATATTTTGTGTCATATTTATTGATTATGTATCTTCCTTTAAACCTTTGTTTTGCTTTGTCTTATTTTTATTATAATGGATTGAAAAGAACGTTCTTTTTTTCACGTGTTTTGCCACCTAAAAAAAAAAATCTCTGGGTGCACACCATAATGAAATCTGCTTTGCACACCTATGAAAATAATGCAAACCAGTTTAGCATAAGGCTGCAAAATTCGAAAACAATATAGGGGCCTGAATATTTCCTGAATGCACTTTACATACATACAGTACATAAATACAACATGAAATGGATAGAAGAAGAAACAAATCACCCAATAGACAAAAACAGAGAAAATTATAATATATACATAACGCATTTGTGATAAAATTAAAAAAAAAGATACAGATAACTTACCTTCAAAATCCCAAAGTCCATCAAAAGGTTCCCCAGGCTCACCAGGTGGTGTTGGAGGATCATCAAAAAATGGACCATCAACTTCCATTATTAATCCATCTTTGTGAGGCTTAAAAGTTATTGTCATTGGCTCATGCAACACCATTTTGCTGTCCCATGTTGTGCTTATTTTGTAAACTTGCTGTTTGAAAGACAGGATTTATTATTTTTAAGCATGTATTCTATTAGTAAGGTAATTATAAACACTGGAAAATATAATTTTAAGCATATGAAAATGAATGCAGAAATAGTGATGTGATGTATGATATAATGCAATATATAATCACTAATATAATTTATGATGGCATCATGTTGTAAGAACATGAATATCTTTGAGTATTTTTAATTTGAATTGTCACCTGACAATTTTTGCATTGAGTTTAGGTTCTGAGCTTACACGTCATTTCATTTTTATAACATTAATTGATATCAACAGATTTTTTAGACTATATAATTCTGTTAAATATGAGAAAAAAGTTATAGCAAGAAATGTTATGACTAAGGAATGGAAAGCTGTTAAAGACCTACACATCAGTTTTGATAAGAAGAGGATTGATGATGACCATGCTAGATGATGACTCCAATTTTTTTATTTTTTTGTAGCTTCTTCAGCATGTCATGCCCCATCTTCCCCTTTTTGATCTCCTTCCCAAAGCACATACACAATTGAAAAAGCCACAGGGTAAGCCTATTGAGACTGGTGGAGATTGGTTTCCATAATGAGAATCTATCACAATTGGTGGATGAACATCTCCAGCTTGTGGTCATGTGTTTGACTGTAAGGCTATAAATACCCTACATCTGAAACATAGAACTATATATTTTGACAGAAGATAAGAACCATAGTAAGTGTGCCCATATTTTCTGTAAAGTATAAGTTTAAGGGGTCAATTTATTATTGGCTGAATTGGGTCAATTCACCCTGTTTCTGCGCAAGCCTTCAGGAAGCAGAAGCAGCGGTCTATAGAGGCGGCGTACAGCAATCCCCCCGATCCTATATGATCGGGCTGATTGACACCCCCTGCTAGTGGCCACGAAACTGCAGGTGGCGGTATTGCACAAGCCGTTCATTAAAACGGCTTGTGCAATGCTGAATACGGACAGCGTATGCTGTCCGCATTTAGCGATGTCTGGCGGACATGATATGCTACAGCGTATCATGTCCGCCAGACTTTAATAAATTGACCCCCTCAGTGTTAACAATGAAAAAAGTTAAGATCACTGGTATTTGGTTTACTACTACTGTGAGTTCACTATACATATGTATATCCCATTTTTTTGTCATGCTTTGGAAAGGTGGATCAGGCCGGGTATTGAGACTTTTATTGAGCACTTATTGACACATCATTTCTGCCTTCTGCAGAAATGCAATACTAAGGCCTAGATTACAAGGGGAGCGCTATTGATTGCACAGGGTGCACTATCAACATCATGGGCCTGTGATATGGCTGGATCTGGAAATTCCAGGCAAACCATCCATGCTTTACCAAATATTAACATAATTGTTCAAATGTGGAAAATTAGAACAAAAATGAAGGTAACAAGACATATTGTTAGTGGTTTCAATTCCTGTGAATTAGTGCAAGTAATGAATGATATTTTAATTATGGAGAGAAACATTTTTAAGTTTAAATCTACATAAATCTACAGCAGTATGAGAGCTAAGATTAGAGCGCAATATGGGATTACAAGTCTATGGTAAAACAGAGTTCCAGAGATCACTATTGTAGCCAAAATCTCTTTAGCGCACCCTATACTTTCAATGAATAACTCAACTGTGCTTAACATTGCACATATCACAAGCTGTAAGCCAAAAAGGTTAGCAAGACAGTAGAGCAGAAATAAAATGTTTGTTCTAGAATAAAAGTAAAACAAAACACATGTGTATGTGCATACATACATACAAACACATATATATATATACATGTAAACATACAAATACAGACACGTGTATATATAAATATGTATGAAAAGAATGTGTGAAAAACAATGCTATTTAAAATATTCCTTTAAGTACCTTCACTTTATCGCACTTGGCTTAGCTCTCCTTCTGGGTTAGCGCAAGTGAAAGAACAGGGTTTTGTAGCACACCCCTTAGAAGTCTATGGGGAGAGGGACTTAGAGTGGCCGGCTATCTGAATTACAGATGTTAGCGAGCGTTTGGCTTTCACTTAAGTGAAAAAGTTTTTGTTTCAACTTTTAATATGAGTGCAAGAATATGAGCACTTCTGATTTAACTTAAAAGGCGTTAGAGCTCAATAGCACTAATATTGTTGCACTCCACTTCTAATCTAGAGTATTAAAAATCTGCAACTGTATTTTCAGGTTAGTGAGATAGGTGCCATATTCAAGCAAACACTAATCCCTTCAGATAGAATATTTCTTTGTGTGTTTGTAATTGATTGAAAGTGACAGTAAAGTCAAAATTAAACTTTCAAGATCCAGATATAGCATGCAATTTTAAATGGACATGAAACCCAAAACTTTTCATTCATGATTCAGACAGAAAATGTAATATTAAACAACTTCCCAATTGACTTCCGTCTCTTATCTAATTTGCTTCATTCTGTTGGTATCCTTATGTGAAAAGGCTCAGAAGCAGCAATGCATTACTGGGAGCTAGCTTCTGATTGGTGGCTGCATACAAATGCCTCTTTAAATTGGTTCATCGGATGTCTTCAGCTTGCTACCAGTAGTGCATAGCTGCTTCTTCAACAAAGGATACCAAGAGAATGAAGCAATTTTGATAATAGAAGTAAAATAAAAAGTTGTTTGACATCACATGCTCTTTTTGAATAATGAAATACATTTTTGGAGTTTCATGTCCCAGTTTATTTCAAATTTCCTTCATTCTTTTGGTACCTTTTATTAAAAAGTAGAGTCAGAAGAAACAATGTTCTATTTGGAGCTAGGTGAACACATCTGTTGAGCCAATGGCCTCTATTCATCAAAGGTCTTGCTGACCTGATCCGACAGTGCGGATCAGGTCCGCAAGACCTCGCTGAATGCGGAGAGCAATACGCTCTTGTGAGCTGCTTCTGCAACGCCGCCCCCTGCAGACTCACGGCCAATCGTCCGCCAGCAGGGAGGTGTCAATCAACCTGATCGTACTCGATCAGGTTGATTTCCGGCGATTCCTTTAGACCGCTGCTTCATAACTTGTGTTTCTGGCGAGTCTGAAGACTCGCCAGAAACACGGCCCTTCAAGCTCCATACGGAGCTTGATAAATATGGGCCAATGACTGCAGCTGCTGAACATAGCTAGGTTTATTCTTTAACAAAGGATACCTAGAGATTGAAGCAACATTAATAATAGAAGTAACTTGTAAAGTTTTGAATTGCATGCTATATCCAAATCATGGAAGTTTAATTTGTACTTAATTTTCCATTGATAAGGACCTTTAGAAGAAATCTCTCATTTTTACCATGTCTAACTGGTGATAGATTTGGATTTTCATTTTGTGAATTCTATTTTAAATCTACTTTATGCTTAAATCTACAACAGTATGAGATCTATCTTATTACTTCATGTAAGCTGGAATATTTGGGTAGGGTGGTGAAAAATAAGAATTCTGTAAGACCTTAGTGCCATGGGTAACTTCATGTCACGTTTCCTCATTTTTCATACTATAAAAACCAAACAAATTTAATTCTAGAGCCCATTTTCTGCCAACAAGAGGGTAAAGAGAATCTATGTTGAATAAATGAGTTGTCCATTAGATCTCAATTTGCTCTCATTAAAGATTGGGATGTGAATTTACTAGTTTTATTACTTTCTAGTTGTTTTCAGGGAAAAACAAATAATATGAAATTTATGTCAATGTTGATTTGCCTAGTAAATAAAGATGTTTATTTTACAGTTGACAGGGAATAAAATGGATAGTTATATGATTTGTGTTTAAACTTACATTTGCTGTGCATAAATAATTTCTTAGTTTAGGCTTTATTGAGTAGGTTATTTATATCATGTCATATTTTTTACCAATAGCCAATGATTGTCCGCTTCTGAAGACACACATCTGCACATCAGATGTTTGTATGTATATTCTCTTTGTTGTCTCATGTTGTTTTTAAAAATATTTGACTGAACAAAGTCAATTTTTGTTTTTTTTAGGCCATTTCTTAAAAATAATCCTAGCACTACCGATCCTTACTGTAATCCTAGCCCTACACCTAGTCTTAACCTTAACCATAACCCAGGCCTAACCATAACCTTTACTCTTGCCCTAATCCTAAATGTATCCCTAACCATAACACAAATACTTAAGCAAAGCTTAGCCCTATCTCTAACCCTAACTGTAATGTTAGCCCATACACAAAGTCACCATTCACTTGACTTGAAATAGGATGTTTGTCAATATTGCCGAACCACAATATTACGTACTGTGACATCTTGCTAAACTGACACTCTAGACCAGAGCTTTCCAAACTTTTCATGTTGGTGACACACTTTGTAGACCTACATCATTTCGCGACACAGTAATTCAGTTGTACTAGCAAAAAGGAGGTTAAACTAACTTGTTTTAAAAGATAAGGACACATACATAAATTATATAATAACAAAATGCATTTACAAGTAACAGTATGTATGTGCAAGAATTAAAAAAAGTTTAATAACACCAATAGTTACTTAATATTTTAATGGGATATAATGAGGTTGATGGGATGAACACAGTTTCAGAATCTTTGGTGTAATATTAGATAAAGACACTCATATTTCATCATCAATCATTTTTAAGCTTTCACTTTCTATACATATATAAAGAGCAGAAGCAGCAATGCACTACTGGGAGCTAGTTGCAAAAAAAAAACCTCTGACTTCAGCTCAGCGTTTAAGCTGCCACCCTCAGAGCTCTGTGAGTCCGACTGACTACTGCCCGCGCTGCAAACACACTGTTGTCCCACTCACTGGCTACACTTGCAGTCACAAGCCAATTAAGGAGACTACACGTGCAGTCAGGAGCCAATGTGCCGCCAAATCCGCCAATGGTAATAGTTTAAGTTCCCACTGAGCTGTGCCAATTGGTTAAGATGATCTGTGACCCACTAGGTAACGTGTCAACCATGTGATATGCGTAGCAGGCAGGTGGAAAGTCAGAAACCAAAAAACAATTTAAAAAAAAATATTTAAATTTAAAAAAAATTGTGCTGAAGCAGGGACTCACCTACACACTGCTGTGTCCCGACACACAGTTTGGAAAGCACTGCTCTAGACCCATAA